>NW_028145547.1:80000-267500 GCF_977016875.1 Pavona decussata
AATAATTCACTGTTCTTATCCTACTGTGATCTGATTGGCCACTGTTAAGTGACCCTGGTAATAGTAGTTGCACTGTAACAACAGAGGTTAAACACTGGTCTAAAAATCAGAATAGTTGGTGGGGTCGGATTTCGGCATCACTCTGTTTCTTTCCAGCTTTCACTGATTAAGCAAAGCGATACATGAGTACATCAAGCAGGACAATGGCCCAAAAGACAAACTTTCTAAGGTTTCTTTCCGAGTGCTTAGGAACCTGTACGTATTCCAGAATTCTGCAGTTAATATCGACTTCTTCAAAATAATTCACTGTAAAATTAGCAGGCACCTTCTGTGGGTGATATCTGTATCCCTCGCGGCAGATGCAACAAGCCAGGCCGGACTCCTCATGAAGCTCCTCCATCTCGCGCAGCATGCTTGATGGTTTGGCGATAATCTTTCCTGCAGATGTGGTCTGAAAAATTGATGGTAACTTGTTAACAAATGGCTATTATTATATAGCTGAACTGGTCCACGCTGAAAAGGAGCATTCTGATTGGCTCCCTGAGCGGTCCGAATTTTCCTAAACGGACCGCTAAGATGAACCGCTTACGTTACAACGTACGTTTGAAAAGAGAAAAGTGTTTCAATTTTGACAAACAAAAACAAAGAAAAATGTTTTAAATTAAGCTAATGAATTAAGAACTGTTCAAACCGTCATGTTGGAGTTTCACTTTCTTTCACTTTTGCTCGCACTGTTTGAACATAAAACAAGTTTCACGCGAAATAGAAAGCAATAAGCAACAGGCGGGAAGTCTATGGACCGAGCCCAACTTGCCAAAAAAAAAAAAAAAAAAAAGAAGAAGAAGTCGACCAATATTTTGCTAATACCTCATGCTAGTTCCATAACACATATTTACAGCACTGCACCCGATAAGACGGAGCATTAGTATAATGTTACGCTTACCTCCATGCCCAGGGCACCAAGCTGTTTTTCTCTCATGGCCATGGCCAGCTTCTTTTTCTCTAATCGTGTTGATCGACGCACTTCTGAAACCTGAACATACAAACAAATGGATAACAAAGGAAGGAAAATTAGCCGATTAAGTTTATTCTAAAATCTAACCAAGAAAAACAAAGAAGTAGACTGACGGTCGATGTTATTGGGGAATATAAACATCACCAACCGCAGCTACCGAGGATAATTTGAACATAAAGGCTGGAGTAGAGTGATTCTCCTTAAGCTTAATAAGATAAAAATCCGAGCACTGCAGAATTATTGCAGTTTAGGCAAATTTTTAGACAATTGTACCAAACCAAACTGTCGTTACAATGGTGTCAGGTGGTAAAAAATAGTAACTTGGATTCACAGTAAACCAGTTCTACTTTGCCTCTTTGAGTAGGAGTAAAGAGCGGTTATTTAAGCTGACCTTCTTTTCTACATCAGGATGTTCTCGTAGTGCTTCCATGAGGTTCTCTGCCAGTGAGCCAACCTTTTCCTCAGATGACACTTGCTCCAATCGATGAATAGCCGGTACTGCCGACTCACCAACGAGAACCTAGAACACAAGCAAGGGCACAATTTAAACAGTCAGCCTAGATTCCCAAAAGCTACTTATCGCACTTATTAATTTATTCATTTTGTTTTTTTTTTTTAGCAAATTTTATCGGATGCCGTTACTTTAGGGTAGGTCGTGAGTTTTGGGGTGTATCGGCAAACATGAAATTCTACACTAAATTGGAGGGAACGTTGCTGATACCGAGGGAGTACTACTTTCAAACTTCAACAATACTGAACACACTAAAACAAATTAGAACACAGCTTAGACAATCGTTACATGTGATATCCTCTGAATTTCATTATGTTTTTTTTAAGAATAGATCAGGATATGATGTATGGTAACGTGAGACGTGGCTATGACATCAGTATAAGACGATGGCACGCGCTGTACTTGTGTCTTATGATAAAGAAAGCTTTCAACCTCACCTGTGTGTTGTTATGTCCTTTACAAAGCCCAGACAAGAGTCGAAGAACATAAGGCAGAGATGGCCGGGCTAAAAACTCCTTCCACACATCAGCTTCAAGCAGGTTCGCTTTGCTGCAGAAAGAAGACAATCAATTTTCACAAACGGATAACTCAACAACACACTTTTTGCAACAACCTCCACCAGTTTAGGTGAAATCGCAAAAGCTAGCCATACCTGAAGGGCTTTTGAGGTGTTTGTTTCTCAAGGTACGTCAAAGCTTTGGCTACAATTCCATTCTCAATGATCATTTCCTTCAACTTAAAACCGTTGTGATTGTTCTGTTAAAACGAAGAGAAGTGTTTCAACAAGAGTTGAGTGGGACTCTAAAAAAGTCATGGTTTAAAATAGCAAAAAAGCGTTAATAAGAACAAAAAACTAAATTCAAAAAGAAGCGGGGATGGCACTTTTTTGTGTGCCTGTAATTGTTAGGCGAAGCTAATCAAATAAAATATGAACACCAGTCAAACAAACAAACAAACAAATAAACAAACAAATAATTGAGCAAACAGACAGATACATAAGTAAAACAACTAAGTAAGACGTGACAGAAGATATGTAAGATATAAGATATGTAATCCAACCTTCAACTGCTAGGGCCTGATCGTTATCAATTTTCCACAAAATTCTTCGTCTTTTAGATAATTACATACCACTTTTTAAGTGATGAGGAAGATAAAGGTTCAAAAGAACAAAAAGAAGTAAAAGTAAGTAAAAATTGAAAAAAAAAAAAAAAAAAAAACTTTATGCCTTTAGTGGGATTTGTGAGCTTAATAGTTTTCTGAAAAGTTTACCTCGATTTTACTTGCTATGCTACAGAAGCAATCAAAGAACAGGACCTCATCACCAGAGCGCTCACGATCAAACCTGCAAAACACAAGAAGAACACTTTGTGCGAAGAGCTTTTACATTTACAACATACAAGTAGTAGCATTAGCAAGAATGACAAGCCAGAAGTAACTTTTATCCTTCCTCTAAGTGGTACAATACAGCTCAAACTTAACCTCATTCCTGCTGCCTGACTGTAAACTTACTTCTCAAAGTCCAGATATGGCAGAAAGTGGTTTACCAACGTTCTCATGTTTCCTTCATCTCCAAACGTAAGGAAAGGGATTATTCTCATCATGGCTTGAAGCACACTGCTGTGAGTCCTCTACAATATCAAATGTAAAGTCACCAATAATGTCAAGCAATCATTATTATTACAGTCACTATGACTCATCACAGCACGTATCAATAGGTTGAATGACATTTGTTGGCAATTTACTACGTTAGGTAGTTTCTAAATGGGTTAATTCGTTACGGTCAAACCGGCTGTTCCTCTAGGAAGTTGTTGTTGTCGTTGTTGTTGTTGTTTACCAATTTAGGCAATGTTCCGAATAGAATTTTCAATTTAAAAGAGAGTTTGCGAAGAAACAAGCACGAAAACGAATTGGCGCAAGGCAAATTCGTAAGTTGCAAATTGCTTCGAGGAAACTGTCCGTCAAAATAACAATGTTGCGGCGGAGGTTTGCTAAGGTGCAGCCAAAGGAACATCCGGTTTGACTGTAAATAGTTTGTCAAAACGTTGTCAGAAAGAAATCAACCGTTCATCAAATGTCAGCGATGTGACAGTCACTGTGATGCCGTCGTCGTCATCATCACTATTTTCATTATTATCATCATTTCGTTCTTTATTTTCAACAACAAAAACAACAGCAAACAAAAATTATACATAAGAGGAGAACTGTACCACATAAGGGCTTGTGATTCTATCCAGAAGCATGTCCAGTTGTGAGCCATCTCCCTGCTGGATGGGTATATCTGGAGTAGGAGTACTGGTGGCCTCTTGAAGCACTGTCTCCATTATTCCCAGTACGTCTTCTGCTATACTGGCTCCACCGCCTGAATCAGCCTCCAACTGGAGAGCCTAAACAAACAAACAAAAATAAAACATATGTTTATGTTTGTTAAGAGAAAGTCAAACGGCGCTAGGAACGTTCGCTGTAACGACAACTCAACATGCAAAAGCCTTCCGTTAGAGTTCAGAAGAATTCTGAGAACAGCCAGATCGTTTAAGACTTTTTATCACAAACTTGTTGCAGACAATCAGCTTTCTCTTTCTCGTTTCCCATTGACGTTTTCATATAGCTAGTGTTTTATGTAATTTACGCAAATTGTATACTTTTCGATTTGCATTATTATGTATTGTTTGACTTGTAAAGTGTGTTGTCAATTATAACCCACCGATTAATTTCTGTCCGTTCTCATTGGACAAACAGGTCACCTTGCACAAATGGATGGCGGTTATCATACGATAACACTCGTCCAATTTCATAACAGTCGCCCGATTTGTATCGCCGAGAAAAACAAAGAAAGAACGTCACAGTTTTATGTCTTAGTTGTAGTAATCCAATCACTGTTGACAAAAATCTAGTAAGCAAGGTAGCTTGCATTTATTTGGCTGCAATCACGCCGTGGCCATCACTGGCTGTTTTGTCTTTTCCACGATAAAGCGAATTAAAGATTGTCCTCAAAATTTCACAGTTGTCCAAGAAGCTTCGCTTCTCAGGCAACTGTTCGGCCAACTTCAACCTTGGTTATTACCTTCGAATTTAACAACCGCCTGAAGGGGTTTACCAATTACTGTATTTGAATAGGTTCTGAGGGCTACACGTTTATTAACGCAACAAACATAGCGATAACTCTTTAAGTATCCGTACCTGATTTAATGTTCCAAGAAGGACGTTAAGCGTATTTAGTGTGGGGAGGCAAAGGTACTGTCTATTGACCTGTAGATAAATAAGAACTCGTTCAACTCAAAACTAGGTGCTCTTTCCATTGGTTAGACTGCCTGGCTGTCCAGGCCGATCACTTCACGGACGGGAGGCACCATTTTGATGCACGGAGAGTTCCTCAAGTTCTTTAAATTTCTTCAAAATGGCACACCCCATTTACAAACCAACCGTTCTGGCCGGCCAGTCTTGACAAATGGAAAGCGCCCTAGGACGGCACTTTTTCGGTAACGGTAACTATTCACTAATCTTTATTTCTTTTGGTGTCATAGTAAGACAATTTCATTAAGCTGAAGGGTTTCTCCGTTGCTGTAGCACATCTGTTTGCCAGGATATTGCTGTTCTAAAGAATTCGCCCTTCAATAATAAGGAAGCTGAGAATATAGAGATGCGTTGCAACGCGTCCATCCCAAGATGAAGTTGAAGGCTCAAATTTTGTAAGTTCGTTAGGATACGTTAAATAACGCAATATAAAACCAATATGAAACAAAAATACAAACTTTTTTGTGTCAAGGTAGTTCATATCACCAACATTTCTGTCTAAACTTTCACCAGTGTGGTGGGATTATCACACAGGGTGATACTGGTCTGTAAGTCTGAAAGGAAGCTAGGGAACAATAATACTGAATAAACTACCTTAAGTTTGACGCAGTATCCCATCAGCTTAAGAATGACTGACACCAGCTGTTTGCCACGTACAAGATCTTTGATACCACTTAACCTTTAGAGAAACAAAATGCATCGGTTGAAAACTATATTTATCACTTACTTGAAAAATATTTGAATATCATCGCTTGATAGCTTAACAGGTCACTAAAATGAGACCATACCGTATGATTATGGTGAGAACAGCATTGTGTTATCGAAAGAAATGTGGCGCCTGGTGAATAAATTATTGTGGTATTTTTCCGTCAGTGACACAGGCATGGCAATGGGAAAAAGAAATTCCGACTGCTCCTATCAGGAGTCGAACCTAAGACCTTCCGATTACTAGTTCGGATGCTCTACCACTGAGCTACAGGAGACTCGTGGGAGACAGGCCATTATACTATGTTAACGTGACAAACAACCGAACTAGTAATTAGAAGGTCATGGTCGTGTTGGGAGAACACGCGCAATTCTGTTTTCTGAGTATGCCTGTGTCACTCACAGAAGGAAGAAAATGTCTCTATCAGCATTGTGTTACTTTCCAGCTACTATTTGTTCTTGCCACAATCTGGTAAATATCACTGGCCAGGGTGTGAGTAATAAGTGACAAGCCCGAGAAAACAAGTCACTAAGGTTCTTTCATTACGACACACAAAACACACAACACAAAACACAAACATGTGCACCCACTGAGGGTATTTTGTTACACACGATGAGAATAATATTAGAAAAGGAATTCACCTGCTAAGCATAGCCTCTAAGCCACCAGAGCTGGACATGATTGAAGCCATCTTATACACCTCTTCGTCATCCAATTCTTCTTCTAAAAAAATAAAATAAAATAAAATAAAATAAATAAATAAATAAATAAATAAATAAATAAATAAATAAATAAATAAATAAATAAAATACAGCGAAAATGTAATAGCATGCACTAACGGTCTGTCAAACCTTCAATAAAAATTAAACATGATTTTTTTGTTAGACAAAAGAATACTAGTGCAACAAATGTAACGTCTTTGATAACTGCTCACAAAACGAAGCTTGTAAGGTGCCACTCAACACTAACCTTGATGTGTATCAAGATTTTCCACAAACTCCTCAGTTGCATCTCCCAACAAACCTGAGTAGTATAAACAAAGACAATAAGTAAATGACGTCTTGAAGAAGTCGTAGGTTGCGTTGGGTGCGGAGAATTTTCTAAAAGTTTAGGCATTTCAACACTACTACCCCTTCACCACGAAACGGCGTTCAGTTCACAGTAGTTAATGTAACCCACAGAAATCTTAAAATCTTACTGGTTGTCTTATTTAAAGACAGAGGATTATTTTGCTCTTTGCATAAAGAATCGAGTTAGCTTTGTCCTGTGCTAGTTGGAAGATTCAGAGTGGATCTTTGAAATGTGGATGAAAGATGCAAAGGCATGGAAAATCATCTACGTTATGTACGCAACTTAAGTCGCAAAGTAATTCAACTGCTCAAGTTGCGCACAAAACAGTGATTTTCTTCCAGATCTTTACATCTTTCATCCACAGTTCAGATTTTCTCTCGTGAAAAATAAAAGGATCTTTACCTCTCATTCTGTAGATGATCCTCATTGGCTCTCCCTATACCAAGAATTAAATGACAAAAGGGAATTCAATATACTGAGCTGCCACACATACTTTTATTATCAAGTGTAAATTGAAACTTGAATCTTTAATTGCTGTAATAAAAGATAATCACATGAAGCCAGGTTAAACAGAACGCAAAATGTCTTTGTAGTACATCCATTCTAGAGTACAGTAAAACCCTACACTACTCTCTACATCGACAAATGCCAACACACCTCTCCTTCTGGACACCAAATTTTCTTGTAAACATCCTTGACCGGCAGGTCCAGGCTGATGATTTTGCTGTTGACAAGCAACTGACATACAAAGAAGAAACTTATTAACACTTGGTTCATGAGGGGGAATAGACGAAATGAATTTCAAATGATAGTTACCTCCATTCCACTGTCATCCTCAAGTAAAGCCACCAGTTCACAGTCTAGACAAGAAAAAAAATAACAATCGTACAAAAAATTAAAAAAATGAAATAAAATAATAAAAAAGATAAATGTACATTTTAGTTCAGTTGCTAAGACACCAGTCTACCACGGATGCAGAAGGCATGCAAATTGCTTGCCACTGATCAAACTTCTCTTTGTTGAGGACGGTACCTACTGTTGTTACTGCGCATACGTTCTGCGCATTTCGAGATACTCGGGTTTCCTATGGGTGGTGCCTACTAATACAGGTATATTTTTGCGCGGTTTAAATCTATGCGGAGAAAGCAGAACTTACCAAATGCTCTTGGTATCTCAAAAGAAAATTGGGGGTAACCTTGCATTTTTCAGAGATAATTAAGGTTCAATTTAGGCGCTTTTAATCATATACACATGCTAATTTGCGCCATACAAATATTAATTATTATTATTATTAGGAAAATCAGGAGCCGAATTTCCTTTGCACTGTTAAGATCTGCACTCGTCTGTCTTAGAGGTTCTAGGACACTACGAAGAATGCAACGTGACATCAAGAACGCGGACATTGACATTGAAACTGCAGAAGGGGCCATTTGAGAGATGCGTATTTTGTTTATTTATTTATTTTTTTTCTTTTTATCAAGCAGACCGATTTTAAAATGCCGAATTTGATTTTTTTTAAAAAAACTTCATGACATTTGTTCTTTTTTTCTTTTTCTTTACAAAAACATTGTTGCTTAAAAATGTTATCTTTTTTTAATCGAAAAGAAATGTGAATAGGTTTTTAATAGCTCTTTTTTTATAAATTTAACTTGTAAATAGCAATTTGTGTGGAATATTTTAATAAAGAATTTTCATTATTAAAAAAAAAAAAAAAATTATTATTATTATTATTATTATTATTATTATTTAATTTAGGAAAAAATCCCATACATTGCCTCATAATTTAGCGTTTTTAGAGATATTGTTGCTTAATTTTCTCTGAAAAATGCGTGGTTACCCCCAATTTTCTTTTTGGATTCCAATAGGCCTTGCTAAGGTCTGCTTTTCCCGCATAGTCATAAACCGCACAAAAATACTTCGGTATTAGTAGGCACCGTCCTTAATTTTATTTATTTGTCTTGTCATACTAAACATTACAAATGGCAAGGAAACCTAAAAAACCACGAGGCTTATTGAGACTTAAATTGCCTAACGAATTACAAGATTAAATGAAGTAATACAAATGCAAGTCAAGAGGGTGAAAAAAGAGAAAAAATACACAACTTATAATAAAGACGTTTTTTCACGTTTCATTTTATTTATTTTACCACAAGGGATGAAGCGCTCGTTATCTCAGAATTAAGTAAAACTTAGGACCTTTAAAGGAAACAGAAAAAGTCAACGAAAAGAAAATGCGCGGCTGGTGTTATACTGTAACTGTGGGTATGGTTGTTCAATGAAAACGTACTATCAAACTTTGTAGGCAGGTAAGAGTTGTAAGAGTTGTTATGTTGTAAGAGGACAGACTGTCGTCAACAAACAAGAACCTAACACCTCCTACTTATTGAAGTGTTCCCTTACCAGTGCAAATCTTGTTCTTAACATCTCTCATTAGTGGACCCATGCCAGGCTCATTGCAACTGATAAAACAACAAGAACAGATCAGCCATTAGTGGTCCTTTAACATTGCCGATAGCTAACTTTACAACCACAGGAGTGTCAAGTCCCTTAGAGCTCCTCATTTTAACAGAGTAAATTTCTGATTTATAATCCTACTGAATGTGCAAACGTGTTAAAACAAACCTGTATGGATTTCCTTGCATCCTTCCTTGAAGAAAGTCTTCTTGTTGAGGGTCTTTCTCCAACGTGAGGAAAAACTCGCCCACATCATTTTCCTCCTAAAAACAAAAGGACGAAACGAAATTATGAAAGCTGGAACAATCTACAGACACAAATTTTTATCTTGTGCAAGGAAGAATTGGGTTTTTCACAGCCTTGTAGTTACTGCCCCTTAAATGTGCCACAACAGACATGTTTTTCATTGTTATAACGATATGAGCTGAATACAGGAGGAGTCTGAATACTGTTATAAAACTATGCGGCGTTAAGATATTTTCCCCAGCAACAGTGAAGGGATATATCAGAGCATTTATTTGAGTTACTTACAGGGAAAATAAGGTTGCAGAGCCGCTCAAAAATAAACACTGGAGTCCTGAGATCATCCAATCCGTACCTGGAAGAAAGTTTACATAAGATAGATGATAAACTGTACCACTCAAAAGCTACAGCGTTCCTATAAGATTCAAGATGCCTTACAATGAACAATAACAACAGGTTCTTTTGAAATTTCCTCAGTTTACCATATGTTTTACGCTCAGTAAACTGGCGTAAGCAACATTAATGGTCTGTGATCAGGTGGCCATTGTTTGCCTCGATCCTTATCAAACAAATTTAGAACCGTTATTAGAGGCCGAGGACGATTATGATGAATCGCCCATACTGCTTAAAAAAATAGCGAACTATCGGAAGGATACACAGTTTAATTTATAAAGTCGATACTGAAAATCTCATTTAGTTTAGTTTCAAGAAAAAATTAGTTTAGTTTTACAATGAGTTTAGTATAATTTATAATTTACTTATTAAAAGTGGTTGATTTTGTAAATGTTATGTATTTACGTTTGTATATGTTATTTATTTACGTAATTTATCACTGACTGCTGTCCCCCTTTCTCTCCGCCCGCCTCGACTAGCACCTGCTATTTGCGGGCGGAAATGTTTATTGTTTATTAAGGATTATGAAATAAATGTGAATGTGAGTGAGAACCTTAGAAAAATATTCTCTAGGTACCATACCTCTTGAGGGTTTCCACACAAATAGCCATGAATGCCTTGGTTTCAGTCTCAGTACCTATAAGTGGAAAAGAAGGATTAGCTCCTTCTGACAAAACAGAATTGTGTCAAGTAAAGAGTTGCCAGGGTCCCTGCTATCCCAACCATCATTACACTGTTCTTGTTGTCATCAGGCACACAAGTGCGAGAATAATTTCGAGAAAAACATTCACAGAGATGAGCAAGGGCTCTGATCTAACGTGACTGAGGTGAATTAAAGCTCATCTTGGAGTCGTATTCTGGCCCCAGTCGTTCAAAGGCCGGATTACTTTATCCGCTGGATAAGGCACTCTGCAGCGCCTAAAATATACTTCACGTTAAACGTTGTCCAAGGTTTTCGTACACTCCCAAATTAAGCTGTGGTTAGAGTGTGCATATTCGCTTATGCACGAGGAAATACTGAAATCTTTGCACAGATTGAAACTGTCGGATAGTGACTTATCCACTGGATAAAGTTATCCGGCTTTTGAACAACTGGGGCCTGATCTCTAGGTAGCTGTCATTGTCACGGTCATTGTAATTTTCAAAATCTACACTGTGCATTGTTTTTAAATGGTGGGCTTTCCTTTCTTCAGTGAACCTTTGTGACATGGACTGATGATGGTGTGGCCAATGTGGTAATACCTACCAGTAGTCATCTCCTCCAGTAACTCTAACAAAATCTCTTGAGTCTCATCAATCAATTTTGTGCGCTGAACGACCAATCTGAAAATAAAATGAGCCACGATCAAATAAACGTCAAAGCTCGTTTAAGTATTTTTCTGCAAAACTGGAGTTCCATCCCAGACAACACACGAACTTGTGCTGAAACAAACAAATTTAAGCGGGACTGGGAGACTGAAATTTGAACAAGTTTAATCCTAACAGTTAAGATAATGAACTAAAAGTATTCGTGTATTTAGATCTCTCGCATTATGTTCCAGATTTTATTTGTTTTCCTTTCTTGTTGTTTTTGTACACGTATTTCTTTTTAATTCTACCCGAAGACATTAGCTTTCAGCTACTGTCTGTTTTGCGTGCGTAACTACCAATCTAACTACAGTCAATTCTCGCCTCGCGGAGACCTCGCTTTTAAGGACACCCCGATAATGAAGACAGCAGCTAAATCCCTGGCAAAAATAAACTACAGTCGTCTGACTGAAACAAATTCCCGCTAGTATCGCGTGTTATCGCTATTATCGAGGGTGTCTGTAATAAAAGGAGTTGAGCGTATATGACAACACCAAAGAAAGTTATAATCAGAATGAACTAACTATAGCGTCTAAACTGTTTAGTTATGTGCTGGACCTTAAAATTAGTAAGATTGAAGAACTCAAGTTACCTTCGCAGTGACAAATAACCATTCAACACTGTAGCGACAAGTCTTCCTTTGAACTTCTGTTTGATTCCGTCATGTTCCAGAAAGGAGGACATCAATTCTGTTGGAAAAAAAAAATTCAATTTAAAAAGTGTTGGAAAGGTGTTTCCACGGTTATACCGCAACTCACCCCAGATTGAAGAAAGTACAACCCTCGGAAACGAGAGCTTTCATTTGTACCACAGCTACTGACAAACAAGAATAAGATACAGCGAGTGGGAAGATTTCGATGCGGACATTTGGAATGAACCAAAAATGTTTGCTTGACGGCACAGGCAATAACCTTTAAACACCAGAATTTAAAACTTACCAGCGAGCATCTTCAAAGCATATCCCTGGGACAGATCCGAACTCAGTGTGTACTGCTCCAAATACGTCAGATGCTCAATTTCCTACAAAGAAACAAAAAGTCTTGAACTTACAAAACAAACTATTCCATAAATTTCAATACTTAATGTGACGGGATGCATAACCATGGATGGTCATAATTAAGGCCTGTTGGAGCTACTTTTCAGATATGACGTCTTAAACTAGAAGTTCCCTTATTATGACCCTGGATTTGAGGAATGCAATCTCTTTCACTTGACACATTTAGGTGTGAAAGGTAAATTAATTTAAACGCATCTTGTTTTTAGTGAGAGCAAGAGAATCTTATCAGTAACATCATTCATAAACGAATGAAAATACATGTATCATAACACCAAAGTACGATATAAGTTTCATAAATTTTAAATATTTAAACAGGAATTAAGTGCAAAAAGTAAGTAAACAAATTCGTTAAAATGACGCCAGGAAGTGATCTTTTTTTTGTTGTTGTTGTTGTTGTTGTTTTGTTACAGTTATAGTCACAACTGGAGATGAAAATGGTCAGATCATGCCAGTCTTTCGTTTTCACTAAAAGGTTGGCTCAAGTTCCTCCATAATAGCAAAAGACTATTCCTTTTCAACGTACCTTAGTCAAAAGCTGTCCAATTTGCAGCAATGCTCCCTGGAGAGCCAGGTAAAACTTCCAGTAGGTAGGCTGAGTTAGCCGCTGATACAACTGGAAGAACTCTCCAGCATTCTCTCCTGCAGTGCGCACTTCCTCTAAATAGCTGTGTGAAGGAGACATGATATTGTTTATTGTACTGTACAAGACATGAACGAATTGTATAATCATGTAAACCCTGTTCTGGAGAACATTCAAGGAGATAAATTGGTGTCTCACAGCTTCAATTAATGTATTATTTCTTCTTTAGAACCACATACCTTGTGAGCAAGTCCAACATGTGCTGTTGTCGACTGGGAATCTAAACATGACAAACAAATTTTGTCTACTATTAGAAATGAATTAGCAATAACTGTTGTTAGCAATTTATTCATATGAGGCTTGTTACTAGAAAACCATGAACGTATTTTTAGTACAAATATTTTAAACGGATTCAATTTTGGCAATTTTCTACAAAACTAAACATACAGTTGCTGAAAAACTTGAATTTCAAAAGACACCAACTTGGCCCAGTGAATTATCACGGCCCCCAGCCTGGGAAAGGAATTATTAAACACAGTGTCTTGGCTGTGTCTACGGTCATAACACACGACAAGTGGCGTCATAGACTAAGGGATTTCTTCTTTAGCCTCGCTGGTTTCATTGAGCTCTCCCAAGCTTTAATAAATCGTTTCCCGGCATTGAGCCTTTACAGTATGCTTATGTATTCTAATAATACTAGGGACAGAGATCTTCATGAATCTTGAGCCATCCTTTGAACGTTCCTCCTTGAAAGGTAAGTTTAACAATGTGCCCCTACCTGACACAGTGACTCTATCATAGTGCACGCCATTTGCCTTGCAGCCCTGTTTGATGGTGTGAACAACACCTGCCTCAGCCATTCTTCCTCAGGAGCTTCCTTCTCTCCTGTACACTCACTCCTTTTGGTCCTCTCACGCCACTTGCGGCCATATTTCTCCATCAGATGGCGCTTACGTGCTTCACTGCGGCTCTCCCCAGTCACTGCCTTTCCTTCAGCGGATTTCTTGGGAGCCATTGCTTTCCACTGTGAATAAGTGTGATTAGTATCACCATCCATCCACTGCTTGGCTTTAATACGCACATCACTGTAACCCTGTACTGAGCCCAATAACTTAGGGTCTTTTTCCTTTAGAAAACAGAATAGCAAATATAACAATAAGGTTGCGTTCGATTGACCTTATTCCGGAATAAGAAAAGGTGGAATAGCTGTTAGATTTCTCTTTCCGGGTAAATTTAGGAAGATGTATTTGCAAGCGTTCACTGATACACGACAAGTTAAGAGCCATTTAGTAATGATTGTATGTATTCGTATTCCGGAATAGGGTTAATCGCATGTGCCCTAAATAGACTTAGGCGTCGAATTATATCTTTTTGAGCTATTCTTCCTGCTGTTCTGCGTGCAGTGAAATCCATCATCACATTTGCTATGTCAAGCTTACAATACGCGTGGATAAAAGGGAAAGCGGTGGTTGTCAGGTAGACGTTTTATTATTTTTTTGTTCTGCTTGTTTGGGTCTGATGATGGAATCCTACAAGTAAGGTGCGATCAGTTTAAAGAAAGGAAAGAAAGCTTTGATAATTTTTTTTCAATGTACATTTTGGCCACCCTTGGAAGCGAAAGAGTTTAATTCCTCACATTATCTTTAAACCATTTCAGAAAATCAAGCGTCTTACACGCAAAAGTAACTGCTCGCCAAAACGTTTTGCCGGCATGAAAGTCGCTTTAACACAGCGCATTGTTGCACAAAATGATTTTTACCATAGGAAATGGCGTAAGTACATAAAACAGACAGGTGTACCTTGTTAGCTTTGCTGGTTGGCGGAGGTGGTTTAACGAGACGTAGCAGGATCTTCAAGCAAGGTAAAGTGATGCTCTCCATGATAAGTGGACTGCGCACCTCAACGGACATCATGAACAGCGTCATCACTAACACGAGAAAACAGCTAAGGTAAGTAAATAATTGACACTTTTGGGTCGTCACAGTCTATATAACATTCCAAATTAATTTTAATTTTTGTTTTTCATTTTCTCTGTAATGTCACATGTGCGTGACATGTACTAGAGAGTGCAGTCGTGTGAGTCTTACCGTTACATCAAGTAACGTAGATTTGGCTGAACAAAGATAATTGAAACTACACGTAGTGTTTAGTCTTAACAGTAGGGTTTGCTTAGCCAAGAAACAATCCCCATCCCATCCCATCCCATCCCATCCCATACCAAACACCAAACAATACAATAAAACGTCTATTTCACATAAACATGTCAAAATAAGAAAGGAGCCTCAATAGCCTGTTGGCCAAAAAAGGAAAAACTAACACACTGCAGAAAAAAATAAAGGAAACTGCCAAGTTATGTTTTACCTGGCGGAAAGTAAAATTATCTGATCGTTGGACACAACAGTTAACTTTACTGAAAGTTGGCATCAGTGAAATTAACTAAAACGTACTGCAGAATAAATTTTAAAGGAAGTTCCAACAAGAAATTTTTCCTTGTTAAGTCCTCGAACACTTACCACATCTCAAACGCATCTCCCAACAGGAGTCTTCCATCTCAACTGCATTGCTCAAAAGCAACATTTCTCGACTAATACCTGAGACCTACAGGGGAAAAGACTGTTAATATGTTGCACTTTATCACGAAACAAAACAGGCATGGCAGTTGATCACTGCTGAAACAACGTAACAAAAAATCTTGATGCTCGATCCAAAAAGAGATTGGAAAATTCAGACAACAGATAAGGTATTCTAAAGTCAGAAAATATTGCATGAAATAATAGTCAAATGGGGCTCTCATCAAATTTGAGTTTGAAGAGACTGGCTGTAAAACGCAAGTAGCCAATCAAAGGCTACACAAAGTTTCCCATACCTATTGTCTTTTAGCCATTTTGAAACCCTTATTACCTCGTCATCTTCACTACAATTGCAAGCCATAACAGCTGGTTGCAGGCTGCTTTCCACAGCCATGGATCAGTAACAATAGTTCATATATTTTGATGACATACAGATAAGTGTTACTAACCACTGCTGGATTGGACTTGTGACTGTTTACAGCTTCTCCTACAGCGCTGATTAGGATTTCATTGAGCTGCATTGTAGCATGTTCGTTGTCCTTTGTCAGCAGACAAAGCAGATGTCTCACATCACTTCGCATCTGAGGAGTACCTTCGTGCAAATTAAAGTCCACCAATTCCTGTATTAGGCCCTAACGAAAAAAAAAAAAACATCAATCCTCGTTAGTTAATCTGATCAACCTATCATTCACGCACATGGATGAAGAAGAAGGACTGAGTTTCAAAGTTTGGATGTGTATGGTAAACTCCACTAATTCCTGTAAAATTTAGTAATAAACAAAAGTTTACATAAAGCTTCTTTCACAATGGAACTATAGGAATACGGTACCCTTACAGTGTTGTGATGTACACAAAGTTTCCGATCGATTCTCCATTAAATCCTGTGTTGAACACCGAGAACCACTCACAATGAGCATGGGAATCAATCCCAAGACCTTCCACACACTGTCTCCATGCTCTAACAACCGCCACACAGGGCGACCTAGCTTACCACAAGTCTCCGTGTAACTAAGTGGCTTGGACATCTAACCGACAACTCTTGTTGGGGACTAGGAATTTCCCTGAGTTTAAACCGAGTCTGTGTATAGTAGTTCAAACTGTTGAATGTGTGACTATTCAAATGAGAGCTGAAGAGCAACACTAACTTTTTCACCTCGGTGCTAAACACTGTTTGTACCGTGGTAAAATAGAAACTTGATAGGAAAACGGACCTGTTCCACCAGCTGCTTGCGTGTTCCTGGTACCATGGCTAATGCCCTCAATAGTGTGACACAATGCTCTATTGCAGCAGAAGCACAGCCATAGCATTCACCCTGCAGACCTTTCACACCAGATGACAGCAGCAATGATCCGCTGCTAGCACTCTCAAGTGGGGATTCACGGCAGTCATATTCCAGCAACTCCTTCCTGGAAGCTAGCACTTTCTGAAGATTATAGCAAAAATGTTAAGCATTTGGTAATTTGATGGTTCACTTACTGGTCTTACGGATGAGTGTCTTGACTGACTGACTGACTGACTGACTGACTGACTGACTGACTGACTGACTGACTGACTGACTGACTGACTGACTGACGGGATTGTTGTTGAAAATATTACTGGAAGAGCATTTTACAGACTCAATGCACCTTCGCACTTCTGGTGTCATGACGCCACTGTGGCTACTGAATGTGTGAGGGAGAAACTAGGTTAAGGTGATTCCGCTGGATTGCATTGCGCATCCTTGCTGCGCATAATTTTTCGCGTCATTTAGCGCGCGCGCACGCAGAACATTACGGGATTTCGTTGAGGTTAAGCTCGGCAGGAAAATAAATGGTCCTTTTCTTCTAAACGAGCACGGTGACCCCCATTTTTTAATGCATCAATCTAAATGTCATACGGTTGGCCACTATATATCGCGATTTAAAGAAAAGTTTAATACTCTACTTTGAGATATTTTTATTTGAATGCTTTAAAAAGCACGTATTTAGGTAGTGCTGCTTACGTGCACACGCAGCAAAATCTTTGATTTCTTTCATAATCTTAATTCCAGTTCAATGAAAATAGTTTGTTGTGTAAGATTAAAGTAAATTTTGTTGAACTGCTTCGATATTTTAATGCAAGAAATTAATTTTTCTAGAAATGATAGTTCCCTTTTCTGATTACTAGCGTTTCTAATATAAACCTCGTGGGTCATCTATTTACTATAATAGCCATCCAGGTTGCACAAAAACGAGCACGGTGACCCCCATTTTTTATTGCATTTTTGTAATGCTCATAACATAGTCATGAACTGGACCAAGTCTTAGACAATTTTAAAATACTCATTCTTTTTCAGCGGAATCACCTTAAATATTAAATAAAAGAAAGATCGTCGCAGTTATCTACGCAACTTAAGCAAAGCAAAAAGGAAGCCTGAAAGTAAGAGTCAAAGATTTATACCCTACTATTATTCAACCTTCAAAAGTAATTCTGCTGCAGAATTTCCTAAATAACAATGAATGCATTAAATTACTCCTAGTATTTTTACTGATTGCTGCTGTCCTCGCAGTATGATAATGATAAAACATTTGTGATTGTTCGATACCTGGGTGATCTTGCTGAGCTCATCAAATGTCCCTTTGCATTCAACACAGTAGCGATGAGCCAAAGCCTGGATGGCCTTGTTGACACCTGTGTTAGCAGAAGAGCTACTTGATGCTGAGGATCCTGACACTGCAGCTGCAAATGTCTGGCTTGTACCAGATAAGCTCTCCTGTTATACAAATGATAAATAAATGATAAAGGTCTATACGTACTCAGCTAGTACACATTGAGGAAAGACAATGTGCCACAAGGTTTTCTGTCTAATGCAGTGCTGTGTGTTACACTTTTGGTCAGACTAGTTGGTTCACAATTTGAAGGTGGTATGCCAGCGCGCCCTCTAGAAATCGCATGCGCAGTCGTAAGCAAAAGTTGTATCGTGTAAATCGGCCTTAACATGTTAAGCCGGTGGCTGGGGGGTTATCAAACAATGCCACCTGAGGAGGTGGGGTGAGTGGGGAAAAGGCTCAGACTGAGTGGAACGTTGAGAGTTTAAGTATTGCGTGGAAACTGACACAAATCCCGAACGTTCAGCGGTGATCGATTCTGCATGCATTGCGCGGCTATTGCATCGGAAGACTATTTAGTAAATGTTATTGGTCCGTAGTATCAATACTCGTGATGTACCAAAAATCTCTCATACAAGCGGGTGGTTCTTTGCAGTGACAGTGTATCTAAGTTATCATTCACCTGCAGTGGCTCTTGTTGTCCATGTTCCAGTAATCTGTTTAACAGAAGGTCCAATGGCTGCCTGTGAGACACCAGCTGCCGATACACCCTGTCTGCTCGCTCCAGCAGAGAGTTGATGTTGGCAACCGCCTGCAAAACGAATGATTAAATAACATTAGCAAGACAGTAGCAATACACACTTCAGGTACCCTTTAAGCTCGGTGATAAGACAAAAAAGATATACTCAATTCAATTCATTTATTTTGCCATTAACCAAAAAATACAACACTACTATTACAATATTCCTACTAAAGTATTTACAAGATGAAATGTGTTAAAGGCTAGGAAGCCTATATAGAAGCCTGAGGCTTATTAACTATAGGCTTCCTGGAACTATAGGATAAACCACAGAAGTTAAGGGTACTGAATGAAAATTCCAATTAAAGTTTTTTTTAAAAGAAGAAAAAAAAGAAAGAAAAAAAAAAGGAAGAAAAAAAAAAGAAAAAAGAAAAGGTGTGTAGCTCAACAAAGAGTCAATTTAACTAAGAAAGAAGGAATTTAACAGCTTAAGAATGCGGGAAAAAGAAAAAAGCCCAAGCCTGCAAAAGGAACCAAACCCACGATCTTCCATACACAGTTAGAGCCTCTGACCACTGAGCAACGGAAAGACCCATAGAGAGTTTGGCCATTTTAGTGCTCGAGAATAGTAAAAATTCAGTTTTGGCTAACAGGTTTGTGCTTTCAATAAAACTTGAAAATCAAGCAATCAAGAGAACAAGACCTAGTACGTGCGGCCACGTTTTGTGCTACAAGCCCAGAGTCACGGCTTTTTCATTTTAAGGTCAACTTGAAATTTCAATCGCAAATGGTGCAATTTGTAGACTGTGAAAAAACGTTAAAGTTTGCGGGTGGGAAAATGTTTCTTAGTAATTGCTAGTCTACAAATCTTATAATAAATGTCTGACCTTCCTCCCTCCCCTTTTCCTAAAACGAATTAGTGAAACTGCGGCTAGTCAATATTTCACTTTGGCTAGTTGAAATCAGACCTGTTACTAGCCACTGGGCAAGTGAGCTATAAAGTTAGTCTTGAGCCCTACATTTGCTAGGTTCATAGTTATGTGACTCGTGTCCTGCATTAGACGGTGGATTACTGCTAGATGGATAACTGCTAGATGGTGAACTTTAAGATGGCTGGCACCGTTTTCCAGCATCCATTTCCGTTAGTTTATTTATTTTGCCACACCACAGATATAATGAAAACAAAAAATAATAGAAATAGATTTAACAATGATGAGGAGACCTAAAGGAAACTATGAAGCTTATATTAATTAGGTCTCCTCATTACTTATACTTTGATGGAACAGTACTATCAGTACTATTACTCTTTATCAGATGTTACAAGAACAACGGTATCAAACCAATGCCGCATAAAGTGTTACCATACCAACAGTACGACTTGTTCAAAACACCCCTAATTTTAGCTTTAAGTAATTATGACTAAAAAGCTAGCTCAGTGGCCCGCATTTTCATTATGGAAGTGTGACCAGCTTGATTTTAAGTTTAAAATGCGGTCTTTAGTAAAGCCTGTTGGGACTGTTAGCATCAAAGCCACATGAGAAAGAAAAGTACATTAGCATCAAAGTCCAGTCAATGGAAACGAAACATTGAGAGAGGTCTCAAAGGAATAATGGAAAAACCAGTTATCCATAATATATCCAAAACACAGAGCTAACTTGAATGACATTTTAAACCCAACAACACAACACAACATTTATATGTTGCACTTCATCCAATAGCAAATCATACAATAAAAATCATCCAATAACAAATCATAATGAGAAAGCTATCCACAAGGTCTTCCTTCCTTTTTGAAATGAATACTTCAATTGTGTATAAGTTGATTGATTACACAGCACCACATAGTGTACCTCCTGTTTTTTCATGAACGTAGCCTTACATAAACATAAGTACCTTCTTTCGATCTTCTTCATTCTCAATTGGATCCACAGCACAACAGGGTCTGGCTGTCAGAGTGTAGTCAAACTTGGCATATTTGCAGAAGCCACACGCATTGCATAAGAATGGATCTCTCTCATCATAGTTGATGGCCCTGGAACAAAACAATCAAACTGAAAAACAACTTGTACTTGTCTGGGCCATAGTTAATGAAAAGTAATGGTTGTGGAGCTTGACAAACTTCTTTCTTGTATATTTTGTCGGCATTTTTGGCCTTGACCGGGCACAAACCACAATAGAATTTAAAAGTGTTGGAGCAGCTGACCAATAGAAATCTTCCTGTTAAGATATTTAACTGTAGTGTGAACATTAAAACAAAGGATTGTGCACGGTCGCGGCCTTTCCAACATAAATTGCAGCATCATTGTTTTAATGGCAAGGTTTCACAACCAGTCCCTTAATTAACTATGTCTGGGCACACACAAAATCTGCACTGCGGAGAAAATATCGATGCAAATCATTCTTAACAAATGTTGTAACCAAATGGGCATTAATGAAAATTATTTTAGTAAGAAGCTACTACAAGGTACACACAACAGACAAGTGCTGGTTCTTCCAAGGTATGCATGACACAAGTGATAAGCAACATAGTTTTTGAATTAAAGCCCTAATCCAAGAAGAGTTATCCGTTGACTGGTGAACTTTTATTAAAGCAAGCCCCAGCTGCTGTTTTTCTTCTCCTCACCTGCACTTGTGGCACTGGTAGACATTCTCTCCACAGTTGCTGCATACTCCAGGATTGGCATTAACAGATGCACTGCAGCGAGGACACTGTAATGTCTCAGATGAGGCCTACAAGAAGAAAAGAAAACACTCAAGCAAGGGGCACAAGGGGCTTAATAAATGGGCTTCTGTTTCCGTGTCATCAGCACCATGACGACAAGGAATATGAGACCGTGTAAACCTCATAAGGTGTCCAAAGTCAGTTTGAGGGTTCGAATTTCTCGAGTCTGTCGCTCGTTGCTCTTTCGGTGCCATGGGAAGTCGACTAGTGGCAAGTGTAGAGGTGGTTCTTTCAAAATGAGAACCAAAATGTAACATAAATAAAGAAAGACACCCACTTATATAAATTTTGTAAAGTTTTAACTTTTTCATTTCGACAGAACTTCGACTTGCGCTATTTTGGAAGTTCGACAAAGACCAAGATAGAGAATTCTTAAATTTCGCACAAACCAACTGTTCACATTGTTCATTATTTTTATACTATACATGAATTTCATCAGTCATGAATTAATTAAATTAACTCGTGAAATTTTGAGCAGGCCAAACTAACTTAATTCTCAAGGTCAAGGATGCTTCTCTCCATTCCTAAAGAAATTACATACATAAGCCGAAAATGTTTCTGAGACAGCATCTTTGGATACTTACTAGGATGATGCACTGCTTACCTGAAAATTCTCATAGAAATCAGCATATTCAATCATCAAGTTACAGGCAACTATCGGCAGAGGAAAATCAATCTGAATAACAAGAGAAAATGTTAATAATACCAAAACAAAAATGTATTCGGGGGTGCTTTCCATTTAGCCCAAAATTTACGACAACTTTCCGTGTTAAACGGAAAGGCTTTTTTCCATTCGTTCCAAACATACAATCTCATTGGTAGACAAAAACAAAACAAAACAAAAAAAACGTACATGATGGCGCAATGATGGCCCAAGAAGACAACGAAGTGAAAATGGACTTTTGGGCAAATGGAACGGTAATTCCGTTCTCAATTCAATTCAATTTGAATTAATTTGAGTTCTGACCGGTTGAAACGGGAAAAAGTGAAGTACTTACGAAGGTAGTTCATTTGTTACGGGAAATTTCCGTTTTCCGCATTCCAGCTGCATTTTAAGTGGTTGAACAAAACGTTTTGACTAAATAAAGCACCCCAGAATGCCAACACGGTGTTTGGAGAAATAGAAACAAAGATACGAATGATTCTAACCTTGAGCTCTGTTTGTCCGGGGGTGAGATGACATTTTTTGGCTTTATGCCACAGAGATCTCCTGTAAACAAAACACTTGTTAACGTTTAAGTAATAAACAAGAACAGCCGCAGCAAACATCATTTAATTTAGAAACAGGATTGCTTTCTTACAACCCCCTTAAACATTTGCTGTCACAGTTTTGAAGGTGTAAAATAAAATAAAAGAAATGATCGAGATTTTCACATAATGGATTTATCATTTATGAAACTCCTTACTTGTTTTTCAGCTCCACAACTGCCTGAACAGTGCGATTGTTGTAGTACAAATTGATTGTTCGGACCTAGAACACAACACAACGGTCCTTAGAGCCAGATTTACGATCATGACGCCAATAGTGTAGAAATAACACAACAAAACTACCATCAGATAAAAATGAAATTAAGCACAATAATGACGACCTACCATCTTTTGGCGCTTTAGATCTGCAATCCTCAGAGTAACCCTTGAGATTGTGTGGCTCCCAATCAGTTTGACAAGCTGGCATGTGGTGGTGAAGCGAGAGTCTCCTTTAATGTTGGACAGTTTTAGGCTCTGTGCAATACAAATTTATTATTACAACAAGGTTATCGGGTATTACAACTGCACATACATCAAGATCTACATTATATCCAAGATCTTGTTATGCACTGTGACATCTTTCATTGGATAAACATCTCTACTCATGGGAAATGGTAACATTCTGCTTATGGTAACCTCAGCATTCCAACATGGATCCATAACTGCAATTTCTGGTCTCAGATCCTTTGCTCTTGTGATCAGTTCTTGACTGTATGTAATATGTTTCGGAGGTTTGAGTGTGTTAATAATTTTTAAGCATTGCCACACTGATTCAAAAGAAGATACCAAGCAGTATTTTGTTCTGCGATTCTTGATGTTGATTTACAGTTTGGCCATAATGGATTTTTATTATGACAATTGGTCCATTTTATACCCCTTGTTCCCCGAGTCTTACCTGGAATGGAACTTCTGGGTTGTTACACACAAGGCATGGATCACTCTCCAGATAATACCCATCAAACTCAACATACCCTGACAACATCCTAAAACAAAACAACAAAATGCTTAATCGCAACGACAACAATTCCTCAGACAAAGCAAGTTGCATACACAGACAGCGAGCATGAATATCAACTAAATTATAAGGCATCAGAACTCCAATCTGCTTGAATTGGTATGCAGAAAGAACTCCTGTTGAGGAGGTCAGATCAATTGCACTACCATACAAAATTACCTCGCGGTAATTAGCTTTGAATAGCTTGAGTCAGATTGAAAGTGAAATAAGTGATTACCTACACGCATTCTCCACTTGATAGCTAAGGAGTACTAGATTGAAGTGACATCGGAAACTGACCTGTAAACATTGGAGTTTGGATGGTTTGATAGAACATTATTCTGTATCATCAGCACCTGGACTGCTTTCGCACAGTACTCCTCCAACTGCAAATAAAAACATGTCCTTACCGCTGTGTTTGGTAATAGGCTGATTTAGCAACAGAACGGGAACGTCATTTCGAGGACGTGAGAGCTCGCGGAATAGCCTGGACGCGAGTCTATTTCGACTATTTAACAATTAGACGGCGAGCTCGAGGTTTCTATCGGCTGATAGTTGGCGAGGGGCGAAGCCCCGAGCCAACTATCAAAGACGATAGAAACTGAGAGCGAACCGTCTAATTGTTTTAGCATACCTCAGTGATCGGTCTATGAAGCAAAAAAATCTTTTTATTTTATAAATTTTGATATATTTGTGCAATGATGCATGCTAAATCGCGCGCGCTCTGACAAACTGCCGTCTATCGATCGATAGACGGCACCTGTGTAGCCAATCAGATTGCGCGATACGCGATAGTCGGTCACTGAGGTATGCTAAATATGGGTATTCTTGATGCGCACACCGTTGTCATCTGACGTTGCCGTTTTGTTGCTAAATCAGCGTAATGAGAGATGATGGTCCCTAATTGCTGCACGTACTGAATTTGTCTCAATTTCTTTTCACAAGGCAGTATTGCATAACAGAGGTAACACCCATGGCCTCTAGGTTTACTTGGAACTCGATACATTAACATTTTACACAATGTAACATTCATTTTGCAAATGTACAGTTACGTTAGTTACAAAAAGTAGCTGATTGAAGTTGTTCACAGGACACAATGTCGTCAAGCCAAAATGGTCAGTTGCACAATTTTTGTGACAAATCGTCTAACATGCTCTGTTCTTAAAAAAAAATATCACCACTTCTTCTTTCCTCTTCTTCTCGGCACCAATTTACAATAGCACGCGCTCATATTGACTAAACTAACAAAACTAATTTCTTCAGGTACCTCATCGGTGCTCGATTCAGACTTCATTGTGAAGTAACCAAGGAGATCAACAAATTGTGCAGCTCGTCGGCCATAGTCAGGCAAACATGGCCAGATTTTCCACATCATACTGGACAGTTTTCCTTTCTGGACGTTGGTTGAATACCTACAAATAGACCAGTCAAAAATGATCCCTACCAACAAAAATGTATCCTTAATGTGAAGTGACACATCACATACTAAACTATCCAATTCTGTGATATTTAATTGGACAAAATTGATGACCATTACGAAAAGAACTCAGCATCAAACCACATGCAGTTACCTTCATTACATCTGAGTCAATGGGTGGTTGTGCGTAAATTATTAACTTCGTAATAAATCCCTATTACAGACATTAGTAGATATAACCAGCCTGGCAATACTTGAAAACAGACTGATAATAGAAGACATCTATTTGCGTAATTCTTCATGATTGGGTAGGGTGATTGACCTAACTGGCCAAATGTCAACTAGGTTTTTTAATTAATGAATGTCAAAATTCTGGCTTTGTACTAATCCCAATTTAAACTCTAACGAGACAGCAAGAGAGCACGCAGTACCAGCAGAGCAGTGCAACGCAAACCACATGGCAATGCCCCTAGAACACCCCCACCCCTCTCCCACATATAGAAGTGACCCCTGACCAGCATTAGCTTGATTATTTTCCATTTAGCCTCATTAAAGGGGCAATGTCACGGACATATTGCTGAATGTTGGTCAAGAGTGCTCAATATTTATCTAAGAACCTTTTCTCTAACATGAAATTGCTTTAAGGAGGAACTTGAAAAAATTAGTCAATTTTTTAAAGTTGCAATCCATTTCCATCCTAGCCATCCGCAGGTAAAGATGAATGATACTAGTTGCTGTGCACTAGTAGGGTTATTGTTAACACTACTGAACCATTATTTTGCCGTTTATATCCATACAAATATGTTTTTTAGCTGTTCAAAGTGACACTAAAAATAGGCGACACTGCCCCTTTAAATACCACTGATGTGTGATGAACTAAGACAGGTAGACATACTTGTGCATGCTGTACAACAGCTCATGTGCTTGCCACCTCACAGCAGTCGAGTTTGATTCCAGCAGAAAAGTCTGTACAAACTGGCTCATCACTTCCTCATCAACAGCATCGCTTAACAACTGAACAAGGCTCTGAGCAGCTGCTGATTGGATAAAAAAAAAAAAAAGACAAATGACGATATTGTGGCCAACCAAGTACAGAGAGTGATCTCGCTTAACAACTGAACAAGGCTCTGAGCAGCTGCTGATTGGGAAAAAAAAAAGACAAATGACGATATTGTGGCCAACCAAGTACAGAAAGTGACGTTAGTGTCGTTCCAAATAATCTGTATGAAGCACAGCAATGAAGTAAACAGAGCCTCTCGTAAACATGACATCTACCTATTGTGAAGTTTTCTTCATATAGACAACACAGGATGGTTGGGATTCAATGGAAAAACAGAAAAACAACCAGTACCAGTCGTAGCTTATTTTCAATGATATAACGGAGACATGTCACACCTATCAGTTTGCATCAAACGTCCACTCAGGGTTTTTAAATAACTGAGAAGAAAGTGCTGCCTTTGTAATGACATCTGCAAACAATTAGACTTTCCAGTTTTCTCGGATATGGATGATAAACCGTACATTCCGTCTCACAACACTTGTTCCTATAATAATCTGTGGGGAGATAAGAAACCACTGTTCGAAAGGAGTAAGGGACATAGTCCCCGGTGTGGTGGTCTACCTCTATCTATGATTTCATCTGTCTTTCACATTCATGCGTGGATTGGTTGAGTGGGTGGATGGGTGAGATAAAAAAATGGACTGATAGCAACTACCAGTGGCGCCTTTATATGCTGACGTCCGATCTCACTCCACAGAAGACTTGTAAACCACCATGAGACTATGTGATGTGTGTGGTGTATAAATACATTAGCATTAGTATTAAATAGCTCAAAGGAAAAGGGACCGCAAACCTACCTTCACTTCGTCCAGGGTCAACCGATCCTGAAAGGAAAAGGCCATAGCAAATAAGTACAAATACTCTGGAATACTACCCACCTTTGAAAAGGAGACTACAATAGCACAAATGAGTGATCTAAAGTGATAAGGAATATCACATAAAGCTTCAAGGTTCGAGCTAGAAGTTAAAGTTCTTTTCAATCACCATTTCAATCCTTAAATCCAAACTCAAGTTGTTTATAACCATTCTCAAACCATTACCAATTCATCAAGAGAAAACAAAGGAAATCACTGCTGTGAAGGAGGTTTGGGAATGTAATCTTAACTATTACCAAATCTGGTGAACTTTTGCTCTGAATTTCTCCCAAAACTATTAATGGTTTGGCAATCTACCTCAAACACTGGGAAGAGTGTTTCATCCAATTTCCAAACACCTTAAAGTTGGTTAAAACACACACACAAACAAACGTTTTTCAGCCAACTTTGCGCCGTTTGAAATCCGATGAAACTCTTCCTTGTGTTTGACATACGTGCTTCAAAGCAAACGTATCGAAAACGTACTTTTCTGTGGTGCACTTTGTATTTTGATCAACTTTGTGGAGACACTAACCTGTTGTCTTCTCCTTGTCTTTGTCCTTGTCCTTATCCTTGTCCTTCTCCTTGCTCTTTGACTTATCTTTCTCTTTATCTTTGTCTTTCTTGCTCTTCTGTGGTGAGCTGGACGGTGGTGTCTTCATTTCACAAATGGCATAACCCAACAGTTGTAACATCAAAGGAGTGACACCCTCTTCAAACAAGAAGCTGCTCTTCAACAGAAATGGCAGCGTGTCTAAAATGAAATATCATCAACATTAATTCTTGTGTCATTACAAACAAGGGTTGTATTAAGTTTTCTTTTTACCACAAAAAAAATATATTTACAACTAAATACCTGTTTCCTGTAAACAGAATTCTTGCCAATTGCTGATACGGCTTGATGCAATTTCAGAACAAGCTTTAAGGTGTTCAATCTGCAAGACACGAAGATCATTTGTCTTTACTGAACTACATGGCTCAAAGGTAACTGGTATAAATGCTGTGGTTTATGACATCTGAGTACCTTAAACTATCTTTATTGTTATCGGAGCACTACTGAGGTAAGAGTGTCACACACTACTTGTGATGACGTCAGAGTGCTGCTCATTACTACCAATGCACAGCGAGTGCCGCACATTTATGCTAACAAAAAAAGGGTGCCTCATTTCACTACTACTGAGAAGAAGGTGTTGCATTTCTAATTACCGTAAGCAAAGTGGTACAAATTAATACTAATGAGAACGAGCTTGAGTTCCTCACGTTATTACTACTAATGTTAAGCAGAGAGCCTTACATTACTGCTGAGAGTGCCTCGTGTTACCACCAGAACAGAGAACAGTGTCGCTCATGTTATTACTTATGTTATACAGAGAGCCTCAAATAACTAATAGACTAGACGGATTACTACTAGTTACTACTAATGAGGACAGAGTGCCTAATGTTCCTACTAATGTTAAGTAGAATGCCTCAGATTTCTACTGAGGAGAACACAGTGTGTTGTTTTATGTACTAGTGAAAAGGTAGAGCGCACCAGGATACTGCTATTTCTACTTTAACTAGCGAGAGTAAAGTGCTTCACACTACCACTAACAAGGGAAAACGTATTGTCCTATATGGTTACTACAGACATCAGAGTCCTTCATACTACACTAATGCAATCACTGCTTAGTCCCAATCATGACACCATATAATTACTACGAACATGATCAGAGTCCCTCATATTTCTAATTAAACAATCAGCATGGCTCATATTACTCTTCATAGGAATCACTTTGGCTTTGCAAGGATGCATACCTACCAAAGTAATAAGGGTGTCATATGGTAGACTGATTGGTGCATTGTAGACAACCTCACAACTGAATCCACTCTGTTGACATAGTTCTCTGTTGAAGAGACAGTTCCTTTAGAAACTGAGTTGTGCAGTATCATAGTGATCAAGCAACACAAAGGATATGCACTCAGAGTGTGCACCATAATTACCACCATTAAGTTTATAAAACATCACAGCCTCTTATTGCTAAAGTTGTAGGTCACGATCTCTCAACCAATCTCTGCCAACTGATCAAGAAATTCAGAAACAACAAAGAAGAAAAGAAAGAAAGAAAGAAAGAAAGAAAGAAAGAAAGAAAGAAAGAAAGAAAGAAAGAAAGAAAGAAAGAAAGAAAGAAAGAAAGAAAGAAAGAAAGAAAGAAAGAAAGAAAGAAAGAAAGAAAGAAAGAAAGAAAGAAAGAAAGAAAGAAAGAAAGAAAGAAAGAAAGAAAGAAAGAAAGAAAGAAAGAAAGAAAGAAAGGAAGGAAGGATGGATAGATGTTTCAGGTATGATCAAACAATCTGGGTACTTGTGTGACTGATGCACTGTTAAAATTACAACATTCTGTACCTGACAGTCTTCATGTGTGACTTGAGGGCATGCAGGTCCCTCAGGCGCCGATAGCTTTCTTTTGAGCCACAAAGGAACAATAGCAACTAACAATCCAAATAAACAAGAAATATCAATCACCTTTTACATACACCCATTTCAACAAACGTCACGCATATTTGTCTTTTTTCATCGTATAACAAGATAACACGAATTACATGTACCTTTCTCACTTGCCGTCTGACAAAAGGAGTTTGCTGGATCAAAAGGTACTGAAAGAAAATACAAAAAGTTGAATATAAAGCAGTGAATACCATCCAGGTGTGTTTTCTTGTCAAATTTTCCCTTCACAAATGTTAACAACGTTGCAAGTTTTTCCGTCCTTGACTTAGTGTTTGACGATATTATCTACAAACCTTAGTAAACGCAATGAAATTCTTTGTTACAAACCTCACACAAGAATTGGTACCACTCTTCACCAAACTGTGGAGAATTCTCAAGATGAAGAGAATCTGCAACTTTCTTCACCTATAAATGAATACAATTATTTCAATGTTTCATACAAAATGTTTTATAAAGGCTCGAATTTGCCTGAATTCATCTATTACCTTTAACTCAATTTCTCATACCACTTTACCATATTTTAATGCAAATGACAATACAGTTCTGAACACAGTTTTGGCTAACATTGCATAATAAAGGAATATTGCATGTCTTTACAATTGTGGGGGCATTCCAGAGCTGTCATTAAGGGCGGTAGCCTGTAACACCTGTTACAGCTGAATACTCTTGAAAGAACCTTGATGTTACGGCTGATATTGATGGTTGAAGGGTCATTTTACTCAGAAATGAACAAGATTGTTACCGGTGCGAAGTTTAATACCACATGTGGCTAAGAACCTAATGACAGTCCTACATACTATAAAATTCATAAACAACAAATTAAAAGAAAAAAATAACGCGTTTCATGAATTTCTCCTGATTTACATCAAATATTTTTGTTTACTCAGCTAAATACAATGTGTTGCCTTTGGTTCACTACTGAAGGCCTCAATCTCAAGCAATGCTAGAGATCAGTCTAATGCATGATTAAAGGAAGAAACTGATTGCTTCTTGCAAGAAACTTAAAACTTAGTATCATATTAACCTGATACGGAAGCCTCAAAGCCATTTCAGTCAGCAGTTGTGGATAAGCTTCAAACACATCTCCTGCATGGCCCTATAAACAGAATCAGAATAAAATTATGTGTACAGTTCCCAAGATATGACAGTTAAATGACAGAAGAGTATAAAACAGCATTTCCAGTAAAAATGGTAAATATTTTTCCCGACACATATAATTTACAATTTACAATTTACAGCATGTGAATGGACTAGGTGACATATGGTATATTCCTGTCTATTGCATCACTAAGCTCAACATCGAAACATTGAAAAACAAACATCTTCAAAATAAAAGTAAATCCTGAGAAGTGATAGTATTTGCCTGGCTAATACATTACTCTCGTTTGTCTACCACGCTTAAATTACCATCACATTTATCTCAAAGTAGAGCCTATTCTTACAATTCAAGCTCCTTTCTAAACAGTTTTTAAAACTTACCTTCACATACTGTCTAAGGAAAAATGGCGACATGTCTGGTGGAGGGCTAGCAGGCTGAGGTTTGAGTAACGCTCCACCGATGCCAGACGTCTCTTCCTGTATAAATACAAACACGATCATCACATATGAAATTTTTTATTCATAATTTCATTACCTGTCATCAACAATCAGCAAGCTTTAACACCAAAAAAATTAGAGTTAAAAACTAATCGCTATATTGGCATTCTTCATTGGGTGATGATGTTGACTAATACACAGCCAGTTGACACCATCGCTTGATATAGACCAGCAATATAGCAGTCGAAACGTCACAATCCACACTTTTATGACATTAATCATGAGCAGGAGACAAACTATTAATTTTGAGCTGTCATTTCAAACCAGGATGATCACGTGAAAAAATTAACGTATTTATTAACAATAACAATTAAAAGGATCAGCTAAAGACTAAAGCAGGCCTTTCTATCACTTGGCCAGTTAAAATCAAAGGCTCCTGTGAGCCAACTCGTGAATGCAGATGACACATCAGTAATTGAAATTAAGATGGCTATGGACACTACCTTGAAAACTAAAAGAAATTATATCTTTGCCCGATCATGTAACGAGAAATAACCATTCTTGTACTATAAAAATGATTGTAAACTTATTCCCAACTCATTAAATAAGGTTATTCTGATGCGCCGATTAAAAAATTTTCACGCGGTTTTTTATTCAAAGTTCATGCCGACACTTCACTAATTGAATTTAAGACACTGCACTTTGTGGAAAAACTAAAAACCTTATAACTTTAACGAAAAATCTCCATTCTTGCACTAAAATGATTGTCAAATTATTCTTTACAGATTGAATAAGATTATTCTGATGCAACAATTAAAAAAATTTTCACGTTTTTTTTTTTATTAAAAGTTCATGCCGATGGGCTTCACCAATTGAATTTTTAAAGTCAATTATTTTTAAATTAAATTGTTTTTAAATTCTTAAAAGAAACCACACTTTATGGAAAAATGAAAAAACCTATAACTTTGCTCAGATACAACGAAAAATGTCCATTCTTACACTAAAACGATTGTCAAATTCTTCTCTACAGATTGAATAAGCTTATTCTGATGCGTTGTGAAAAAATTTTCTCATTTTTTTTTTTCGCTAATTGAGTTTACCACCCTAGACTTTCTGGAAAACTGAAAAAACATAACTTTGCTCAGGTTTAACAAAAAATCTCTATTCTTGCTCTAAATGATCGTCAAATTATTCTCTACAGATTGAACAAGATTATTCTGATGCACCGTGAAAAAAAAATTTTCTCGTATTTTTTCCACTAATTTAAATCTCATTCACTGCGCATGCCCAAAAGTTAACAACCGAACCAACCAACCAACCAAGTGAAACCCCACCATCGCTTTAACTCGTTCATGGTCATGAAACACACTACTGTCATTGCGAATTGCACATTGTTACAGAAAAAAAGCTTACTTCTTCGTGGCTGGAAACCTCTCTCCAGTGCTCTAACAAGGTCTTAAGAATTTCCAGGCAATTACTTGTGATGCCCACATCACATAATGTGGCTGCTGTCTGCCTACATACCACTGACGATGACTAGTGGAATAAGAAGAATGTATCATAGTGAATATTTCACAGTGAATGAACAGTAATACCCAACATAATCAAAATATATACCTGGCACTGTTTAAACCGTGGGTTTAGGGTATTTAAATCAGGAAAATCGTTATAAGTAAAGGTTTGGTAATACATAAACAAGAAAAATAATTGGACATTAAGAGATGGTGTCAATTCTGTAATTAGCAACACTTAATGCACCAAACAATCGAAATTATTGTTACACTTCTTATGTTAACCTTCAACGAAGTATTTCTGATAGTTTACTCAAATCATTTTGAACTCGTCATGACGACTCTGAAATATTGTTCAATTTTATCATTGGTTTTAACTTGCTTTTAAATCAGAAAAGGAATTTATAAGAGGTGAAGTGAAATTCTGTGGTCAAAAATACTCTACCTCAGAACCACTTTTAGAAGTGGACTTTGTTCTGGACATCAGAACACTCAGTAGTCTCATTATGATCAGCCAGACTTCATGTTGTTTTGTTCGAGATGAGATGTGTTTAACATCCTGCTGCAATCCAATGGTAGCAATGTTAGCCTTGTCACTCCTGGCAAATACTCACTGCTACTAGCTCGACTTGCTATGTTTTCTGGGGAGTTGTTTAAACTTGAAAAAATGGATACTTTTGTCCTCGACTCAGGATTTTCATTTCACTTGAAGTGTAACCTCTTGCTCCATTACAAGATTTCAGTCAACCCACTATGTACTGGTTGGGACTAACTCCGGATGAATTTAGGTAAGGTGGATGCTTGTCCAATATACATGATCTAAATATATTCATATCAGTTGTTTTAGTTGCTGTGCATTTCAGCTTTACTGACAAAATTGTACTACATATTGTACTACATGTACCTACCTACTTTATTAATTGGTTTTTCAGCAAGCAATTACAAACAACTTAATCGCCCCCCCCCCCCCCCAAAAAAAAAACGTAAATTAAAATATAAAATATATTTAAGGTGCCATATTGTTGCATTCATTAAGCCACAATTACTGAGAAGTCAGAAATGTCTCTAGCACGGACTTTTTCAATTCCTTCTGAAAAATTGCTGAGATGTCATTTGCTCTAGGCTGTTGCCTATATCATTAAGTAGTTTCATGTCTTGTACCACTGTGCTAAGCATTTACCATTTGATCTAGCTTCAGTTCCTCCAAGCATGTAGACAACACTTTACTTAATGCCGCCTTGTCTTGGTCATTATCTTCCAGATCAGAACTTAACATCAGCAATACCTGAAATGAAACCGAGGTATGTAACTTAAATCTTTTAAAAGTTTACCAAAAAATATACCGTAATTTAAAATTAATCACACCTTTACTTACCTTTACTATCAGCTGCGACTAATAAAACATTTTTAAAATCTCATAAACACAATATTTAGAAAACAGTTTGAACCCAGGAGACATATCACAAGTTAGTAAACAATGATTGCCAAGGTAGCTGTGAAGTCCTGAAAACTATTCAACATGACATGGACCAACGTTTTGGAGAACCCGCATGGAAGTCATAATTGGAGTCAAGTGGATTTTCTATCATCAGTTGAGGGTTTTTAGTCTCTGGTTATTAACATCATTGGTCATTAAAGTCACGGTACAATCATCTTTCTGTAAGTAAGGTTGTGATGCGATTGGTGCATGTCAACTGTTTATTACAATCTTATCAGACCTGCATGAATGGTATGGCCTGTACTCCACCAACGTCTTTCAGCTGAGGCAGGTGAAGCAGCAATTCATCCAGAAGCAGTAATTTTAATGAGTGCAACTTTTCCTGATCCACTAAAGATTCCTTGTCCACCTGAGCTCCTCCCTGCTCTTCTTCTCTGTTACCTCTGTAGCCAGGTTGGCTCTCTGTAGTACCTAACATTAGAAACACAGATTAGTGACTTCCAGACCCACTGTGGTCTTCTGAGTCATAATCTACAGTAGAACCCTGCTAACTCCAACTTGGTTAACTCAAAACTCCCCGCTAACTTGAACTAATTTTACTTTCCCTTGGTTCAAACGTCGGTTGGTAAACCTCAAAATGTCAGAATGTAGCTGACTGACGTGTCAAAATCATTTTGTTAAAGTGCTTTCAGTGTGTTGAAACATCTTAACTAGATCTTAGCCTTTGTTTTCTCCTTTATGTGTTTATGTGGCCTACATTCCCAAACTAATTGTTGACTAACATTTCTCATCTAAAGACTGTTATCAAACAGACTTACTGCACTCAAGTGACTGGTGATTGTGAAAGAATGATAAAAACAAGATATTTTATTAATTTTTAACAGGTTGTTTGAGTTAAACACCAGCCCCACTAACTCGATCCCTCATTAAGTCAAAATATTTTTGGTTTCCCTTGGGAGTTCAAGTTACTCAAACTATTAATTTTGGTTTCCCTTGAACATTCAAGTTACTCGAACTATTTTTGGTTTCCCTTGGGAGTTCAAGTTAGCTGGGTTCTCGTCTATAATCTCACTGACGTTTAAAAGGATGAGATTGGATACTATGTCATCTCACTTCCAGATGTACTGTGTTCCTCACAAAAGGCATCTGAGTAACAAGGGAATGGTGCAGGTGCATGCATATCATGCACATGTATATATCACATTACAAAGACAACAAATGTATATAACGATGAGATAAGATGTCAGCTGAACAAATGCTTCGGGCAGCCACTATCCATCCATACTATATGTCAATTCAGCAACCCACAACCAATGTGATGGTCACAGCCATGTCCATGACATCCTTAAGGGTTGCTTGTCCTCAAACTGGGAGATGGGAGTACTTTTTCTAGGTTGCCATCGAATACAAATGAAGGTGTCACAATTTGCAGATGAGGTAGCAAAGTCTATATCAGACTCTGGTGTTGGTTGAGCCAGAAAGTTAATTCGTGACTATCTGTTGCACCATGCAATTATGGGTTAACAAGTCTGTGTGATAGCACATTGATGAATTTGATATATCCTACATCTTACCTGCTTGGTCACTTTCCAAAACAACAGTCTCCATGCTGGCCCCAGGGTCTGCAGCAACAGAGTCCACGCTACTTCCACTCTCAAACTCAGCTGACGCTTGCCCAGTATCAGGTGGCAAAGGTGACCTGGGAGCACTGTGGCCTGCTGAGGATCCCTGTGCACTACAAGGTGGAACTTCATACTCATCCTCACTGCCTTGGCCTACAGTAAGCAAAAGATTGCACCAAAAGCAGACTAATGAATTTGGATGGAGCAGGGATGGTACAGTGGTGAGGAGCACTTGCCTCCCACCAGTGTGGCCCAGGTTAGATTCGTGGACTTTGCACCATATGTGGGTTGAGTTTGTTGTTGGTTCCGAGACGTTTTTCTCAGGGTACTCCGGTTTTCCCCTCTCCTCAAAAACGAACATTTCTAAATTCCAATTCAATCTTGATAGTGTCCCCAATTAGTGCTCTGCACCAAATACATTGAGACTTAAATAAATTAAACAATGACTTGATATCTCAAGTCTCCCATATTTAAATCTGTTTGTCAACGAGTCACCAAGTAATGTGGTCAGAGCTAATGTCAGTCAGCTAGCACCACTCAAGCTATGAAGCTTGAAGGACATTTCTTTCAAAAGTAAGCAGTAAAGAAAAACTTTGATGTAAATGATGTTTTATAGAAGCTGGATAAATTTGAATTAAACAATCTTACTGGTTTTCCACCTATTTAACTTATGTTGATAAAGACGATGTGTCATATATTTAGCATAACATTTCAGTATTTTTAGGTGATGTGTATCACTTGTGATAAAAATAATTTGAGACTAATTTGTGCATGCTAGTTTCAGGCACATTAAAAGTTAGCAGGACCGCCATGGCAAGATACAACAGCCACTTTTTCAACCTAAAATCAGTTAATGGCTTTGATTTCCATTTACATGAATAAGCATGAAGTAACAAGTGTGTAACTCATGCACTATTTAGACCTGATGATTGTCTAATTATCGCAATCCATGATACAGAAAATAAAGGCATTCTAACAAAGAAATCTATATTCCATTTCCATACTTCAGAACAATGCATGGATTTTTTCTACTTATAATTTAAGTGTACACAGGTCATAAGTTAACATGAAGTCCTAGTTTGCCTCCTCAAGCGCAAGGTTTAGATACAATACTTATGGTCATTTATCCACTGTTTAAAAGACACAAGAGATTATATATTTGTACAGGAAAAGACATCCGTTTACTATTACCAAGGTGACTATAGCTGCTTCTTATCATACCTGATGCATTGTCTGATGACACACCCGCTTCAACAGGTAGTGACTGTGCCTGCACACCAGGCAGTGGTAAACCCTGGAGACTAAGCCCCTGGGCACCAGCTTGTTCCTGAAGACTTAGAGCTATGGCAAGCTCCATCATGGCCTCATCATCTGCATCAGCTGGGAGATCCAACATACCTGGCAAACCACCAGCACCAAGGAGTAATGCCTCCAGATGACTGGCAGCACTTGCTATTGATGGCACTCCCCCTGATGGCTGGCTGGGTTGGGCTTCAACAGGATCTTGTGAAGCAGCCTAATGTAGTGATGTGAAAATAAGAGGTTTTCTTTTGTAAATTAGAAGTTCTATGTCTGAAGGCAGGGTTGTCACATAGTTTTGAAGTAGGTGACTTAATTGCTGGGGTAGGTGGGTGATTTTGGCATCTTTTCTAAAGAATCAAAGATTTACCCCACAAGAGTAGCCAGCCTGGATCATGTACCAGACGGTGATTTTCGCCACCTGCTGGCTACTTTTAACAACCCTGGAAGGGCTCATTGGCACTACGGATGTGCTCAGAACAGTTGGTACATAAGTGTTATTTTTCAATTTGATGGTAATGTCATACTTACAAAAAATCAAGTATCCAATCTCAAGCGACCAAAAAGGCAATTAATTCTACACGTATTTACAATTGGTTTCACAAAAATTTTGGCTGAGAAGCTCAAAGCAGCAAAGCAAAATCACGTTTACTCTTTCTAAACAATTACCTCAGGGGCTTCTACATCTGGCTGTTCTCCTGCTTGTGGTACTTCAGCATCAGTTCCACTCGCCTCTTCAGGAGTGGTTCTTTCAGCTCTATCTGCCTCATCGTCTTCACCATCAAAATCATCTCCTCCAACTACTTCTCCTGTAGGTGTGTTACATTGTGGAGACGAGTTGCCCATGCCATGCCAGTGTTTGTGAATAAGACGCATTAGGGCTTGCTTGCACGCAAAACTCACTGACTGGTCCTAAAGGAACAAAGCAGGAATGTGATTGAACAAATGAAGTCGACTGCCTGTTAACTATAAACTCTTCATGAGAACAAATCAGTACAGCTGAAAATCCTCCTTTGTACACTGATATTTCCATAATGCACATTGCCATGTCTCTTTGGAGTCTGTTGTACAGAGGTGCAACTGTCTAATCCTAAAGGAACAAAGCAGGAATGTGATTGAACAAATGAAGTCGACTGCCTGTTAACTATAAACTCTTCATGAGAACAAATCAGTACAGCTGAAAATCCTCCTTTGTACACTGATATTTCCATAATGCACATTGCCATGTCTCTTTGGAGTCTGTTGTACAGAGGTGCAACTGTCTAATCCTAAATGACAACCCCTATTAAAGATTGTTTACATTTAACAGCACACAAATACATGTACCTCACAGAGCAGCATTTTCACATACTGCTTGACAGCAAGTCCAACCCTGGAGGGATCCGCAATTGCAAAGGCATGAATGATATCCACCAGTGCTGTTACAGTTGACTCCACGTGATGCAGCCCTGAAATAAAATTGATTGTACGATCAGTACCTCTCTTGTTTAGCCACACATAAATGTACTGTAATAGGTGTAATAAATTCTTACCAATAGAAGACAAAGGAGACAAAACTGGGTTGATAGGCTGGCAACTGTGAAGCTTCCAGAAGGCATTCATTAGACACACAGCAAAATGGTGACTGTCATCACCCTCTGCCAAAACAAAATAGACAAGGATGAGTACACAAACAATTGTGATGTTTATAAGGGTTTTGTTAGCACGAATGCAGTCGACATAAAGCAAATATACCATCATGTAAATAGCCAGGAACATTTGCACGCAGATAAAGTGCAAAACTACCTGAATGTACATGTCAAAACAGTGAAAGAGAAATGGCACAACAATTTCCAGCTGTAAAGCAGTGCAATGCTTAATGTACCTTCTGCTGTTGTTTGACCTGGAAGGATGGTATACTTTGCCAGATTACTGGGCCTTGTACTTGCCACAGACCTTGCACTGACCACAAGTCGCTGGAAACTTTCAACATCAAGTTCACTTAGATTTGCTGGTGTTTCCTCTGCCTCAGATTTCTCTTGTTTTCCCTCTTCATCTGTTTTTTCTTTTGTGCCTTCCCTCTCTTGGCAGGGTGTTGAAAGCTTACAGAGAAAGTTCACTACTTGTGAAAGCTGAGCTTGATCCTAAAAAAAAAAAAATAACAATAACCAGCAATTCTCTTTTGCACGATTTTACAGTAACAGAAGAAGAAACCCCTACAAAGATCACTGTAGGTTCAACTGAAGTTTGTATACAAAATAGTCCAGTTTCAAATTCACCAAGACAGCTGTATAAAAAGACAAAAGGCACATTTATACAGGGTTAGCCTCAACTTGAAGCAAAATATTCACAAATGTTACCTGGAAATGACGAATCCTAAAATAAAACAATACTCAGAGTTGTAAAAAGTTTTAATTTTCTCACTGGTATTTGTGAATATTTTACTTCAGATTAAGGCTAACCCTGTATAAATGCGTTTTTTGCTTTTTTTATCTTTTTGTCTTTTTTGTACTAGTATGGCTGAATACTATGCCACTGTATTTTGCTGTCTATATATTCTACATTCCAGTCATGTTGAACTAGCACTACTGTTTCCTGCTGTAATTGATACAGTGAACTTAGGCTGGATAATTTGGGGGGGGGGGGGGGGGGGTTCATGCACCTTATCATGACTGGTGTTATTGTCTGGGTAGTTTCACTCCTGACACACAAGCCCTACAAATCACATTGTAGTAATAATAATTTCACATTCTCTTTGGCATAAATAAATAAGCTACATATTAGAGACCGTGGCAGGAAGTACCTTATGACTATGGTAAGATGCTTTTGAGGGGTGTAAAGTAGCCAGCAGTGCCTGGGCTTGGTGCTGAACACTGGATGGCATAGCACTGGTCATAAGGGAGATAGCAGCATCAAGTGCCGACTGTCTCGGCATCTCCTCCTGTGTCACAAAAGTGGAAAAACAGCCATCCACTACCTCCAGCAGGTGGACTACCAATCTAAGACAGAAATTCCAAATGTTTATGGTGAAAAGTGGGAAAAAGGAAAAAAAGATTGCTACTTCTTACTTGACTGCTGTGCGAAGCAAGGAAACTCTGGTGCACAACTACAAGGTGAAGTAGTCCGTTTGACTTCAAGGCACCGAATCCTATTAGGAACCCTTACCATTACATGCTGAGATTACAAAGACGGCATTATAATGGTTTCCAATTAAAGTTCTTAAAAATCAATGTAAGGTACTTATTAGTTTAAGAACCACAGTACAGCGCCTCACAGAAGACAAACTAACCAAAGCCTATTCTTCCAAAGATTTCTGAAGAAAATCTTTTATTTTTACTGACTGTGATCAATCCAAATTTCATTTAACACTTCAGCAGTTGTATTCCCTTTAACATAACAAACAACAGTCTGTTGCATTTACATGTACAGTAATTAATGCCTTACAAACTTAAAATAACCAACACAGTTAGCCAGTTATTCATAACAGAATACCTTCCTCTCAACCCTAACCTACCACAGTAAAACCTTAAGCTTCAATGTACATTAAATCTTTGGTCCATACCAGTCTGACTGTCGGATTTCACCAGGTAAGTAAGCATTTACTATATTAAGTAAGTAAGAACTTCATTTCAGTATCAAAAGAAACAGTGCTGTCAGGTCTGGATAGCAGCAGGCAAAACTGTTGTCATTTTCTTAAACTTATAGATAGTGCTGTATTATTATTCACTAATTAAAAATTAAAATGTTTTAGCAGTACTTCCCTGTGTCATTCTACATGATGGGAAAGCTGCTACTAAAGTAAGCCTGTGCATGCAATCCTAAGGTGTGGAAATTCAAATGAAAGTGACTGAGCAGTAGTAAGCATATGTTCGTCTCTGTAATGAAAGGTGAACATCGCATGAAAAAGCACTTTAATTTGCATTTTTTAGGAGGTAAAAGTAAAAGGTTTTGTTGCAATTGCATGCCAAAAAGAAAAGGACAGAGTGTCTTACTTGTCAACAGCTGTCATTGGTGGAACAGAGTTGATAATTTCTGTCTCTGTGTCTACAGGAGCTGCAGTCCCCAGACCCGGTGTAGAAGGAATCTCTTCCTGAGGGTCATCAGGCCAACCAAATGCCTCTTTTGTTTTGGTATAAACCTTCACTGAATCCAGCATAGTCACTCCTGACGGATCTAAAGACTGACCAACTAACAAAACAGACAGAAACAAATCAAAAGTGAAACAAACTATACATTCAATTATCAACAGAGTGAATACATTATGACAGATCATGCTGTATAATGATTTGGAAATTTGAAATTCGGAAATGTTGGTTTTTGAGGAAAGGGGAAAACCGGACTGACTGATCTACACATTTACTAATTAACATGAAAACATGTGTGATAATTTGCAACCCTTAAGCCAAACAGAATACATAGATATAAAAAGAGAAGAAATAAACCTCTCTACAGTTGAACATCGCTAAGCCACCATGCTCATCAGTCATGAGTGACCTTCTTCCTTCTTCACACTTTCACCAAAATAATTTTTAAAACTTAGAATCTCTTAAGCGCAAACATCTTCCACAATTTTAAAGATCACTCTTCTTGATTCAGGAGGCAGATGCTCACTGCTTTTTCTATCCTCAAATTTTCCAATTAATAATCTTGTACCTCGAACCCCACATGACATTAAACAAAGTACAACAACATACTGAATAAGGAGAATTTCTTGTCTGCAGATAATGACTCTTCTCTTGTGAAAGGAAGGTCAAACCATCTGTTTCTTGTAAGTGACAACTGGATTACTCTGCCAAAGATCTCAACAAACGATGGCGCCTTCTCCACTGACTGACAGCCAATCAGAATTCTCACTCCAACCATGACCACGTTGGGGTTAGTGCTGGTGATCTCAATATTGAAACCATTTGGCTGCAAGTGAAACATCAAAAAATGATCTCAAATTACAAGAGCAAAGAGTGATGAGGAATGTACATCATTTGAAAAAAGGTTAAAAACTACCTCTCCTAGCACAATGTTTAGAGCACTGGGTAACCCAGCTGCCATTGTTGTACAATGATGCCCAACAGTTTCCATACATATCATTATATAGTTCAAACCGCCAATTGGACAGCGTGTCTATGTGAAGGAAGTGTCTGAATTCAGTGGTTAATGTGAATCAAAACAAACTAACTCTCCATAACCAGGAGGTGACTGTGATAGAGGTGTTGATAATTAAGAAGACATACATGTATGACAGTATTAGAAAACATATTTGAACAGTTGGAGGGCTCATCAATCACAACACAGAATATGGTTTAACTTTCTGTCTATTTAGTAAGTTGTCCCCTCAAAGACCATTTATTTTTTTAGTAGGAAAACGTCTCAGAACTTGACTAGAGGTGTTAACTGAGTTATGGCATGGCATGGTTGCATGCTACGCATGTGATATTCACAACTGGACAAGGATTGATACACACCTTTGTGCTAGCGATATACATGCCAGCTGTCATAAGTCTGTGTTTTGCTTGCTGTACATTATAAACTTGCAGGATATCTCCACCTCCAAACTCAACCTCATTTAGTGGCTGGCAGTGCTCAAAGAAATCCACAGGGAAGCTAACTGTGGTGGACTTCACTCTGGTTTTTGTGGCTTTCTTCTTGCGTGTTGGCTTAACGATACTGAGGGGTCTGTCAGAAATACAGTAATTATGTTATAATGGTAAAATTAATTGTAGATGGTACATGTACTTGATTGGCAACAAGTGTCAACATTAAGTGAATAATCTACAAAATGTTTAAGTATATGGTTTGGCTCCCCAAAAAAACCAAAACTGACCCTCGTGTCCAGTTACCGACTGTTCCTGACATTCTTTTTCAAGAATCAGTGAAATGCTAATGTATGAATGTTTGATTTATCAAGATAAACTAAAAGGTAAAATAATAGGCCACCACAAAGACATTTGGGTGCTGAAATTTCAAGCCTTAGCCCTTCGACTTCATCAGAGCAATTAAATCAACAAAGGGCTAATGCTCAAAAGGTCAGCACTTAAATCTCTCTACTGTGGCAAGAGTATTTACCTTTAACAATCAACTCTTTTGATAAACCAAACATTCGCTTCTACCTCCCACCAATACAGAACTGCAGTTTCTTTAGAAACTAACCCTCTTATCCGAATGCTAGTGTAGGCATTTAAATGAAAGCTTTTCACAGTAGCAGTTCTGTTGGATAAGGTGGTTCTAATTTCTTTAAGTCTGACTGACCAGCAAAATCAATAATTAGCAGCAAGTCACTGTGTTGCTGCTTTATTACTATGTATCTTTGGCAAAGGGCTTCCAATTTTGGATAGTGTGATGAGACACTTTTTAAATCCAATGTTCTCAAAGGACACTTTATGAAATTTGTACCTAAGAAATATGTTATCACTTCAAGCATATGTGTGAGTGAAATGTTTCTCACTAACCTTGTAGGCTGGAACTCAGGAGACATCCAGTACCCAGTATGCTCAGCACTAGCCATGTAGATACGCAGACTGCCATCTTCACAGAGAAGAATCATTGTGGTGCGCTGTTGATCTGATGTGCTCACTGAATGGCGAATGGCAACCATGTCTTGGGTTTTTGCTTTGGATGATGTTGCTTTGATCTCTTGAATCTATCAATAATAATGACGTTATATTGATCAACAGTCAAATGATGAATGCTGGGGAAATTCTTTCAAGTGACACAACATTACATGGAATGAAAACCATTAAAGGCAATGTTGAACAGATCAAAGAATGTTCATTTCAGAAAAATATTCATCATTCATTTTAGAAAAAAAAACAGAAAGTGTAAATTAACCTTTCAGGGCAGCTTCAAAGCAATGAAGCTGCATTTAAGATAGCTGAGCACTTCAATTTAAAGCTATTTCATACTAATATAGTTGAATACTCTCTAAAGTAATTACCCAAAATGTCATCAAAAGTCATCACCTTGCTGACAATGGCTGTACCATTACAAGAGGTCTTAAATTTATAATTATTTGTTTGAAATGAAGAAATGTTGGTGTATAGACAACTGGTTACAGAGTTAAGAGTTACACTATACTTAGATGCTTGTACTAACCAGTATTTGATGTGGTTTGATCATAAGCACCACAGGAACACCACCAGTGTGTGTCAGACAACAGACCAGACCAGGATGCTGTGGCACCTCACTCCACTGACACAAGGCTGCTGATTGAGAGTTCTTATTGCCACCTGTACTGCTTTTAAATGTTACTGGAAACAGCTTCTTCACTTCCTTTTGATTTTTACTCCATGGAGCTACAAATGTCTTTCCTTCGCAAACAAGAAAATGAACAAATTAGTAATCATTCCAAGGCAACACAGTGAACAGAGTGGAGGAAGACATTATGAGATTGGTTGAAAATTGTCCAACTACTTAATGATAAAAACACAATGCCTACCTTTAAGAAACTGTAGGGAGATTGGGGTCTAGTTACGAGTTCAAAAGCTGATTATTGCTTATCCACAATTAAAAGTTAACCAAGGATATTAGCTTGCTCTATAAAAATGTGTCAAAGCTTACTTCAAGCCAATGGCAAAGGAAAGTGTATGTCAAAACTGAGGGACAACAAATATTTTGGGAAAATCTTTATGATTGGAAACTGAACTTGAATCAAAGTTCCCCCGAATCCAAGATTAGCTTAATTGGACTTTAACAAACTGGGTCTCAATGATGTTCAACTCAATGTGTGGGATGTACATGCAACTTTGGAGCATCAACGGTTTTTAGAAAGGTTGAACAAAGGCCTTTCAATAACATCCTGAAATGAATTATCCCAAGAGTTTGACCGTTTCAATTCCAATAAGATTTGTTAAGTACATTGACTGTAGCTGAAGAAAATTAGCTGTAGAATGCATGAGCAGTTAATATGGGGAAACATTTGACAGTTTCAATTCCAATAGGATTTATTAAGAACCTTGACTGTAGCTGAAGATCAAGTGCAGTAAGTAAAACGTAAAGTAGAAAAAACTTCATTTGCAGATGTATGAGTAGTATCTAAGATGGCACGGGGTTAACAGATTTTTTTTTAGAAATTAGCTGGAGGATGCATGAGTAGTATAAAGGTGTATGCAGAAGGGAATTTGACAGTTCCAATTCCAATAGGATTTATTATGACAGGTACATTGACTTTAGTGAAAGAAGATTAGCTAGGGGTGCATGAGTGGTATATAAGGGGGGAGTGGTTGACAAGAGTTTGACAGATTCAATTCCAAAACGATTTATCAAGTACATTGACTGTAGCTAAAGAAGATTAGCTGGGGTGCATGAGTAGTATATAAGGGGGCACGGGGTTAACAAAAATTTGACAGGTTTAGATTCCAAGAGGATTTATCAAGTATAATGTCTGTAGCTAAAGAAGATTAGCTGGGGGTGCATGAGTAGTATAAAAGGGGGGAGTGGTTGACAAGAGTTTGACAGTTTCAATTCCAATAAGATTTATCAAGTGCATTGACTGTAGTTAAAGAAGATTAGCTGGGGTGCATGAGTAGTATATAAGGGGGAATAGGCTAACAAGCACTTGACAGTTTTAATTACAATAGGATGTATCAAGCATGTCATCTGTTGCTAAAGAAGATTAGATGGAGAATGTCTGAGTAGTATATAAGGGGGAGGGGGTTGACAAGAGTTTGACAGTTTCAATTCCAATAGGATTTATCAAGCACCCTGACTGTGGCTGAACAACATCAAAAGCAGATGTGTGAGTTGTATAAAAAAGGTGGCGGGTGGGGGACATGCAAGAGTTTGAGAGTTTCAATTCTAATAAGATTTATTTAGTACCTTTATTTTAAAGGTGAGGGGGGGATACACTGTACAAGAGTTTGAGAGTTTCAATTCCAATGAGAGTTATCTAGTACCTTGACTGTAGCTGAAGAAGATGAAGGGCAGAAGTGTGAGTTGTATATAAAAGGTGAGGGGGGGGCATACACTGTACAAGACTTTGAGAGTTTCAATTCCAATAAGATTTATCTAATACCTTGACTGTAGCTGAAGAAGATTAGCTGAAGGATGTGCGAGTAGTAGACTGACACTCCTCCACCAGCCACCTGTCCATTGGAGTCTTGCAGATCAGCATGTTCAATGGGAACTGTGTTTGTCAAGTAAAAAGGCCCATTAATCGCACTGCTGTTTGCATCCATAGGCTGCAGATACAGCTGTCCTCCTGATGACATCAGAATCAAACTGTGATCACCATCATCAAAGATGAAACTAACATCTCTTATCTTGCCACTTGGGAGCAAGAAGTAGTAAAGCGGGCTCAGAGCATCTTGAGAGAGGTCATAAATCTGCAGTAAAGAAATCACAAAAAAATTAAACGTGACATTACATGGTACAAGTTTCGCTATGAAAGTGATGCAAAGAAATTTGTTGAAGTAACAAATTTTAAATCTTTGTTAAAAGTTGTCCTGTGCAATTTCACCATGGGTTGAAACAGTATCTCACAGTCAATCAATAGCATTCAGAACATACAGTGTATTAATGAAAATGAAAGCCTCCTAAAGGACGTCAATCCAGCTTTCATTATAGCCTGCACTATCATCCTAATAAAACTACCGACTTATGTATAAAAAATGTAACATGTTTTTGGATGTTTTTGAAATGTTTTTCAAACCCAAAATATCAACACATTGTAAAAAGAAAACCTTGTGAATGAACAACCCCTGTTGTCGGGTTAGCACCTTGAGTAGTTGCACAGTCAAGGACCTGGATTTTGCTAACTTTGCAGCAAGGGTCACTCATTCATGACAAATTCACACATGGTCATTTTGTTTCATTCATGTTCACAAAAAGTACATCTTGTATTAGTTCTTCTTACTAGAAACCCCTAACTTCTCATCACAATTAGCAATACATGTACCATAAAAAGTTGATGAAATTAGAAAATATGGACCACAAAGAAAACACATTGAATTCCAATCAAGTTTTGACAAAGGGTATGATAAAAAGAATTCTGTAGACTGTTAAAAAACAAAGGGTTTCATGCAAATATGGAAACCAGCTCTAGGACAAGCTAGCAAACAAGTATGCCCTTCTAGGTGTGGCAAACATAAAATCGATCACCCAGAGATGATCAATGTTCCCGCAATACATTGTCAGTGTGATCTGTAAGGCCTACCCTCCATTTCCAGAGGAGGTTTGTTGCATTGCACAAGGCAGGAAGCAGTGGAAAAAGCTCCTGGCCGACCACGTTGTAGTTGGATGTGTAAGCAAGTGTTTACGCAAACCCATGGTTACCTTGACAAAGTCAGCAGTAACAAGCGCCAGTTGTGTCTGTGATCCAGGAAGCCATACAGCCTTGATAATAAAATTGCCAGTCTCCAGCTGAGGATGCAGTGCGAGATGGTCCACCACAGAACCTGAACTACTGAAAGTCAGCACATGGCAGTCCTTCAATCCACACACAGCCAAGAAGTCTTCATTACAAGAGTTACCTGAGATGGACAACACTGTGAAGGGCACCTGAGCTGTTGCAAGGCGTGTCAGGGTAAGCTTCCTTTTGCTGGAGTCTGCCTGCTTCAGGAGCGCAGATAGCTGAAGAACAGTAATCTAAGAAAAGAATGATATGTTTCATTGGTAATGCTCAAATGAAATAAAATGCTTCTGTATTCTATAAATCCTCTTCATTTAGAAGTTTAAAACCTTTCTAACAGAGATCAGTATCATGCAAACTGATTGTCAGTTTGTTTATTGACACTGTAAGGGCACCGTTGGGGTGAAACCTTGTCCCAATGGGGGGAGGGGACTGAGTCCCAGCAGGGCCTTTACCTGAATAATTTGGCCAGGATTGCAACTATGTAGGTTAGGAGAACAGAGGAAACAGAATTAATGACAATGCAAAAGCAGTAAAATGCCCTAAAAAATTGTTACAATGTGGCTATGTTTAAGTAGTGGTAATTTTATTTGCCTGTTGACTCACTCTAAGATGGAGATTAAGAAACCCTAATAACATACTTTGCCCTTTTCATGGCTGACAGCGAGATGCTGTCTGCGCCCCTTTGGTGATGCTAAGCAACACATGGCAACACGACGTAAGACATGGGCACCAATCAGCTGACGGATAGTTTGTCCCTGTTCTCCACTGAAAGTCATGCGCACGTTCTCAAAAGCACCTTCCTGGGATCCTAACGTTGGAACCTGCAATCACACAAAATAAAACACATCAAATGCTAATTACATCTAAAGCACCATCAAATGGACAATTTGTTCAGCAAATGACAAGTAGCACCAGTACACTTTCCATCTTTCCTCAAGGTTCCGAACTAACAATATTGTTTCCTTAGCTCCTTGAAACAAACTATCTACAAATGTTGAAGTCCACTGCTACACATTAAAAAGTTCTTATTTGGATTGTGACAAACTGATCAGGGAGTCTTGAAAAAATGTTAAGAAACTTCCTTCCTACTGTTAATAAAGAATCAATCATAAAAGGTTTTGCTAACATTTTTCAAGGCTAGTAATTAATACATGTCAAAAGCAAAATATGAGATGCTCTTTTATTGATAGAAAGCAGAAGCACATGCATGTCCTGAAGACATCCAATGTGATGCCAACAAAATTTGTTACATTGGCCATGAAATACCTGTGAATAACAGCACAAAACTTACCATAAGCTGATCGGTATTTTCCACAGTTTTCTCTGTTGCATGGAGTTCTATCAAAGCATTTTTAATGGCTTTAGATGCACCCATCCCCACACTGCTTGGCCCACCAGCACCAGGCCCCACCAGCCACTGTAGAACGTCTAGTGCTGTGGTTACCACAGATGAATTCTCTAGTTGGCTTACTAATGACTGCTTGTGTTTCTATAAAAAAAAAATGATTGAATACAGTACTGTGAATGAACAATACCTGCCAAAACTGAAAACTTGACCCACATTAAGTAATTTCGTTAGTGCCACTTAATTTAAGGAACCTTATTACTGGAAAAGGACTCTACAAGTACACAGAATAAAGAAAGAATGTGATCATTTGCTGCAAGGGTTTTGACCATACAATGCTGAGACAACAAAGGGCAGCAGAGAACTGCATTTTCTTGCAAAAGAAACAGAAAATGTTTCAACATTTAAGTATCAAAATTTGAAGGCAACCGTACACCCTTTAGTCAACTGTGGTAACTTTGAGTTATCACTATTTATTTGCAAAACCATCATTTTCATAAATTTATACACTTCAGAGAACAGCTACAGGTACAATAGATATTTCCTCGCGAAGCGAGGGCCGAAGGCCCGAGCGTAGCGAGGTTCATAAATTTGTCGGGCCGAGCCGGCCCGAGCGGAGCTAAGCCGCGCGAATTCGAGCGAAAAATATATATATATATATATATATATATATATATATATATATATATATATATATATGTTGATATATGTTTATATCTTTGAAGGTGTCCGCACAATGACGTCAGACTGTCTGGCGTCGTCTGGAGCAAAATTTGCATACATCGAAAAAAATATGCGTGCATGATCAAATTTCAACTGCAATGTTCATCAATATTCACTGGATACAGAACTATCTCTCCAGAATCTTTTCCCTTTCTTTTAGAAATCTTTTTTGTGAAAGATTGCATTAAAGAAATTACACGTTTTGTGGCCGCGGTGAATAATTTTCCGTGGGAAATAAATTCATCGAACACGACAGCGCTGCACGCCCGTTGTACATTACGTCTCGACAGAAATAGATTTTCAACCGCAAACTAGCCCGTGGAACTACGAAAACACTATGCTCATCAAAAAAAAAATCTTATGCGCCTTTTAATCTCCTCGTTTGATGCTACAATACGAGTAAAGAGGGCTTTCCACCCAGCCCCAGCTTCGCGAGGTTTTGCGAGTCACGTATTTCTAGTAGCTTATTAAAATGGAAATCCGATCCCTAAAGAAAAGTGTTTTTAAAAAGGAAAAAAAAAAGCCATGAAATAAGGACAAGAGAAGCGATCGTTCACAAGAAAATTGATGGTTTGGATCAGCAGACATGAAGTAGAATGCAGTGATCCAAGAATTTCTTTATTAATTAATGACCCAAGTCAGATTGGGAAAACATGTAGTAGTTAACTTTGAAGATAGAAAGACTATTAACTTTCAGGTTCAATGCACGCTGAATTTAGAAGGGTCTGAGAAGCCTACCAATTATGATTTCAAAGTGGAAAACGAAGATGAAAATCGTGGAATAATAACAACTAGGAACACGATTAATGAAACATCATGATTACATATTTTTATAGCAACTTGTAAAATTCAAAGGTCTCCCAAACTCAACGAGCGAGGTTTGTTGATTTATTTTCACGAATTCAATTGTGACTAACAATTGTACGGGCAAGTTCGATTGAATTATCAATAGAAAAATCAAATACCTTAGAAAGTTCAGCTGTTCCCAGACGATATATTCTAATATTGTTAAAACGACTTTGAAAACAAATCTAATAAATCATTTGATTTCTTGATTTCTTTGGTACGTTCTGTTTGTCTCAAAATTGATTTGAAGGAATGCTGAGTTCTCCGGAAGTTGTCCTGGCATGGAATAGCACTTAAATATTACAGGATATTACTGAGTTATTTACACTTATTTGCAATAGAGAAGAATTCAAAGTCGTTTCCTTTAATTTCTAAAAACTTTTGAGAGATAACTGCTAATATTTCATAAAGTGAGTATCCCATGAAAATGACGTCCATTTGGTCAGCTGGTTGAGTTCTTTATGAGGGGTTCCAACCAACCTCGTGCTTTCATCAGTTCCTGGGTGTTTGGAACTCCTAATAAAGCACTTCCTCACATTTTTCATTGAAATATTACTAGAAACACTGTTAAAAGAGGGTCTGAATGGGGTTTAGTGTTTAGTGTTATTTGCCTATAATTTTTAGTGTTTGCTGTTAAACTGGCCAATTTTATAATGATTACTGTGTTTCCGGAGGAAATACTGTTAAGTGTTTGGAGGGTTTTTCACGAAAACCCAATAGTCTTTTAGTATTATAAATTCTTATTTGCTCTTAGAAAAACGGTTCATGAACTTTGAGCCTGTGCTTAAAGGGGCTGTGGTATCTTTTTTCGATCCATGTGAAACAGTACTCTGGGAAAGCTGGGGAGTACTGGGAACCAATCTCGTACCAAGAGCCCGCGATCGTTTGGCCAGCTTCGACGGCCAAATGAGATCAGTGAATTTCAAGGATTTCTCTCACTGAAAACATCGTATCTTTACACTGTAAAAAAATATATCTTTCACATGTGAATATAACGACAAAATACAGTCGAAAATTTTCGGATTTCTCCTCGGTAACCCTCGGGAGTCTTCGAAAATCTTCGGAAGTCTTCGGAAATCTTCGGTAGTCTTCGGAAATTTTCCGAAATGATCGGGAATAGTCGGAAAATGGCTGAAAACTTCTTGGTATACCAACAAAATAATTTCGGCCTTTTTGGAGCCGTGTTTGCTTCATTTCTGGCTAAAATTTACTGTTAGAGCGAATTTTTTTTTCTGTTAGAGTTAAAATGTCTAAAATTTAACTGTTTCATGTTACAGAGCCAAAATATTAAATTTTTTTATTGTTATAGAGGTGCCCCCACTCAGACCCTCTTAAAAATATTCTTGTTACAACTTTTGATTTAGCTATCAGCCGCGGGTCTTTTTGTTATGCGATTCATCAACCCCTTAAATATTAATTACGTCATGAAACATAATTTTGACGTCATGTTAGTCTGGAATTCCATTTCATTAGTATCTGATGTTGGCCTACATGGCCTCTCAGAGGAATGGCGTGGCGTGGAAGTTTGCTTGTTATAACAATGATAGTCGTGTTGTTCTTGGGATCAAGGATGTGTTGTGGTTTGACGACCGATGAGACGAATCATAACGCAGGTGAGAGCTTTCAATTAATTATTTATTTTAGTGAATTCGTAAGACAATTAATGGGTTAGAGGAAGCGCGCGCAAGTTGGTTGAAAACACAAAAGAGAATAATTTAACACAGCCTTTATTCCGGGCAAAAGAATGAAAACGCGCTAATTGCATACGTGCTTAAATAGCAGTTTTTGTATTGTACATAGTCTCTCTACTTATCCTCGAATATCACGCGCGAAAATAAAGCAACAATTGAGTGTGTCATGCATCTATCAAAAAACGAGGGACAGATCTGGTTATTCCAGAGGAAGGGTGGCAGGGGGAGCCGAGGTGGGTTTGGTTTTGGGAAGCTAACAGTAGCTGTAAATTAAGCACGAGAAAACAATCGCAAAATGCTGAAGAATTCTGGTTAGTTGTATTGAAATGACGCTTTAATGAAAATGCCCTATTGGGAATTTTTAAAATAGTCTTACATTTATTGTTTTGTTCTCTTTGGCACTTGGGGAAAAGCTATTCGACTCAGATTTTATGTTATCACAGGAAATAAAGAAAAAAGAGAAGACCTTGAGTTCCTGCCTAAACACCCCGTCAGAAGAGGCATTGGTAGGTACTATCGACTTAAAACTGATGGAAGCATTTAAATGATTAAAACAAATATTTAAAGCTCACTTAATTTGGATATAACGAGCAGATACCACTCCTACGTGTAGGTCCATCTATATTAATTAAGTTCAAGACCACAGCAAATAAAAGTATGCGCATGCACAAATTTATATCGGAACACTTTAAAACTTTCACTAATCTCGATTGTTGCTATGACCACCTTATTCTTACCGCAATGGTTATCTTTTCTTTGTCCGAACAAACTTTCATGTAGTTATAGATCCTTGTCCCTCTGACCACCTCCTTATGTGATCGAAATTTTAAATACCATCTGACTGTGTTCGTTTAATGGGGTGTGCTGTCCTGAGTGCTATGTTGAAGTAGAAGGGATATTTTTTCCAGGTATAAAACGGCATCGATAGAGCGAGATATGTACAAATAATTTCGAATTCATGATGGACTCGAGTAGTCCTATACAATCACCGAGAGTGCATTGGAAAATCCCCGGGACCTAGGCATAGCACAGATTCCTTTATTCTTAAAGGCCCACAAATGTTGTCTTCAACGAAGACATAGAACTTGTAAGAGATAAAAGGTTGTTTTTGACCTATGCAAATTTTCCCTGTGTTTCTCCGACGGTGTTGGTTTTTAAAACCCTATCGCTTAATAAACCTTTATTTTGCTTGCTTTATCTCTATTGTTTGACTTTAGGTGATGAGCTAACAGCGCTAAAGGACAAAGCGAAAAAGGCAAGCTCCGTTTACAGATGGCTGAAAGACAATTGGAAAAAAATATTTGTGATCATCGTCGCCATATTTGCCTTGGTTGTAGTTGTTGGGATTTACCGTAGATGCTTCTCTGAATCAGGGTAAGGATGTCCGTGTTTGCTTTTTCAAGAAATATTTAGAGGGAAGGACCCGAGGAGGGAGGAGGCCCTGCTCCCTTATTTTTTGGGGGCAAAACCAAGTCCCGCAGGCCAAGGCATTCAGGAGATATTCCGTTTCACGAGGAAAGGAAAGACAACGTCCCCCCCTCCCCCTCCCTTACCTAAATGTCTGGTTCACTGCATATATACAAAACTTAAAGGCAAAAAAGAGTTAAATTCCGAACAGCGATTCAATTTATCCTATTGTGTCCACTTCTAACTTATTCGTGTTTGTACTTCTCACGTAATGTCATATTACAGAAATATAAAATAATGGGCCAAAACACAACATTTTTAAATGTAATAATCAAGACGGATTATGCTTCATGATGGAAATAGCATGTGTCTTTACCCGAGAGTTTAGAATAGTGCACCACATAAAGTGGGACAATATTGCAATCTCATTTCAACCCTAATAGAAAAATACACTTCCACAAATCGTTTTGTCATTCATCGTAGAGCGGGTTCTTCTGAGTGTCCAATAAAATTCGCGTTTGCTCTGGTTTTGCTCTACTAAGCTTGGTGATTGGTTACTATAGAAAAAACTTAATCGCACGCGTTTTCCTGCGCTTGACACCACAGAGTTGCTTCGAGTTCTGATTAGTTCATTGCGCTGTCTGCGTCTGTTGTGATTGGTTAGAGTAAAAAATTTGGTTTTGATTTTGGTTTTACAATACTCAACAAAAACTGCTCTATTGGAGAATAATACATAAGTCTTCTAATTACTTGTTTCTGATACAGGGACCGATTTTTACGGCGAGGACTGAAACGAAAGAAGCCCTGTGGTGTATTAAATTTCCGATAGTGTTTGGCTTAATTTTCAACCGTACGCCCTTTAGTAATCCAAAACTTATATTTTTATATGTTTAAGTAGAATTTTAGTCCACGATTTGTTGGCAAATGATTTATGACGTGCGCGGCGGAAAGAATGTAGTTCATTTACTTATGCGTCAGTGAATGCACACCAGGCGAAAGCTGTTTCCAAACATGCACGATTAAATAATAACTCATCTAAGCAGGGGCGTAGCGTCCATATACGCACGTACGCCCGTGCGTACAACTGGGATCTGAAAAAAAAATTTTCTCATTAAATTTGCTGGTAAAATAGTGAAGACAGGCCAAAAACGACTCCTATTGGTCGAGATAAGAAGTACATGACCTTCAAAGCTTTGCTCTTATGAGTACGTCTTTCAAAGATCTCCCTTTTCTGTACGAAAGTAAGGGAGGATCTTTGTAGATCTCTCTTAGCAGAGGCTGGTAAAATAATGAAGACAGGCCAAACACGACTCCTATTGGTCGAGATAAGAAGTACATGACCTTCAAAGCTTTGCTCTTACGAGTACGTCTTTCAAAGATCTCCCTTTTCTGTACCAAAGTAGGGGAGGATCTTTGTAGATCTCTCTATTAGCAGAGGCTGGTTTCTATCAAATGCCATTTACTCATCAGAATGGTTTTTAGGTTAGGGACAGATAGGCGATATTCCGTAACAAACGGCAAAATGTTTTTGCGCGTTTTTTGTTTGTTTTGTAGTGCCGACATTCTTTCGCTGAAATTGACTTCTGAGAGAGTTTTATCTATAAGGTTATCGGGATAACCTCTGTTGTGTAGTCTCTGTTTGAATAGAGTGATGTTTTCTTCAAATTTTGTTTTTGAAGAGTTTGTTCTAAGAAGTCTTAAGGCTGGTTTCCATATGATCGCGGATCGCAGATCGCAATAAGGTCTGCGATCGTCTGCGATCCTGCGATCGTGATCGCAGACGATCGCAGAAGTAGTGTCCATATGATCGCAGACGATCGTAGACCTTATTGCGATCTGCGATCTGCGATCATATGGAAACCAGCCTTTAAGGCTTTGCCTTTGATAAAGCCTTTCCTGAAGCATAGAGGGTGGCAGGAAGAAAAATGCGTGTACTGGAACGTTTCTGTCGGTTTGAAGTGCGTGCGCACGTCAAGTTGTGATTCTTTGTTGAATCTTTCGCCCTTGTATACACATGTGTCAAGGAAAGTGATTTCAATATCTGAAATTTCAGCCGTGAGTTTTATGGTCGCATGATAGTTGTTGGCTAGCTCTATAAAAGTTTGGATTTCATTTTTGCTTACGTTCCATAGAGAGAAGACATCATCGATGTATCTCTTCCATGTAAGCGGTTTGGTAGCACTACGGCTAATTATTGTCGTGTCTTTGGAGGTAGTTGTTTCCATTAAAGTGGAAAGAGTTTTCCTTTAGGATAAGTCTAAGCATATCCCCGAGGTAGTGAGTTAGAATGGGAGGTTTATTTTTGTGGAATGTTTCGTATGCTTTGCATACAATTCTAATTCCGTCCTCCTGTGGGATGTTAGTGTATAAGCTAGCTACGTCCATTGAGACAAGCATTGTGTCCTGGATCCGTGGCATGGATCCGAATGTGACGCCGCAGACTTTGGTTGAGACTCTTGACTACTGAAACTCCCAATTTTATCCCGGTGTATATGTTGCTCTCGTAACATTGTTAACTTATCCTGTGTCTACATGCACTGCCGAAGGTAGCTTAAGTAGCATGAAGAGACTAAAATCTCCTCTGCGAAGTACGATGACGGACGAAAGATTAAGCTCCCTAGCAACCCTTCAATATACATAAACATAAGAACGTGGATATTGACAGGTTGGTAACGGAGTTTGCCCTTCTTAAGGGTCGACGCCTCGCCCTTTGCTTGTGACCTGCCTTCATTGTTTTTGTATTTTTTTTTTTCTTTTCGGAACACTGTAGCTTACAGAAAACACTAGGGAAATGGTTAAAATAAACAACTTTCTACTGCATTTTTGCCGCATTATTTATTGAAAATGCCCCGCAGAAAAACCAGGAGATGGCATTTCCGAGACCCTAATTTTCACAATTTTCTGGGGGAGCATGCCCCCAGACCCCCTAGTTGTAAGCGCCTTCGGCGCTTACGAAAAATTTATTCTCGTGCGTACATCTTCAAAATCCCACCCTACGCCCCTGCGAAGGTATAGTATTCCGAGGTGTTAATCGTTATATTGTTTCAGTTCCAGTGGAAATGATGAAGAACCAAGCATAGTAGTCGTGAGAATGTTAAAGCAGGGTAACCAAGGAAGTGGACAATGTTTGGACCCGATAGTGACAGGAGGTGTTAATCATGGCCATGGCGATAGCGGGAAGAACGAAACTTCTGGGTATGCAACTCATAAGGTGGAGAACAGAGAGAAGACAAGAAAAACGCAGGAAATAACAACTGGCGGTAGAACTCAGAAGACTATAGCTACGACAAACGTACGACACCACGCGGTTAAGAGGTCACTTATGAGTCCAACAGGAACAAATTTAGTAATAGATAGCCACAAAAGTCACTTCCAAGAATCCAGGGTTGTTGGTTTTCTTACCAGCGGTATACCTATTTCCGGATACACTGTCTTTCAGCAAATTGAGATTTCCATGGCCTATTTTCATTTCATTCAGTATCTTCTTGAAGTTAAAAAGGCAAACCAGCTCAGGGCCCAGCCTACAAGGATCTGCCAGGGAAGCACCAGTAAAGGGCCTTTTCCATTCTATGAGGAGATACCGCTGATCAGGATCTTGATTGCATCGTCGATTAAGAAATACTGTGATAACTATATTCCCACTGCAAATACAAAGACTGACTTGCCATTGACTATTTTACCATAAGGAAGAAATTAAATTATCATACTCAGGATGTAGAAGAAGCTGATCCAATCCTCAGAGACAGGTGTTCGTCAGCTTGTGTTTAAATTGGTTTCAAAATTGCACCTGTTTATTATTTAGTCATGTTCACCCGGAACGCTATTATACCTTTTTCAGCTACAGCTCAAGGTGAATTACCAAAATGCTCCTTTTTATCTACCCACCAAACACGTAGGTGAATATGAAGATTTCCTGACATAAGCAGCCGGGAAACGCAACTGAATGCAGCGATGTGACTCAATTATCTTTTACTGGGTCTGGCTTTATACGCAGTGTCTATTGCAATTGCCAGTTCGCGTTTAATTTATTTCCTATTAGAATAACTGCCGAATATTTTATCAACCACTTCTCTGGTTTGAATTCATAGCACGGAAGTTCCTCGTTAAGACCATTTATTGTCCCTCATTTTTGCATCCTCCGCGCCACAAGTGTATTGCACGTTTATGTTAAAAACCTGCTGATGAACTTGAATTTTCCCGACCTTGGTTGTCCTTCGTGAAAGACAACAGGATAGATGGATAAATGAATATCTTTCATTTACAAGGGCCAAAACACATCCCCATCATCATCAGTTCACTTGCTGATCCATTAATTCCAGTTTACTTGGTAAATCTTGATTTCTTCCCTCCGTCTAGGTAGTGCTGAACCGATTTAACAGTTTATATATATTTAATCTATGTAAAATTCCCTACGCTAAGCAGCAAATGAAAGAGGATTTTTTATGGTGGATTTTTGCCAGCTGTTAACAATGGTCAGATAAGCCAAACTCATACGAGAGATGTTGTTTTTATTTCATCTCGAAATGTTATTTTAAGCTAACCTTTTCACTTCATTTGTCACTTCCCTGGTGAAACATTTGCTCATGTTGGGTGGTTCTAACTTTTATTAAGGCTATGAAGAGAAATCCTAACTGGGTGTAATTAACATAAATCAATTTGGAAGTTCTTTCCTGTGGTACTGTTATTTATACTATTTTTTATAATGCGATTGCATTATTCGAGTCTGTAGATGAAATCCGTAAATGTTACCTTTCACGGCACGTTGCGTTCATAACTGTAATGCTCTTTTGACTATGGAAAGTATCACTCTAGGTCAGGTAATTTGTCTCGATCGTTTCATCGTTTAGCAGTGTTGTAGTACCAGCTACGCTGGATTGTAAAATTACTGTTAATGTAGAAGTTCAAATTTGAGGATCCGACAAAGAGAAACATATACTTGCGTTTTGAAACATATTGCGCCGTTCGTATATTATTTAAGCTTATAACCCCTCTAGCTACCAGATATAACGCATATATATATAGATGTTTAATTTGTAATGAACACAGTATAACTCATTATTATTACTGAAAATCGGCAAGTAGAAAGATAATTGCTGCTATCAAAATTATTTACAAATATCACATAAAACTACAACCAGGAATTGCAGCATAAGGACAGGAAAATCGGAGCAGACATTCATAAGCTCAACCTGAAAAATTACCACACTGCGAAAACAAAAATTTTCCGTCCACTTTCAAGATGACTTTCGTTAACATACTTAGTTTCTTCACATGATCACCCAAAAAACTAATTCTGTTTTTACTCCAAACACGAAAAGGATTGCAATCCGATCATTGTCCAAAAGCTACGGATGCAACGGGAAGGCTGCCGGAGAGTGAAACAAAACGAACTGACGACAAAGAGAAACGATCAGATGGGCTGCGTAAAGCTTACGAGTAAAACATGACTTTTTCCGACCTACTCAACACTTGCAATTTTACAAGGAACACAGAGGAGATAGTAAACAGCAAGAAGTGAACCAAATACATGTAAAAATGCGATAAAACACCCAGTAAAAGAAATCTAATACAATAATCGCGAAGAGAAACGTAACACGTCCACCACTAAGCCCAGTCGCTAGGCGAAACAGTACGTTTTCCTCGCGATCAGCAGTCTGTGGAGAGACAGCACTGTTAAACAACCACTGATTACCTGCAAGATACATCGATCTTAAACAGCGGCTAAAACAAGCGTCCTTTCCATGCCAAAATCCCATAAAAACTACGTAGTAAAGACAGTCAATTTACTCCACTTTGCGGACATCTTGTTGTTCAAAATCACGCGCTTTTGCCAGCTAAAGAAAATCATCCCACAATGCATCAAACACAGGCGTGCGTTGATTGGGCAAGGGAACAATGGTGATGGATTTTGCGTGCTCTGATTGGTCTAATTTCCACAATGGAATTTCGGTGTCATCGAATGGACCTTCCTGGGATAGTAATTTGCATGTTCTACGGTGGGTCGAAATTTGTGCTCGGTGGACATTGAACTAAGTGTGTTACAAGGTATGTAAAACGCTTTCTTTACTCGTAAAAAACATGAACAAGTGTCATCATTCCCTCTTGATGTGTAACAATATTCTGGCCCTGACTGACTGATCATGAAATTCGTCACGTGAGATCTTGCAAGCCAGCGCTAGCGCTGCCACTCAAATGAAGGTTATTCTTGCTGTTCAATTTCAAGGTAGAATAGATGGATCTTGTGTCTTATAGGGGGCCTCGATCGATGGTAACGGTCGATATGTCGGTCGACTCACGGTCGACTGACGGTCGATATCTCGGTCGAGCCTCGGTCGCTACTCGGTCGACACTCGGTCGATAATTGGGGATCACTCGGTCGATGTTGTACCGCTATGGCAGTCGTCGTATCGACCGAGGTGGCTGTCGGCCGATATAGATAGCAATACACCGACACTTCACCGACACATCACCGATACTTCATCGATATTTCACCGCTTACCGGCCGATAGTATTGGCCGATATATCGGTCAATATTCTATCGATATGTTTTTTTCGACACTCCTTCTTTATCTCGATCGACATTCATGTACATAGCGCACCGCTATATCGGTCGTCATATCAATAACGACCGATAGTCGGTCGATAGTCTGTCGTTATCTCATTTGATTCTTCCACTATTGCATCATTTTACCACATTAGGTCAAGAGAAAGCGGAAAAATATGCCAGCGTATTACACTGTAGTGTCCCGGTTTAACCAGTTTAAAACAAAGCAAAATCCTCGTTCCTTTTTCGTGTGGACCGAATATCGGCCGATGCATCGACCGATACTTTAGCGATACTTGACCGACGGTTCACCGATATATTGCTGACACTCTGCCGATGCTATCGCGACCGACTGTCGGTCGATCTCTCGACCGAAGGTGATCCAATGATCGGTCGATACGTCGCCTATATAGCGGCCGATGCTCGACCGACACTCGCCCGTTACTCGACCGACAATCGACCGATACTCGGTGGATACATCGACCGAGATATCGACCGTGAGTCGGCCGTGTGTCGACCGACATATCGACCGTTACCATCGATCGAGGCCCCCTATAAGACACAAGATCCACCTAATGCACTTATCATTGGCTTTCCCGGGGGTTGACCCCCGGGAACATGCGGGGAATAGGCCATTTTACAGTCGTGTGTTTAGTGACCTGGAGTTAGCATAAGAACAGCATGATCTACATATGAAAGCAGTGAGGTTTGTATCAAAACAAGGTCACCCCCAGCCTCGCTTCCAATTAAAAACCAGGTCACAAAGCACACAACTGTAAAATGGCCTATTGTACATTTTTGACAATATTTTGGGCCTGCGGGGTGGGGACATTGTTTAGTTTTGGAAACGAACGCTTCAGACCCCAGGGATGCACCCCCGGGATTTGCTCATCATTGGTCAGCGGTACATGGCATGTTAAACTGGGGTTGACAGAGCTGCGCGACTCCCACTGTGTGTCCGTTGTGTTGATAAAAGCCTTTTCAGTTTAGCTTTTACAAGTATGTCTTTCAGCGATTTTCCTTTTGTATAAGAGATTCTTCCCTAGATCAAAATGTGATGCGACTGCTCTGCTTCATGGTGTTTGTCTTGACTATGAGGGGGAATTCTCAAATATACTGAATGGAGGGTTTCTTACTGATCATTCAGAGCCATAAGGATTAGTTTTTGATATGCTATTGTGTCTGCTAGCTCTGTGGCATTTGTTAAGGCTTATCGGCTTGGATTGACTGCAAGATTTCAGGTAGCACTAAATAAATGTTATCTGTGAAGATACAGGATCCGTGGATTTTTTAAGTCGTGAATTTATGCTTATACTAATGTATCTCGCCGCGGGAAGATTGCTAGCCTCCCACGGAGACGTCCTTAGAGGTTCGTCACACGTTTCCTTCCCCACGAACGGAAGGAAACGCATGACGAACCCCAAAGGACGTCTGCATGGGAGGCTAGAAGATTGCAGGAAGTTTGTAATCACTGATATGAGTGTCTAACAGATCCTCGTCTTTACAAAGCTCGCTTTCGAGAGCTATAGTGCTATAGCTTGTTGCGCTGTCTTATAGTTCTCTGAGTTCCTTTTTATCTGAAAAACAGCTATTGTGTTCTTAGAGCTGACATGTACCTCCATTATTTTGCGGCTTAGCTTGCATCTGCAGCAGATATTTAAAGCTAAGACAGGTAACTGTCTTGTGAGTCCCTAGGATGCTAGCGGAAAATGAAGGTATTCTGGCTCCCTGGGGAGGGGGATTTGGCGTGACTTTTATGCCCTATTCCCTAGGGATTTAGAAGGTTTTTGTTTGATCGTTAAAACAAATCCCCGGGGGTGTCCCGGGGGTCAACCCCCATGAAATCCAATGATAAGTGCATAAGAAAAACCCATTCTTAGGAGTGGGAACCTAGAAAGTGATAAATCGCTAAAATGGCCTCAAATCAGCACAAAATAGCAAACAGACAATAGGCAATACACCTTAGAGCATGACGAACTTAGGCCTCAAAAAGAATTTATGCAAATTAGGCTAAGGGTAGACTGTATCTACCCATGGCTTATTATTAACTGCAACTGAATATGAAAGTTCGCACCTTTAGTGCGATCGAGGTGTTGGTGTAATGTTTGCGGTAACGCTTTTTCCGAACTTATTGATTGGCAAAGCACATGCAGAGCGAAATATTAAACCCCCGACTAAGGCACATTTTGACATTAAAAGCTATTTTCCAGACGCTATGTCTCGCAAAGATTTTTGTTTCTCGCGTGGGGATCGTCTTGATCACGTTTGCCCTCGCGCGAATAATAAATGCCAATAACCCTTGCACAATCAATTGCAAAATTTAAATTTCTGTTCGAATTTAAAGAAGTTTATTGCCAAATCTAAAATATACAGCCGCTATCTAAGAAACTGAAATCAAATCACGACAAACATCAAAGTTCTGTGACCTAAAAACGCAACATGAACATGCCGATCCCTGCGATCCAGATTAAAAGATTTCGGGACGTTCCGCTTATAGTTCGATAACTACAAGCTCTCGTTGCCTCTTTAGTGGTTTGTGCAGTTTAACCGTGGTAACTGAGAAGGAGACCTCAACTTCTTCCAACTTCAATTTATTTTATCTTATTTAAAACTACTGCTGCGCCTCTAAATACGGCGAGACTAACCTGTGATATAAGCGACAAGAAACGCTATGATTATTTTTTTTTTCAGAGCAGACACTCCTTCTGGCACAATTCGAATAGCTATGCCGTTTTGATTATGAAACATGGCGAGTTCTCAAGAAATCAAGGCAAAACATTTAAAATTCGAAGGCAAAGTGAAAAGCAATTATCAGAAGATGAGATACATTTTTTGAAGCCTTTGTTTAGAGCCTGCGAACGCAGACGTATTTCCGGCTGTCGAGATTCTCTCCGCCAGAGAATCTCGACAGCCGGAAACACGTCTGCGTTCGCAGGCTACTTTGGTTATTGCCAAATGTCACGCCATGGCTCTCACAGCAAAAGCTATTGTGAAGGACGCGAAAAAAATCTTTGCGGGAAAAGTATTGCCCACGTCATAAATTAACTGATTAAAAGACGAACAAATCGCTAAATCGTATATCTACGTTTGTTAAACTAACATTTGCAAAAATTATTCAAGTGTTGGCCGGTTAGTCGGGTTAGGACCAAGGGCACTATTCTTGGCCAAGGTCAGTTCAGGCAAATGAATGCCCCGGTTCGTCAGGATTACCCAAGGTAACAACAGATATTTACTCTTCAATAATTTAGTTTTAGCTCATCTAATTCAAGGTAAAATTGAAACGCTATTGATTCAAATTGAAGAAAAAATTATTTAAAAGTAAAGACAGGCAAATGAATGCCCCAGTTTGTTGTTGTTTCCAGGTAAAGGATTACCCAAGGTCACCACAGACATTTACTCTTCAATAATTTAATTGAGGCCTTTAACTAATTCAAGTTAAAATTGAAACTCTATTGATTTTTATTGGTGAAAAAATTATTGAAAAGTAGAAACAGGCAAATGAATGCCCCAGTTTGTTGTTGTTTCCAGGTAAAGGATTACCCAAGGTCACAACAGATATTTTAGTTTAGCCTAACTAATTCAAGTTAGAATGGAAAATCAGTTGATTTAAATTGGAGAAGGGGAAAAAAAAAAAGAAAGAAAAGAAAAGGAGAAACAGGCAAATGAATGCCCCAGTTTGCTGTTATTTCCAGGTAAAGGATTACCCAAGGTCACAACAGACATTACTCTTCAATAATTTAATTTAAGACTTTAAATTATTCAAGTTAAAATATTATTGTAGCTCTATTGATTTTTATTAGAGAAAAAATTATGAAAAGTAGAAACAGGCAAATGAATGCCCCAGTTTGTTGTTGTTTCCAGGTAAAGGATTACCCTAGGTCACAACAGGTATTTTAGTTTAGCCTAACTAATTCAAGTTAGAATGGAAAATCAGTTGATTTTAATAAAATTGGAGAAGAAAAGAAAAGGAGAAACAGGCAAATGAATGCCCCAGTTTGCTGTTATTTCCAGGTAAAGGATTACCCAAGGTCACAACAGACATTTACTCTTCAATAATTTAATTTAGGACTTAAAATAATTCAAGTTAAAATATTATTGTAGCTCTATTGATTTTTATTGGAGAAAAAATTATGAAAAGTAGAAACAGGCAAATGAATGCCCCAGTTTGTTGTTGTTTCCAGGTAAAGGATTACCCAAGGTCACAACAGATATTTTAGTTTAGTCTAACTAATTCAAGTTAAAATGGAAAATCAGTTGATTTTAATAAAATTGGAGCAGAAAAAAAAAAAAAAGAAAAGAAAAGAAAAGGAGAAACAGGCAAATGAATGCCCCAGTTTGCTGTTATTTCCAGGTAAAGGATTACCCAAGGTCACAACAGACATTTGCTCTTCAATAATTTAATTTAGGACTTTAAACAATTCAAGTTAAAATTGAAACTCTATTGATTTTTATTGGTGAAAAAATTATTGAAAAGTAGAAACAGGCAAATGAATGCCGCAGTTTGTTGTTGTTTCCAGGTAAAGGATTACCCAAGGTCACAACAGATATTTTAGTAGTTTAGCCTAGCTAACTCAAGTTAGAATGGAAAATCAGTTGATTTAAATTGGAGAAGGAAAAAAAAAAAAAAAAAAAAGAAAGAAAAGAAAAGGAGAAACAGGCAAATGAATGCCCCAGTTTGCTGTTATTTCCAGGTAAAGGATTACCCAAGGTCACAACAGACATTTACTCTTCAATAATTTAATTTAAGACTTTAAATAATTCAAGTTAAAATATTATTGTAGCTCTATTGATTTTTATTGGAGAAAAAATTATGAAGAGTAGAAACAGGCAAATGAATGCCCCAGTTTGTTGTTGTTTCCAGGTAAAGGATTACCCAAGGTCACAACAGATATTTTAGTTTAGTCTAACTAATTCAAGTTAAAATGGAAAATCAGTTGATTTTAATAAAATTGGAGCAGAAAAAAAAAAGAAAAGAAAAGAAAAGAAAAGGAGAAACAGGCAAATGAATGCCCCAGTTTGCTGTTATTTCCAGGTAAAGGATTACCCAAGGTCACAACAGACATTTACTCTTCAATAATTTAATTTAGGACTTTAAATAATTCAAGTTAAAATTGTAGCTCTATTGATTTTTATTGGTGAAACATTATTGAAAAGTAGAAACAGGCAAATGAATGCCCCATTCCAGGTAAAGGATTACCCAAGGTCACAACAGATATTTACTCTTCAGTAATTTAATTTTGGCCTAACTAATACAATTTAAAATTAAAGCTCTATTGATTTAAATTGGAAAAAATTAATTAAAAAGTAGAATCAGGCAAACGAATGCCCCAGTTTGCTGTTATTTCCAGGTAAAGGATTACCCATCTGTGGCCACACCATGACACGTGCAAGCCTAAAATTTGAAACAGTTGGGATTAGTCAGACCAATAAGAATTCAAACAATATCTAGGATGCTTAATATATGTATATGGCACACAGTCAAATTATAAAATTTCAATGTATCATGATAAAGTGTCTTTTGGCATCAATAAAGAGTCTAAAACTATTGATGTCCCTGGCTATAAAATACCCACTCATGTTCATCAATGTTACACTTTGCTAGCTGTCCACCGATAGTAAGAGTACCATGTTAAACATAAATGGAGTCTAGAGATATTCAAGAGATCATTTTAAAGGTATCTGCAAGCATCAATGAAAATGAATTGACCAGAAACTTAAGAAGGTAAGTTAGCTGTAGCTATAATAATAAATTTACTTTCCAAGTCAAGATCTCAAGTTACCCTTACCAAAATGTTAATATGGGCCATATGTGGACCAAAACTGGAAATTATCTGGAGCAAAATATGGAATTTCTATGGGATATATATGAGTTTTGTATGGCCATGTTAAACCCATATTTTAGAATTTTCTGATGTTGTCATACTTAAGAAGTATGGGTTTAATATGTATTTGGACAATTTCCAGATATTTGTCATATATGGAAAAAATATGGAGGAAAACTAAATTACAATCAGTCAGTTGCAACGTTTCCAGATATTGCCCATATATGGAGAAAATATGGAAGAAAACTAAAAAACACATTTATAATTGCACCACAGTGCATATACCTGCAGGTATTCACGGAACCTGGCCTTGTATATATAACTATAAAATTATGATATCTGATTTTAATTTAAACACTACATGAAGTGATTTAATTCAGGCCACCATAAGAATCCCAAAAAAATTACCCCTACGAAAATAGTGCCTATTTTATATGTATTTTTTAAGCTATTGTTTTCCTATCTTTTTTTTTATTTTTTCTCTATTTTCAAGTTACTCTTTTACCTGTTTTAAATCTATTATTTTGAAACAAACAATAGTCAAAAAATAGTCCAACCAGCAAGTCATCATTACCTAAAAGATAGCCTTAAAATAGCTATAACATAGAGAAAAAATGTGTACGCGATTAGAAATGTTAAAAATAAAATAGGTTTAAAATAGACATAAATTAGGGATAAAATAGGAAAACAAATTTGAAAAATAGGACATAAATACCTTTAAAATAGGTGTAAAATAGGGCATTTTATGTATGCCACGCAAGTTAAAATAGGGTTAAAACAGCACTGCCATTTTATAGAATGATGCAGAAATGAAATAGATATAAAATAGGTTGAGTAGGTGACAGATCAAACAGCATGTCTTTATCCTCAGCCTAGAATTACCAAAGGTGGTGTGCTTTAGTTGTAGTATTTGTCAATATTAGAAATCATTTAATGATCGATAAGTTATATTCCTTCACCTACCTATATCTGGATGAGTAATAACATGCATTGCACACTATATAAATTTATGATTGACACCATATACGACAGCCAGAGCTACAAACGTTACAAGTAACAGCAAGACAATTTCACAGTGATCGAATTTCTCGAGAAAGAAACATTCAGAATATTACTTTGTCTCAAATTGTGTTGCGTTTTAAGGTCTAGGGGAAGTGCTAAATTATAAGACAAATGATTGGATTGATAAAAAAGATTGCACCTTTGCCATTTTCATCTGTGATATCAAGCAATGACCAATACTATGTGGTAATTGTTCCTGAGTTGTAGTAGCAGAACTCACAATTCATAGCAATTAAAATTAAATCAGTTACTACTAAAAATCATAGTTTAGTAAAGTGATTTCGATCTCCATTCAAATTATATTTTTTATTGTACTGATTGCCCAGAAAATCGACCCATGGCACTTCACTTAGCCACCGCGATTTAAACCTCTTGCATGAAATCGAGGCAGGTGGTCAACCAGTCCAAGATGGCTGTCACCCAAATCCTGAAATCGCACAGTATCAAGAAAGAAGCGACACGAATAGTATGTGTTCTCCTAAAGTTGAACGCAATAACAGATAAGAGTCTCACAGTCATGGATGACTTAGCTTATATTAATCAGGATTTGGCGACTTGACTCTGAAGCTGCAGTCTTAATTGAGTATTGGCCGGCCTTCACAATCTGTAGTAAAACAGAAAATTATGCACTTTTAGTGAATTCTTCTTATTGATCAGGGCTGCCAGTACGACTTCAGATATATACATATTACAATGAGCTTCTCCCCCATAACAATCATGAGTAATTAAAAATATGAGGGTATACAGAATTTAACTCATGGTGCTACAAAAGTATAGTATATATAATAGTGTAAAAGTAAGCTTACATGTACTCCATGAAGTGGATCATGCAACTTGAATCAAAATCAAGATCAGACGTACAAGTCTTCTGATTATACCAAGACATGATATCAACCTGGCTACAAAGTACTCCTTAAAATCGTTTGTAAAGGCTATAAATATTATTAAAAATCCTGTTCAGATTTGGCTTTCCACTCTATGGAATGACTAATAGAATCTAAAGCATGTGGCATGAAGTTGAACAGAGGTTAGAGGAATATAGTTTGTAATGTGAATCTCAACTGTTATTGAAGCCAATTATGGTTTATTCTTTTCAGTGGATCAATATATTAAAAAAATTAAGAGGGAATGTCTATCTCAACAGTCTAGAATTTGGAGCTATAAAAATCCAAGAAGCACATCTACTCAAGTAGACTATAATCTATATACATAATCACACATTTTCGTGCAGTTTCTCATCAAAAATTATTGATAAATCAAAGCATACCTCTTTCTTAAAGTATTATTCCATATTATCCTGCTTGAGGCCATCATTTTTAGCTTAACAGAGGTGAAAAGCCAGGGGAAATATGCCTGTAAACTTGAATCCCGCCTAAAATCTAAAATGAAACGGTTTTTCTGCGAGCCTGCAGTGGCATGGCTGCTGACCAAAACAGCTTTGTTCATGCCCAGTCTTCCCAGTCTGACTGAAATCCAAGATGGCTGCCATTGTTGTGACTCCACCATTTCTTGTTTCTAACTCGTTGTAAAACCTAGCATTGTGCTTGAACGAATTATGATTCAAAGCATTGCTGATCTTTTTTTCCATATGTGCTTAAGGGAGTCTGGTTTTTATCCTCCTCGGCCAACACTAGATTGCATTAATTTGTTGTCTTAATCCCATATATGGGATTAGCATGGACACCAGGTGATCGGCATGATATATTTGTAATGTAGTGATCATGGGTACATCTGCCATATAAATTCCACATATGACATAACTATAGTTATCATTCATATTATATCCATATAACTGTTATATATCTCAAAATGAGAGATAATGTGGTTATTGCATGGGGAATCAGTCAACCATGTTATTCCCACATTATTGATGTCTTTAATTTTGTGTCCATATAAACACCATACTTGGAGTAAGTTGAAAGTACATGCTTGTTATAAAACCCACATTTTGATTTCATATACCCAGTTACTTTCCATATATGGGACATATATGGCTCTCATTTCCCCCATATTATTGCCATATCATTGGTTTGGTAAGGGTTAAGGATCTAGGGTCAGGAATTCGAGTCAGGATCTCGACTCAGCGAGGATTTTGAGCAGGATCTTGTGTCACAATTTCAATGACCATCAATATTGCAGGCACAGCTTTGTAGTAAACAGGAATTTTTCTGTCAAAACTGCAAGTTCATTCACAGAGTGAGCTGGTCCACTGACTGAACAAAATCAATGAAGATGATGATGTGGCAGGAAATTTATTTTATCACATTCAGTCTTAGTCTCCTTATTTGAATGAGGTTGTGCAATCAATAACAAATATTATTGTTATAGCTGAAAATGTTGAGCAAAAGTTAAAATTCTACAGTGTATGCTTAATATCAACATATGCAGTTGCTAATAGAATGATTGGTAAATTTTTCTTTCAGATGTCATGCACCTTTATCTTGGTCACAAAATACATAACACTTGTCTGCCATATTTTACAGTCTGACAGTACTAAAGTACAGATTGCATGCATATTGATTTGTATATCAACTTATGGCCAATTCTTCACACTCAAAACCTGTTGTAGTGCAGTAGATAAACTGTATTTTGTGAATTATCCACCTTATTCCCACAAACCACTATGTCAACCTTCAAGACAACTTAAGCAATTTACATGACTAATACAAAGTCAACCGTGCTTTTAAGTTGTTCATAATGATTCTGAAATCCACAATTTTCCTTGTTTAATTAGACTCTGCATGGCCAAACCACTGAAACATGATTACAACGCTTCCTCCCTTGATTCCTGACTCAAAATTACTTAATTATCATTATCATTTTTATAATTGTGTCAATCACAAAATGCTTGAATATGATTGGTTCTTAACAGCCCATATTTATAGCTTAAGTTTGGTTAGGGTTAGGTTTAGGATTAAACTGTCCGATTTGACCTGTCCGATTACTAGAAGCTTGTTATCGGACAGGCCAAATCAGACAGTTAAAGAACCAAGGAAAATCAAGTAGCAAATGCCACTAGCCAATGACATTTCACTACATGGCACATGATAACCAATCAAAATCAATGAAAAAATTGTGACCCTGTAAGCTGTCCAGCTTCAACTGGAAAAGAAAAATGGAGGAAACTAATTGGTCTAGTGACTTTTATTCAGACATTTTTTTTCATTTTGTTATAGGCACAATTAATTGGTAATAGGACTTTGTGTCATACAATTCAGGGGTAATCAGGCTCGTAATTTCAAATCGGCCTCGCACTACGCCCTCGGCCGATTTGAAATTACTCGCCCAATTACTCCCTGAATTGTAATCCACTCAGTCCTATAACCATTACTTATTATTATTATTATTATTATTATTATTATTATTATTATTATTATTATAAAACTATTCAAAGATCGACTATTATTACATGTATTTTTGTTTTTAAAGAGTACAATAATGGAGCAAGCATTTAAGTTGGACAGATGTTATGATGAAAATTAATGATAGATATTGAATGAGTAACAACAACAAGAACATTATACAGCAACAACATTATAATAATAAGGTAGAAAATCGAGCAATCAACAATAATCGTGGTTGACAATGGGAGACCGCAAGTCTAATTTTGTGTTTGAATTGGGCTGCCTTTGCAAATACATTGATTACAGTTACTTAAAGTAATAATTAAATAATGATTTTATTGGAGCTTTGGAAACCATTAACCACAAGACACGAGGATTTTCTAGCAGACCTGGGGATTCATGTATCATTTGAAACAATCCAGAAGGCCTGCTTGCTTGAAGCACTAGCACACATTCTCAGGAAGGTTCTGTCATAGAAGGGAGGGGAAACAAAGTTGGACCGAATGGACTCTTGGGTGAGGTCTGGTCCCAGCCAATTACCCCAACTGGCAATAAAGGTCTGGTACAGAAAAATAATAATAATAATAATAATAATAATAATAATAATAATAATAATAATAATAATAATAATAATAATAATAATAATACAGTCAACTCTCTCATAGCGACCACTTCTTGTACGCGACCACCTCCCCTAAGCGACCACCTCATAAACAACAATTTTGTTTCTCAGTTAAATACTGTTTCAAGAGCTCTCTCGCAGGCGACCACCACTCAAATTTCTTAAGGGACCGCAACCACTTCTAAGGCCAGAAATTACACATATTTCTTTTGTTTTCTGTTTCCGGTAAGCAACCACCCAACATAATCACGTATGATCGCTTGTTAATGATTTAACTCAGAAGTGACAAAAGTTCAACTTTGATGATGGTTCCCCGGACTTCTGACAGGTAACGACAGTTTACAGACAGTTCAGATGGCTATATTTTTAAGTAGATCTGTAGGTAAATGGGAACTGTTACCGTGATGTTTCAAAATGAACCATGAACCATGTTATACAAAGTTTCATCAGAAGAATGAATAGATGAGAAAAAGTCAAATAAATTAGTTTCTATTTGCCCAATTTTAATTTGTTGATCTTTCCCGTAAGCGACCACCTCCCGTAAGCGACCACTTTGTCGTGCACAAAGGGTGGTCGCTTACGAGAGAGTTGACTGTAATAATAAAAATAATAATAATAATAATAATAATAATAATAATAATAATAATAATAATAATAATAAAATAATAACAATAATAATAATGATAATAATACTTACCCCACTTCCCCTCAAGTTGAGATAAATTAAGCAGTGTTTACCACGCTGAATCGGGTAGCTTTGCTTGGAGTTTGAAGTACAAAAGTACTCAGTCGGGGATTCTCATACTTCGAAGAACACGAGTGTGAGTTTCCGAGGACAAAAGCTCAGAGAAACCTCTCTTGCCTTTTTCCGAGCTGTTTCCCAGCACACAAGCAATCGATTCCTCATGCTTCTCCGAGACGCCGTCAAGAGAAGCCATCACCTCCCTGCATTTAGCCAATACCTTTCTCTTTTTCGTAATTATTCCGTAGTCAGGACTGTTGTTCGTTTCCTCGATGAAACTGCGGAGAGATGATGACGATGAAAAGGACGAAGATGGGCTAACACGTTCAGAAGATGGCGTCGAACATGACCAGGAACAAGACAAAGGTTGAACGTCTGAAGGGGCCGTAGAATCCAGGCTGATGTCCGTATTACTCTTCAGCTCACAAATGCGAGTTTGAAGAGATTTTAGCTTCAGTTCAAGAGAGGCGATTGACTCTCTTCTCTCCTCTAGTTCGGCGTTGAGGGCTAAGAATTGGCTTCGATCAAAATTCCCGCAAGAACCAAAATCCTGAAACTCGCTAGGATTTGAAGTCTACAGCAACTGAATTTACTGACTTCAGGCCATCCAACGGAAACTCTTTGCGATGCAAAAGACCTGCACACAGGCCGAACGTACTATTAGACGCCACGCACAGGGTAGTCGGCACGCTGTTGAATTGGAAGAGTACGAGGCGGATTTCGCGGGCAAAAGTTCCCGCGCTAAAACGCTTTTTATCTCGTCAGTCGAAATATTTTGTTTTTCGCAAAATCAGTCGGCCGCGTTCCACAAATTTTCTCGGTAAGAATGTACCCATTCTTTTCACGATCAAGACAAGCGCTTGTGACCCTCCAAAGAATGGAACCTTCTCCAGCTTTCTCCATGCATGTGAAGAGCAGCGCTCCGAATGGCTTAGCAGTCAAATGCATGATACTTTTCGAATTTGAAAGACCCCCCAAAGAAGAATATTAACTGGATTGTAAAATTTTAACCTTTCAACGCATATTAACAAGCGCGATCGTGCTGTGTGCTAAAGAACAACACAACACCGTGACGTAAATGACACTACAAACATGGCCTGGCGATGTAAACAAACGCGTTAACAGCCTCGCGCGTTTCTCGCAAGTCACGTGAGACCTGTTTCTTTTTCTTTTACGTTTTTTTCGCTCTCGTTACAATTCAGCATACAACAGCAGATTATTTTGGCGATTCTAAATTGGAACGATGTTTCTTGCCGTGCCGAATCTTTCGATTACTTACTTTGCATCATTGGAAACAGAACGAAAGAATGTCGACATTAACGATGTGTACCCTTTCTTTCCATACTGTGCGCTTTATTGGGCGTGAAATCACAACAAGATACTGCTAATTGAAATGCGTGTAAAAGGGACTTAGAAGATGGCAAAAAATAGCGCGTTTCACGCGAAAGTAAGTTCTCTAACGTGATTTGTTTCTCGGCTGAGATCAGTTAAGATAATTGCTTTAACACATTCCCCGATTCGGCCCAACACCTTGCTAATCCATGTCTGTCGTCTATACTTGACACACCCAGGCATCATTTTACGGCTCCCGGAGAGAATTCTTTTTGAGGCCTAAGTTCGTCATGCAAGGTATGTCATTTTTATTAAGAACTTTCCAGTATTTGTACCTCTTAAACCCGATCGTAAATATTCCCATACAAACTCTTATATTTACACCGAGACCGCCATTTCGAAAGATGATCATCGCTCACAGCTTGAGCTTGGGCCACCTGTGATATAAATGACAGCAAGAGTCTCGCAGGAACCACAGGCCAAGACAGAGGGAAATTGAACCTATGAATAATTATTAACGAGGGATAGCGAATAATCAAGTAGGTTTAGCTCGGGACAACTTTTCTCATAGAAGCGCTCTGTAGAAGATATCGTTGCCCACAAATTCTATATCAAGAAATGTAATAATATTCTTCATTTATGTACTAAAATATGATAAGGACTTCCCACGAAATTGAACTGCAGTGCTATGATAAGAGATTCACCGACTTCGTAAGATTAGATTATGTTCCTTTTCCGATAAAAAAGTCAACTAAGACTATTTGAAAAGTTTAGAAGCTAAGGACGGTTGTGCCTTCGCATATGGTCTGCGCATCTCGAAACGACCCGAGAAACGGCCTGATTTGTTTAGGACGGCACCTACCAATTCAAAGGTATTTTTGTCCGGCTTATGGCTATGCGGGAAAAGAAGACTTAAGCAAGGGTTATTAAAATCCTAAAAGAAAATTGGGAGTAATCACGCATTTTTCAGATAAAATTAAGCTTCAATTTGGAAAAATTTGCCATACGTTGTTATATATAGTTTTGACGCTTTCATGCCGATCAGAAAAATGCATCCACGAATTTCCTTTTTATATATTCAGAATCTCTTGCTAGGATCTGCATTTTCTGCATATTTATAAACGGCGCAAAAATACTTTCGTTTTTGTCAGCACTGTACCGTAGTTTAAGGGCGCGGTGCCTCCAAACGATTTGCGCGTCTCATCTGTGCCTTTGCGCGGCTTCTGACTGTGCCGCTGTGTGGGAAAACTTTCAAAGTGGGAAGATCTTAGCAAGGATTAATTGAAATCGAAAGAGAAAATTGGGGGCAACCACGGTTTTTTTTTTTTTTAGAGATTATCAAGCTACAATTTGGCCATACATTATTATGTATTTTAACGCTTTTAACGAGGTCGTCAAAACGTGGTTGGAACACTACTTTCCAGCAAGTCCTACCACTTTTCGACGCCCGCCCGGAAACGAGGTTACGCGGAGCCCTGGATCCCAGTGGGTAAATCCAAGATGGCGGTTCTGGTGCTCGATAATGGCGCCAGTGCTGCCAAGATCGGTTTTAACACAACAGACAGTCCAAGGTGCGATATAAAATCATGCGACATGTTTTGGTTCGCTCATCTAGCAATTTATTGTATTTTTCTCCTATTAGGCTCGTCCCGAACTCTATTTTCAAGGCGAAGAGCGAGCGTCGAAAGCTGTTTATTGGTGATCAACTCGAGGAGTGCAAAGACTATTCAGGCCTGTTTTATGTAAAGCCTTTTCAAAAGGACTTCTTAGTCAACTGGGATGTAGAGAAACAGATATGGGATTACATGTTTGGCAAAGAAGTTATGAAGGTAAAAAGATAGCTCAATTATAAACTTTTGAAATACACGTGTAAGCTAACTTTTGACAGAATTCAAATGTAGTCTGACATTTTTTAACAATTGTTTTAAATTTTACTTTATATATAACAAAGAGTGTGGGGGCTTGCATCTTAAATTTAATTAATTAATTTCTTACTTAATTAATTAATTAATTTTCACATAGACCCATAGTCGCATACATTCATTTTCCCCAGACCACTGTCATACCAATGCATCAGTCAATTCCAGTTGTGCTCATACCCCCTCCCCTGGGTATTAGCGGGGCCTTTTTTTCATATTACCATATGGGAGTCGGGCAATAGCCTATCCCAGACAGTTTGACGACTTCATGATTTTCACCTCAGCACTGTCACTAATCCTTTCGATGATAAGTTCATTTGCAAAGATGACACATTTGTGATGAAAATAAGCGTGTTGAACAAGGACAAAAATAAGACGTTAGATCCACAGAATGAATGGTGGAGTAACAATGAGAAATATGACCGCAAAGTATTTTTTATCTGCTTGCATGTTGCTTTAATTGCCTATTGAAGTGTAACATTGTATCTGCATGCTTTTGTTTGCCTACACATAGCAATGACCTGCATGTAAATCTGGGGGCAAAAAAGTGATTTGTATAGAATACTGAGACTTACCTTAATTTAGTTACAAGTACATGATGACTACAGAGGCTATTAGAATAGGTTTTTGTTTTCAATAAAGCTGTCATAGTATATTTCAAACGGGGTTATCAAAGTAGGAATGTCCATTTCTCTGTGGGTGACACTAGAGGTATGTGCAATGTAAATTCAACAACACCACCACTACCAACAACAACAAACTTTATTTTTATACCACACTGGAATACAGAGGAAATAAATAAGTAAACAGTACCAAAGTAGTGCCTCCATTTATAATGTCATCTGAGCTGAAATCAAAATGAAAGTTAAGTTTGCTATTGTACATGTACTCTCTTTGTCTCAAATTTTGAAATTAGTTCATGTAAAGGTTTAATTTTTAAGGTACCGGTATGTAGGGTATTAAAAGAAGTTTCCAATTTTGCAGACAAATAATGTTATTGTTTGATTCCAGTCTGCTGGTCTTGAACTGTCTTTGCTCTTGGAGTGGCTGGTATTTTAATACAAAAGCAGGTCTTTGGTTTTGAACTATTCAAGACTCAATTCTCAACTCGATTCTCAGTACTCGGTAGTTGTGAGGATTGAGTTAAGACTGCCAGCTTATATTGCCTGGATGTACTGAACTATTAGCTTTTGCCTCAAGTTTGTACATAATAATATTCTTTTATTTTACTTTCAAGGTTGATTCTCCTGAAACAACCATTCTTGTGACGGAGCCCCACTTCAACTTTAGCTCCATCAAAGTATGTTTGATTTTATTACATAGTTGATAAGTTTTAGCTGTATGTTTGAATTAAGTAGCCTAGTAGCTAGGTATTTTAGATTAGTATTGAAATCAAGAGCAAGATTGCTGCATAAGAAAAATTTCAAGGAGTGGGCAAATCAAAGACTGAGCCATTAGGAACTCAACCTGTGAAATATTTTAATACAGCATTTGAAAAGTTTTGGGTACCCAGAGCAGTGCCTTGGGTGTCCCAGGCTACTGGGCTTCATTAGGTAACAGCCTTGGAAAGCTTAAACCTCAAATGTTCAGACTAGGTGGCCAGGTCCGATTCTCAGCCACAGGCACCAGTCTGAACATGCCCGAGCAAAAATCTCAGAACTGTGTCTGGGCATGGATACTACCTCAAGACGACTACCTCCGAGACGACTAAAGTGTTTATCAGGCAACCAAGTTTTCAGTAAAATGTAAGGGCTAGTCGTCTGAGAAGGAAACTACAGACAACCAAGGTATATGCAATGAAAATTTCAACAAATCGATTTTCCTTGATTTTCAGGAATTCTGCAAGTATGGTGAGAGCTTCAATACCAACCAATGTAAAACCAATCAGGACATGTGCGTGCAAATTTGCAAATTGAGCGTATCATCCAACTTCAATGCCAAGAGAAACTTTAGGATTAAGAATTTTCAATTAGCTAAATTTAATTTCAGTTCAAATGAAATCGCCTGGAAATATCGTTAGATTAGTGAATTTTCGGGGATGCACTGGCATTTAAAGCATCTGCCTCCTAGCTGTCAAGGTCTCAAAAGTAGATTGTTTTGCCTGCTTCTGGCCTCATTTACTTGAATTGTATACAACATTTTATCTTTCACATTAAATGATTAATTTTTTTGGAGGGTGTTTTATTTTTACTTTAAAGTAAGTCTCATCCCCTAACAATAATAATTTTGTAAATTCAATGAAATAAAGGTCTGTGGACAAATTGCAGAAAGATAAAATTAATGTATCAGTAAAATATGATATATTGTCTTTTTTTTTCTAAGGATGCTATGGATGAAATTTTGTTTGAGGAATACAATTTTAAAGCTCTGTGCCGTTCAACAGGTAAATCCCTTTGTACAATTACAGCTTTTGCACTGGGGTTGTTATGAACTTTTCGCTGTCACAGTGGTAGAATGGAAATTTACAGGCATCCATCTACCAGTACATGTACACTGTTGTGTGTTGAATGTTATTCTCTGTTTTGTGAAATAGTAACTGTTTGATTTTTTTCTCAGTGCATGAGCAGGCGGAATTCTGTAAATCATGCATTCTGATTGGTTCTGGCAGCTTGTGCATGATTGCATGATTTGTTGCAAAACCTGGGCCTTGCATTCTTGATATTCAATGTTATTCACCAGCCTTGGTCAGTCTGTATAACAAATATTTACCAAGAGTAATGGCTGTTGTTCTAATCCTAGCTGCCCAACTGAGTGCCTACAAAAGCCACAGTGATGAATCAGAAAAACACCTCTTGTGTCTGGTTGTGGATTCCGGATATTCCTTCTCACATATTGTACCAGTTTTCAATGGCAAAGTGTTAAAGAAGGGTGTAAAAAGGTGAGGTAGAACTTTGGCTTTGTTGCTTGATCTGCCTTATAGTTATCATCAGACAGGCTTTCTTGCCAACTCATAAAAATTATATTTATTTGCAATTTTTGCATTTGTTTTCTAATTGTATATATTTTCCATTTTGTGTTTGTTCTACATGATGATAATAAAATATTGAAAAGAAATTTTCAGGGCTTCTGATAGGGTGCGAAAAAAATTTGGAAATTATGCGGCACTTTTAAGTCTCATTATGCGGCAAGAAAAGTCTATTATGCGGCAAATTGTGCGATTTCATTTTAGCTAATTTATCCTTGTTTTATTAGGTCTTAGAGGAGCATAATCCATTTTTTGCTGTTCAAGAAGCAATTAGAGCATGGAAAAATGAAGAAACAGCTGAAATAAATCATTTGTTGCCTCATTTCAAATTATTGAAAATCAGATAATGCTAATTTAGTCAAGTCAGCATTTATTGCTTCCCACCCGCATTTTTTTCCTGCTTTCTGCTTGTGTGACTCAGCTTCAAGGTCACAAACTTTCGAAGATGATCAACCACTATGTTGCACAAAGAGCAAAACAACAGGCCATTGTCAACATAAAATGTTCCTTCTGAGTACTTTCTTGCCCTGTCTTTTGCCAAAATATTTACAAGAAGGTGCGATTTTTTTTTCTCCTGCAAAGAAGTGCTCGGCGTTTTAACAACAAACTTATCCATAATGAGGATGTTTGTTTCAATTAAAACAAAATAACTACATATTGCAAGTGACTAATCGAGCAGTTTTCACGCAATGCCTACATCGCAAGTATGAAGGGATCAAATGACATCTTAAAAATATATCAATGATTGTGATTGGTGTATTTACATAAAAGGATTGTTTATTCCGTGCCAATGATCACTGGCTTAATATTGAAAACCAGCACCAGGTCCCCAACATGTAAAATGAAGCATAGAATGCCTGTTTGTTCGCTTGTTCAACGAACAATTGCTTCGAGGTGATTTTTGATGCCTTTTGAAGGAAAAAACTTCTTGAGATAACGTTTTAATTATAGGAGAACTTAACATTAAGCGAGATTTTTGCTCTTTTTTTCTTAAATTGTGCGATTTTGTACAAATTCTGCAAATTTTCATGAATTATGCGATTTGTTGCGAATTTTAGGTCAATTATGCGAAATCGCAACATCGCATAATATCAGAAGCCCTGAATTTATGACATAAATGAATTGAAATATAATGGCCTTAATTACATGTAGCTCCCACAAGTCTCCTGTCGCTCACTTATCCGTACAAGTAATTGGAAGGTCATGTAGGTTCGACTGCTGTTGGGAGAACTCAAATTTCTTTTTTTCCGAAAATGCTTGTATTACTGACTGAATAATGCATGGCAACCATAATAAATATTAAAGTTAGTTAAAGCAGTCCTCTAAGCTTCTTTTTAACCCAGCTTTAACTACAAACAGATCCTTGCTAGCATCCTGTTGTGAAAGATTTGAAATCCCGTTATTCCAACCAATATAGGCATGACCTTTGGAACCTGTTGTCAGAGTGAACTTCACCTTTGTTTTTTAAATACCACATAACTCTGAACATAAGCCCTAGGTTTTTGGTTTTATCAATCACAGTTTCTGTAAAAACTAACTCCCTTATTTATTGGATAAACAGTGGACATTACTCTGGTGGTGATGGCAAATTTTGTGTGAGGTCAAGATGTGCTATTTAAGGGTTGTAATAGTTTGAGAAACCAATCAGATAATTATGTACGGATTCCCAAGATAAATTATGTGGCATTTGCACATGATTATCAATAACATCATACAAACGTCTCTCCAATCCCATGGCTTTTTTAATAGTTAAATCCATGGGCAGCTTTCCACAAGTTACATTGGAATAATAAATTATAATCAGAAAAATTTTGATATTATTATTTTGTAGGACACTGTCCTTTAAGTCCCTTTACCATGATTGGGTGAACGCTGTTGCAGTTGTGACTCTTCTTTTCTTCTTTATTTCTGCAGGATTAATGTTGGTGGTAAATTGTTAACAAATCATCTAAAGGAAATCATATCCTACAGGTACACTGTAAAGAAATGCTGTATTAAACTTTACCTTCCTCAACATATGAGACAAGAACATTTTCAAATTTGCCCATATTTTTACTCTACAATCTTGGACAAAGCTTATTGAGAAATACGCACATTGTGCACATAAATTTCAGTCTCCCTTAAGGAAAACACTGTCTGAAGAGTAGTAATCCTTGAACCCCCCTCCCCCCCTCACTTTCCCCACAGATAGTGTTGGTTTGAAAGTTGCCACTGAAGAAAAGGCTGGGTAATCATCTGACCAACACTGATAAGGGGAAGGGGGGGGGGGGTGGGGGGTTAGTTGTTGAATCGACAGATGTATCACTGTAGTGGTGGAATTTTTTGGTTGACAAACATTTCTTAATGTTCAGTTTTGTCTAAGATTGTAGCTTACTGCAAACTATAGCTTAATACTTTTAGCTAGCAAATGCAGCACTTATAAAATCTGCTATAATGCATTTTGCTTTGTCAACTTGCAGGCAGTTACACGTCTTAGATGAAACTTATGTGATGAATCAGGTAAGGAGCCTGGGTGATTGTTAGAAACATGTTTTTCCTCTCTCAATCAACCTCAGTACTGTGTGAATGTATGTGTGGAGTACACCCAATTTTTAGAGTCATATTTCAGTTGCTGTAATTGTTTTAACAGGTCAAAGAGGACACTTGTTATGTAACAGATGACTTCTACAGGGACATGAATGCTTCTAAGTAGGTCCAACTATATTAAAATGTTCTATATGTTTAGTAAGGAAACTGTGTTCAGTTTGTCACAAGAATGGGATTATAGGAAAGTCTGAGTTCGTAACAAGATCCCTGCCTGACTTTTCTTGTACCACTCTCTCTGAGTTAAACTGCAGGGAGGCAATTTTACTGTGCAGCTACCAATTATTTATTAAATGAACCTTGGCTATTGCGAATATCATTTACACAGTGCATTGGTCCTCATAAATTACAATTTCCTTATCTCCGTCTCAAAGGCATTTAAGCTACAGCTTATGTCAATGATTGACTGTGGGAGGCTGTCACAGCTCTCAGTATGAAGCTGAATTTGTAGACAAAAGTGTGAGCGTATGGTGGAATGATGTGTCTAGAGTGCATTTGATGAGTAGTACCTAGAGGTGAACTTGGGTCATCCCGCAGTAAGGTAGAGTCTGAGTTGAGGGCTTGGTTGAAAAGTATGATGGTGCTCTCTTATCTTCTTTGCTTCAGCAATTTCCATCCAATTTCTGCTAGATAGTTCATGATAGTGCCTGGTACAAAGTTGTAATAGACAGACTTCACGAAGCGAACCGCACGCCGCTGCACTTTCCCCCGTTCTTGACAGAGGTTATCAGTGTGCAGTTCCCAAATAACGCTTGCATACATGCACTCCAACAGGGTTTGCACCAAACCAGAACAGGCAGCCTCCTTGACCCTTGGATTACAGAAGGAGAGATTTCTTCCAGTAGACATATTTATGTACACATCACACTCCTGCACACCTGTCTGCCCATCGATAGAATGCCCCAATCACAAAACTATAGGGAGAGCTGTAGATCAGTTTAATTACTACGTGTAGGTTCTTGTGTGACACACTTACTTCTAGGGTTGGTATTATATCCAAAGGTGGTAAAATATACATGTATGGAGCCTGGGTGTCAGTAGTAAATAAATATTAAAGCACTATTCAGTTTGCCATGTCTCCTGCTAGGAAAGTTTTAAGGGGCAGTAGACTTAGCTGTTAAAAATAGGAACCGCCATCATCACAAAGTATGAAAAATATGTCAAACAGAGGGAGAAAACAGTGTTAAATAGATTTTGTAAAAAACAAAAATATTGATACAGTTGTTGCTTTCACTGTAGGTTAAGAGGTGCTAAGAATACCGTGGTGCGGGACTACGTGTTACCTGACTACACACATATAAAGAGAGGCTATGTTAAGGTCAAGGGAATAACTTTTAAATTTGTAGATTGTGGTGGGTGAATTTATAACAAAACACTCTATTTGAAGCAGAGGAGTGATGGTCTAGATAGTGGGTTGTTCAAAGAGTGAATAGCATTATCCAGAAGATAAGTCACTATCCAGTGAATAAAATAAATATTTTTTAAGAACTGGACCATCGGATAATGCTCCATGGGATATTAGCCATTATACATATCTTTGAAAAGGAGGTCATTAAGTCATCTTCTGGTCATTCCTAAAAAGTGGTAATAAAACCAAAACCAAAGTAATTACTCTGGCCAATCGCAACAGATGTAAACAACACAACAAGCCAATCAGAATTCGAAGCAAATACATGTAACTGGTGCCAAGCGCAGGAAAACCTGTGTGGCAAAAACAGGATAACCTGATTGGTTTTAGTTTGGGTTCCCATTGGTTGAGAAAGTGACGCGAGTTTTGTTAACCAATCACAGAGCATAGTAATGCAAAACCAAAGTAAATGCGAAATTACTGTCAACACTCAACTGAAATCCCATTGCAAGATAGGTAAATTATCCTATTCTTGTTTGTTTGCAACTTGCAAGTTTGTTGATCACTAAAAATAAAGTATACTGCAATAAGTTGAAGGAACAACTTTTTTGGTATTGAGGTGGTTATTAACTTTTGTTGTTATTTGCAGTCAACAACGGAAATGTTGCTTGGATCGAAAAAAGAAAATGAGCAGGTTTGAATGATTACCTAATGTTCAAAGTGCAAGTTCCCTGTAGGCTTATATGATGAACTATGAGTATTTTTAACAAACCAGCAGTAAATCCAGTTCTTCATAGAAGGAGAAGAGGGAGCAAAAAGGGGTTCCAGGATTGAGTTAGTTTCAGAAAAAAAAATGGGGAGGGAGGGTGGGAGACAGGGCAATTCCCCCTCCTAGCTTTTCCCCTCAGGATAAGTGACAAACACTCATTTCTGCAGTAAGCAAGGGAGGGCTGTGAAGAGGTATGTTTATATGAAGGCATGAGACCGTCATACTCACATTTGACTCTGTCATTTCTCTTGGGACCATCAGATTTCCTTCCACTAACATCATTACACCAATTCTGTTTCCCAGCCTTGGTTTATCCACCTTCCATAGCTTCCTCCTCCTTTACTTCTGTAATAACCACAATCGGACAGAACTTGAGTAACATGGTGTCCAACTTACTGGATGCCTTAGTTACATATCTACTGTGATGCCAAAGTGAAGGAGTATGTCAGGGTATATTGGGGGCTTTTGTAAGTTCCAATGTTGTTTGGTCCTAAATATGATTGTGCTTTCCTAGATACTAAGGATGAACAATGAGAGATTTGCTGTTCCTGAGCTACTGTTTCATCCATCCGATATAGGTAAGCGTATAATCAAGTTTTACCGTTTACAGTAACGTTTTACCTGCCATTGTTTGTAATGTCACTTGTCTTTATTCGTCCAAGTTTCGGACTTATTGCTGTCACTTTTGTTAACAAGGTTTGCTAATTTCAATTCTTACATGTACGTTTTAGGAATCCAAGAAATGGGAATACCAGAGGCAATCGTTCACGCAATAGATCAGTTGCCGATCGGTAGGTGTCTTAAAGTTTCAGCTGAAGCGAGAATCTTTATTGTGCCAAGTCGAGATGGCAGGGTTAATTGTTTTTCTACCAAAGTAGAGGAAGGAAATAAACAAATCCACTTTTGCGTAACGCCTCATCATGACACCTCAACACTGTAAGCCGTTCAAATACAATAATTCTCCAGGTTTATTTTATACAACGCTGAATCTATTTTTTTGCCTGTACATCTATTAAGCGTTTCTACACTTGATACAAGAAAAGCTGTTAAAGCCTCAACGCTAAAGCTTGCTAAAACCACTTGATAGTTCACTGAAAAGCTCAAAAGTTACCTGCGGGTCCTCATTTTTTTTTTCAATTAATGTAAACTGTTTTAGTGGTTGAAGTTTTTGTTGTTGTAAACTTTTGCCCACCCGAATGCTTTTGTATTATTGTTGTCTTCTCTGCTTTCCTCGCAAATCGTACATTTGTGAAATGCTTCAGCTGCTGTCGTAACTGGTGTTGACATCAAATTCTACTACTAACAGTATATTTCATGTTATAATCCATCAAATATTTTCGCTCGCGCGCGATTGGTCTAAACGCCTCACGTGACCGAATATACCCCAGCTAAAACCGGCGAATATCCGAGGATATTCCCCAAGTGATATTCCCCAATTTCAAAAACTTCAAGGAGCGTCAAGTTTGCAATTAAAATGAATGTCAAGATGGGGGAACGGTTTGCTTTTGTGACAGAAGAAGAAATGAACCTGCTGGTCGATAAACCAGTACCAGAAAACAACATACGCTCTAAACGTTTTTGACGGTAAGCTGTTCGTAAACGAAATGTTGAAATACTCAAGCTCGTATTTGCGACATTTTCTCTTGGTTTGAACAGTCCTTGAATTAAAAATGTGGTAAAACTGAAAAATATGAAAGGCGAAAAGTTTTAGCCCATCTCATTTAAGAGTATTTATGGTTTTCTTTCAGTCTGGCGAAATGAAAAAGCCATCAACAAGCTATTAAACGAGTTTAATTAATAAGCTCGAAGCTCGCTCACACGACGGCAAATATTACAGTTGTGATTCAATGAGAGCAATTCGTGCTGGCCTGGATATAAGGAATTTAAATAACGAAAACATAAATTTCAGTACCATTACTGACAGAGTTCAAGCCGGCAAATGATGCTATCAATGCTCACCTGGTCGAGATCGCTCGCGAACATAAAATCTCGTCCACGAAACAAAAACCAGCCATGATACCCCGAGATGTCGAAATTCTCTACGAAGAGAAGCAGCTTGTCCTACTCTCGAGCAACAAGTTTAATCCTCAGTGATTGCGAACGACTTCGTTGCTGGCTCCATTCAATGTCAAGTTAGCAAAGAAAGCGCTTTGATGGAATCCAGCAAAAACAACCGGTGGCGTCGTATTCGACTGCAGGTTCAGCTTCGATTTCTTCACAGGTCGTTTTCGGCCAGCAAATTCCACAATTGTATTTTCGATATAAAGTGCTGCTCCAATTGAACACGAGATAAAGGAAGAGAACGACAAAGCGCTGGCTGTTTCGTTGACGGCAGTTTACACTTTTTACGGAATGCGATACTTTACAGTTTTTCGCTTTCAGTGATCTTTAGCTTGTTCTCGAGATGTAGTTAGATCCCCTGTAACCTTATCCGTCACTTGTATCTTGCTGTTGTCTTTCACGGAATTAAACAAGTTTACTTTCCTTTCAAATGTTTTACCTTTTTCCCAAACAAACGCTTTCGACCTGAAGCGAAATCTGACGTGGAGATTTTTATTTGGAAGCCAACTGACAAACTTTGACGTGATTGACATATGACAGAATGGCAGTTCCCGCCTCCCCGATTCCCGCGAGATTCCCGCATGTTGCGAAAAATATTTGAAGGATAATAAACACAATAGCCTCCATTTGACTTTAAAAATATGCTCAGATATTTGTCCTTGGACATTATCTGCTCCTCGAAGCTCACAGTTTTCCTCGAGTTTCGCTCTCGGAAAACTGTTCGCTTCTCGGAACAGATAATGTCCGCGGACAAATATCTGAGCATATTTTCGCGCCAAATGGAGGCTATTGTTTATTTATTCTCCAAAGGATTCAAAACAACAGAGAGATTTAGAATCGCGTTTACGGCAAACGGCAAACGTGAGATTCGTGTTTGTGTTTTCTCCATGAAAAAAACGTGAATGTACAGAACAATTCTGACCTTTGATGCTAACGCAAAACCACTCAATTTTGCTGAGAAACTGAAAACAGCGAGCGGCAAATGAAGGATAAACATGGTCACGGTGTCATTTTTGCCGTTTGCCTTGAACCGGCGTAATTCTAAATCTGTCTAATGTAATTTGATGGAAACATCAGCGCTAACTCTCTAATGCAAGGGCTAGCCATATCTGACACTTGTTTCTCTTTGTTGCTTTCAGAAATGCAGCCCCACTGTTATATGAACATATTGTTAACTGGAGGAAATGCTCTTTTCCCTGGAATGAAAGAAAGAGTGTAAGGAACTATCCGTTATAGAGATTTAATTCCTTCTAAAGGGCTAAATTATGCCAAACAGATCTGATTTGACAACTTTCCTTTGGCTTGCTGTTGTTTAACAAATAAATAAATAAATAAATAAATAAATACATAAATAAATAAATAAATAAATAAATGTTGACATATCTTCGCATTAAGAAGTGAAATACAATATGTTTATATTAATTTCTTGCTTTTATCCAAATTAGTCATTTACGCAGCTTTTCTAAGGTTGTGCTTTAAGAACTGTTTTGTTTTTCTTATAGTATTCATATACAAGTTTGTGGTACGACACTGACAATAATTTGGCTCCGAGGATGTCGTAAATTCCCCTTTCTGTGGTTTCGTGATAGCTGTTTAGTTTTCCTTACCTAACCTTACTTTATCCTTATGGTTTAGGTTTTCTGAACTTCGATCTCTCGCTCCTTGTGATGTGGACGTCTCCCTTCATTGTCCCCCAAGGTGGGTCATCATTCTGTCAAGTTAAAATAATGTACTTATAATTCAACAGAGTTCTGTTTGCGTTGCATAGATATTGCACACCTCGGTATAACTTTGAAACTCTTGGTTGTATTCGTATTACTAGTAGACTGCAAGCAGTCGCACTTTCTTCCTCAGAGCACGCGCGGAAAGCGACGGTAAAATTATGCAAATTAGAAAAGTGAACAAGGAGGGATTGGCTTTACCGCTCGCTAGAAATCGCGCGCGCGTGACAGAACTTAGGATAAGAAGGTTGACTGCTCGCAGTCTATCTTGCTAGCGAAATTCACAGTAACTTGCAACGATTTTAGAAGCTTAACACTAAGCACAGCATCAGAAATTACAACAAATTCACTCAAAATTAGTAATGGCTTTCTTTTTTCGTAATTTGCGTGCCAAATATTGATCAACATTCCATTAAATTGTGTTTATTTAAAGGCCCATAACGCACGCCTGGGAAGGCGGAGTTGCCTTGTCCAAGACAGACGTGTTTCTGAATAAGATGTGCGTGACCAAAGCGGAGTACGATGAACATGGCAAGAACATTTGTAGAGAGAAATTCGACTCTTGACAACGCCACCATGCTCTTGAGCTCACATGCGCACGCCTGTGGTTTGTGCTGCTAATGTACGACTTGGATGTACAGTATTGTCAGTACTAAAGTAAAGATCTGCGTGTCCGCGTTGGAGAGAAGTATGTTAGATTGAAGCAAAACATATTCGAATGTTTCAGCCTCAGCTGCTCAAGGCCACCTAAGTGACTGCATATTGGATCGGCGTCCTAATCCTATTACCACTGAGGGTACTCAAGCTCAGTCAAGGAAAAACTCAAGAGCGAACAGTACCACTGGAGCGCTCTGCTGCTGAATAGGTTTCCCTGTAATGGACAAAGTTAAGGTTCGTTTTTTTCCCCCGCAAACGTAAACGTTAGAATGACCTTGTATGCCATAATGAACATCGTAACATAAAGGTCCTACTCAACAACTTTCATTTAAATTTTCACGCCACAGGATTTCATGCACTCAAACATTTGAACCACCTTGAATAACTTTGTAAACAGCTTCACAGCAAAGGGCTGCCCAACGGCTTTCATTTGAATTGTCGTACAACATAATAAACAACACCAAAAGTAAGCGCTCCTCAATGTTGCTTTCGTTTGAATGGCTACCTTACAAGACTAAAGGTTTCACATGTTGATTATCCAGATCCATTGTGTCGGCACGTAAAGTCACGCGATCGCAAACATTTGGTCCTCGAACATGTCTGGGTGTAAGTCGTCACGCGTCACACAACGGTTCTGTACACAGAAGCGTTTTGTGACGCGTGAATTGGCAAGGAATGGTTTTCGTTTTCTTTTGTTTGTTTGTTTGTTTGCTGGTGTTGCTAGGCGACTGAAGCAGTATCAAAGCCCCAAACGTTTTATTCTTTTGCACACTTCTCTTCCGTCTTCCTTTAATATACCGAGCTCCAAATCGGGCAAACTCTTGCACCGCTTTGTACAAGACTCTATGTTTATACATTTTAATATGGTGCAAATCGAATATGAAAAGGCGTAGCATGACAAAGAAGCTGCTACAACGTGAACGTCTGGTCAGGAAGAAACTTTGCTGAAAATGTTCTTAGAGAAATTAGCCGATAGTAAATATCTCAGTCGGTCAAATTGTCATTTTATTATTATTATTATTATTATTATTATTATTATTATTATTATTATTATTATTATTATTATTATTATTATTATTATTATTATTATTATTATTATCGCCTTACATGTAAGTCTACAGTACTAAAAGTACTTTTCAGAAAAGAAAGAAAGGAAGAAAAGGAGAATCACAAGTTTCGTTCTCTATACATAAAATCCATGTTCACACAAAAGCCACGCACGCGCACATTGATGATAAATTCCGTTATGTGAGGAGGGAATATAGTCCACCGTGTTTGAAAGAAATTCACTTTTCCATTGTGCAGACTAATATAACTTTGTGCTTTATATTTCGCTTAACCTTGGCTCTCAATCCATGTAGTTTTACAAGTTTATTTCTTCTTCAGATCAGCACATAAACGTTTTCAATGATGAGAAAATTTAATCAATCAAGTGAAGGGGTTTTAAATATAATTTCGACTAGATTGTCTTGCATTAATAGGTGAACTTTTTCATTGGTATAAAGTTGGTGCCAATATAACTCAAAGTCCGACCAGAAACACTTTGAATATGGACAATAATGAATGAAATACCTTTAATGTTTCTGGCTCAGAGGAGAGAATGTTCATGCATGTAAGTCATTCAACCACTTTGAGATAGAATCTAATTATACTGAATTGGAGCGTTAAAATTTCTTTAGGTTTTCTTTGAACCATAGAGATTTTAGGCGTCGAGGGTCTCCAAAATGTTGATACCTCTAACACAACAGGAAATGAACAATTGAAAATCGGTGTTTTTCTCAAGTTCTGAAAATTCTATGAGAGTTCTCTTTGAAAATGTCCCCACCTTTCGCTTCTGGAGGCCTGAAATCGAGTTTCTACGATAACTTTGCGTGTTGCTGATCAACCCCTTTTTCCGTTGAGGGGATACTCCCTTATTTGGCCTTCATGGGGACGTACCGCCGGACATTGTACGTTTTTTCCCCTCTGTTCTGAACAGAGTATATAATTTTATGCGAATCTCTCTTATGCAGTGTCTGATCCGGTCGGATCCTGTCCTAAGCACGGTGAAGTTGCACGATTGACGTCGTAAGATGTTGTTTTTCAGTATAATGCAATCATACTGAAATCAAACGTGTTGTCCTACACAGGGAAGGTATTTTGGGATTTTTTTTTTTTTTTTTTTGTTCTATTAAAACAGGGTCACGGTTTGAACCCCCCAGAGGCACCTCTATACCCAAACATGGGTCAAGTCTTCCACTGGCCAACAAATTGTGCACAAGGGTGGAAGCTTTTCAACTGAATCAGGTCTATGACACTGGAGATGGTCCCGCGTTGTTTGAACTAATCAAGTCAGAAGTGTAATTAGATGACCTTCTAGTTCCGTAAAGTTGCTATGAAATCTGCTTACCACGGTGCATGATGGAAGAAAATTAGAATTATTTTTCCTTTTTTAGATTTTGCATTAATTAGAAAACTCAACGTAGAATTTTTTCAGATCAGTAAACTAGAACCTGTGCTAGCCTTTTGTTAAACTGATATCTACCTGCTTTGTTGTTGTTGTATGTTTTGTTTTTGTAGAATTTTGCAGAGCTTGAATATCGTTTTGTCCAAGTAGAATTCTAGAAATGTTTCTTATGTTCTTCAATTTCGCCAATGATGTAATCCTGCGACTTGATCCATCTTAGTCATAAATAATGATGCGTTGTGAAGTGTTATTTGGCTACATATTAAAGTTTACGCTGGAAACAAGCGCCGTCTGTTCTATTCGTCTCGGAGATTTTATTTGCCGGTTGTAGCAGATCTCAGCTGCTCTCCGCAGCCGAGGAGGGCTTTCCCCCCAGATTTAGAAATGGAATAATAAGACATCGCGTCTTAGCTAGCCCGGCCATGGACACTACCGAGGCCCTGCAAAGGGGGGGTCCCGTGTCGCTTGTCTGAATTTTAAAATGTCCCTTGTCGGTGTTTTGTCAGTGCTTCATGTCGATGTCGGAAATTGAATGAAAATAGTTTGTCCTTGTCGGAATTTAAGGTTAGGAAAAACGGTGCGTGATGCGGAAAATAGATCGCTGCCGGATGATGAGCCGCGCTCACACCAGAATTTAGAGAAAATTTATTGTCTCTTAATTTTAATTGGTCAAACTTTCCCCTTGTTGGCCTTTACATCACACTAAAATATGTGTAAAAACATATGAAATCACCGTTCTTTGTCGTTAATTCTCGGCCTTATTGTCACTGTCGGAGTTTTGTCGAGAAAAGTTGTCTTTTGTCGCGAATTTATTTCATGCGCTGTCGCTACTTTTTGGGCCATGTCGCTTGTCGGAATTTACCCTGGCAGGGCCTCACTACCTCAACAGGTAGTACTCAGGCACCGGCTAGTCCTTGACACGGGCATTGGTCCAGCGCTTTTTCCCCATGCCTCCCTGAAATACAATAAATAAAATGGCAGGCGACAAATGGATGAATGAGGAAACAATTGCTCCGCGGGCACCAAGGTGTCTGAACAACATCCTTTTCATTGTCCTCACCGGCTCCTAGTCTAAACAGGGCCTTAATGATTTAAGCCAAGGTGGTGGTCTGGACAATGTGTCTATAAAAATGTTGGTCAAATCACCCCAAAGGCAAATTACCCTGAATATCGAGCCCCCTGACAATAACAGTGCTCGAAATTAGTGGTCGTCCGGCCATCCAAGACAACTAAAATGTTTATCGGGCAACCAATTTTTCAGTTAAATGTAAGGGTTAGTCGTCCAAGAAGAAACCTCTTCATACGGACAACCAAGATATATCGATCAAACATAGCTAAACATTAACAACCATATGCACAGTAGTGAGTACTTACTTTTCGATTATATCCGACAGAACAAATATTCGCTTGGTTGGAAGAATTTTAGACCTTTACTTACACATGTAGCTTAAGGCTATTGTCTTCTTTTATCTCAGTTTCCTTCTTGAACGAAAGCAACTTCTTAAACTTAAGGGGCGGACCATTAAAAATCACGGGGGGGGGGGGGGGGTGGGGGGCCTAAAAATTTTTTAGTGGGCGAATTTTGTTTTTTAAGTCCGATTTGTCTGCATGTATTAGTTTTTTCGACGTGGAAGCTCTGCACGATTTTTTTTTTCGACAGAACTTCTTTTGATATTAAAGGCATGCAAAGCTTCGCACAGTTGAATTACAGTACCGCTCAAGCCGGTGACAGTCTCTTTGGAGTCTCGATTTTCGCGAAATTCCAGTATCGCGATTACGAGCAAGAAATAAGCTACTAAAGATATCGCACCTCATTCGTCTTGACCATTACACGATTACAAGAAGACAATTAATGTTTTCTGTTGGAATATGTTGTTTTTTTAGCGCGTTCGTGTTTAACGTGTCAGTGGGTACCAGCATTAAGGCTTCACAAATACTTTGATTTAACCATAACAAGGCACGTGCCTGACAACACGCATGGCTAAGCAATATCGACGGTACTTTCATCGTCTGTACTGAATGTTTAGATAACTGAAAATATTAGTCGTTATGGATCTTTATACATACCCCACCCCACCCCCCGCCCCTCCCCTTGATCCTTCTGCATCAAGTTGACATCTCCCCATTTCTTGATGCCATGGTCTCCTTCAAAGATGGCTTCATAGAAACTGAACTGTACACTAAACCTACTGGCAAACACCAGTATTTTTTTTATTCTTTCCTGTCATCGTACTTACAAAACCCACATATTTTTGCTCTTCGCTTCCCCCTCCCCCGGCGTCCCGTCATTGCCTTCGCCGGCAACTGCTTTAACAATAACACTTAAGAAAAAGGGAATCGCGTGAACTTATGGATTACCTCGCTAATCTGGGTTGTGTCTTATAATTCTTAAAACACAAATACATCGAGCTTCTGACATTTCTTGCAACAGCGCAATTAAAAGCAAAACTTAAGAAAAAGACTGCGACTGTCCCTTTCGACATTATACAGAATCCCGGTCTGGTTAACATCTCTCACATGCCTTACAAACATTCCACTCTACATTACTCGTCCGACCGTTGTAAAATCTCTTTTCAGTAATCTCCACTTAGGTAAGGAGTAATCCCTTGGTGAAGGACGCGCGAGTGCACGCGGAAATCGCACACTGCGAGAAGAGGCGACGCGCAGTAGGAAGGCATTTGTGTTAACCCGTACTAAACAGCAAATTTCAATTAAAAAAAGAAATGCAATCAGGCTTGTCTGACCGTTCTCAACGCCATCAGAATAACTTGCGTTTTACTTGAGGGCAGAGCCGAACGACACTTTAGAGGATATAAATAAAACACTTGAAAACAAGAAAAAAAATGATCACACAACGCGCTCAGAAGGTTTTTTTTTTGTAATAGACAAGAAATATTTCCCTTCGGTTCACATAATTGTTTTACGTTATGATCAATTTAGGAGACTGCTGCTTATTGGAGCAGATAATTTCCTGGAACAATTGTCCTTGCACATTCTTGCACCAAATTGATCGTGCATGTTTGTTTATATAAGTTTAAAAGGTCATTAAGATAACAGCTGCATCACTACTACAGTCTAGTTCTGCTTAAAGAGCTATCTCAAATATTTTATATTTTAGAAACCTAAAAACTCAATGCAAGTAACAGATGATGATTTATTTTGTTCGGAACGAACTCTAGGTTTTCTGAAACAATAAGTTAAACTTAATGCCTTTGGCTATGGACTGCTATGGACTGCGTGGAAGTCCAACCTGGAAAAGCTGGATCAATGATTTGAAGCTCTTCTCATGTGTCTTGGAAAATCGCTCAAATTGGTTACGGTTTTTGTGTAATGGTTTCATTACTTTGTAAATATTATTTCCTATATTTTTCTCGGGCTCTGAGAGCATTGCGTGTACGAAAATTAGTGTATTGTTTTTGTTTCAACACAGGTTTGACCCAAACCCTGCGACTTCGCCCCTTTTAATGGCTGGCAAAAATCCACCATAGAATTGCAGATTCACTCTAGCGTAGAGGGCCACGTAATAAGCGTTGAATCATAACTGTCAATATCGTGTGTTACTGCTATTATTAGTTTCCACGACTTAACGTGAGTTACCCACTAAAGGTTATTCCATCCTTTGACCCACTTCCAGTCATAATTTTCATAAATTAACTACGTCACTTGGCCAAATGACGTTGTTGATCAAATTCTATGTTCTCAGGACTGGTGCGAATTTGATCACTTTCTGACCCTCTGAATTGTCAAATTTGTCGCTTCTTTTCCTAGTTACTTCCACCTTGATTAAAATTTAGATTCCCTCAAACTTCCACCCGGAAAGAAAGAATGAGAATATTAACCTTGGTCAGTTTAAGGGATGGGCCGCTAATAAGGAGAATTCAACGTGAATTTCGGCCAGTGGTATCAAGGATACCGGAGGAAGACAGGTGGCGACCTTGATAAAGCAGTTCGATTGTCCTCTTTCAAGAATGAGGTTGTCCACAGATTTTCAGCTGTTAGCTACGCTTTTGATTTTGTGCACACTTTCCTGTTTGGTTGAAGGTAAGGCCGGTGCAGTAATTTCTTAGTAACCGAACTTTGTTTCGTTTAAAATGCTCAGATACTTTGAGATAGCTCAAAATCGAAGGAAGATAGATAAGAGCAAATCACACACCTCATAACAATTTGAAAATAATTTAGCTGCAATGAGTTAAAATTTGTAAATACTGATAATAAAACCGCAGCTCGTCAGTTGCGTGTGGAGATATTTTACCAAAACACAGTAAATTTTGACTGATTTGGTTGAGGTTTCTTCCCTCTTTGGAAGGACAAGTGCGCAAACCTATCAACGGACACTGTCAGCAGATAGCGTACACAGTTGGTTTTTTTTTTGTGGAATTTCCTGCTAATATTTAATTTTAATTCGAATACACCTTAAACTGATGTGTTTTATATGTCGCAACACTTTCCTCCCCTCTCATGGGAGCCCAAAAATTAAGATTCAAGAAAATTTGACTACACTACAGCTGAATAGTTTGTATTCCAGTGGCCTCTCACCCGGAAATTTCCACAGACCGGGAAAGTTAGCAGCGCAATATATACAGAGTTTCAATCTGGAATCAAAATTGTTCTCAGGATAAAGCAAAGCCATAAGTTACTTGGAAACTTAAACGTAATCTTTGAGTTGTTCCTTTTTGATTGTTTCTTATACAATTTTCTCTCAGGTCAGAATCTCTTCCAGCAAGGAAAGGTCAACTTCTCCGTGTCATATCCTGACTTGGTCCATTGCAAAACCGTGCAATACCCTCAGGTATTTTCCAGCTCGGGCAATATTCGTGTTCTTGCATCTATCAGCCATGAAAATGAACCGCCCAGTGTTCATGATTCAGCAGTAGCGTGGACCGCCGAAGTGACGCAGAATAATTTCCGCGTCTGTGTGTTGGAATCAGGCCTTGGTTCAAATGGGTCTGTTGTTGTTAACTGGGTTGCGTTTCGTGGAACTCCTTCTGGAGCACTTGACGGCACCGCCTCCTTCAATGCATTCACCAGCGGAACACAGTGTGAAAGGGTTGACTTTGCACAGGTAAATAGCTCCTATTTCATAAGTTTTAGAAGCTCCTATTTTATAAGTTTAGAAAATTGAAATTACTTAGTATTCGTTAAACACAAAGGAAGTAGCGTATTGAGGAGGTTTTCCTAGAATTTGGGGTTACTTATAAATCATGACATCATCCACTCTACATGCTTTTGCCTGTGCCATCCAGCTTACGTGTTAGCATGTAATGTCACTCAAAAATGAAAAGCGGGTTGCTTCGCCATGTAATTAAGGCATCTCACCTGTTTTTAAAAAAACGAACAAAAAACAATTTCGGCTCGCATTTGTGTCGGCAAATACCCCAAAGCAGTGTTAGTGAAATCTCATCCGGGAAAAAAGCAGTTTTTAATCCATTTTGTATGAATCAACTATAAACGGATTCACTGACCTGAGGTCTAACGTGTAAGATCACACCTGGATGGCTTACAGTCTCCTATTTTCCGTTGGATTTTCGAGACCGAACTCCCGCCATCTTTGTTTGTAAAGGCGAGCGCAACCTGGAGAGAGTGCCTTAACTACCAAGGGGGGCCCTAGTCAGGGGAGTTCGATCGATGCGTACGAATCTCAAAAATCCCACGGAAAAATAGGGGACTGTGAACAGTCTAGATCACAACTGCCTGCTCCAAGCCAGACCTCTAAACACCAAGTAATCAGTAGTATTACTACTCCCCTCTGGAAAGAACGTCAATCCACCGCAGGGTACCCCCGAACGGAGAAGGCTGGTATTAACGTAATAATAATAATAATAATAATAATAATAATAATAATAATAATAATAATAATAATAATAATAATAAAACTTATATAGCGCCGATAACAATAAGACTATTTTCATCAGCGCTTAAAAACGTAAAACTAGAAACTATATAAAATTATAAAAAAGCTTTCTGAAATAAAAATGTCTTGAGTGTCTGTTTAAAAGATGCTACAGACGGGCTACTTCTGATCGCATAGGGCAGTAAATTCCATAGTTTAGGCGCAGCTACAGCAAAAGATCGATCTCCTAACGTTGTTAAGGTCTTGAATTTCACAGTGTTAAGTAGCAGTCCATCACAGTCGGAGCGTAACTTGTATGGTTCTTTAACGTATTAATGACGGGAGTTGCTTTGAGATTAATTTTTTCAACTGGTGACTCTTTTGGGTTTGAAATTTTCATTCGGAACCTTTCATGTGAAAGGAAAAGATTTTGGCGGTTTGACCAGTTTAATGGGTTTTATACGGTGAACAATCGACTTTTTGGGGATTACCTCCTGGCACACCAGTTCAACTAGTCCCCCGCAGCCGTTTTTTGGGCTGTCACGCAATGCTCCCAAATAGATTTGTATTTGATTGAGTACCTTGGCCGCATTTGCACCTCCTCGTCATTAATATATTCAAGTACCACCCCTGCCCCCAACCCCACTCCCTGAGGTTAAACTCAAGAGCTTTGTTAAATTTCACCAACGGCTCTCACAAATAGTTAACCTGGGTGGGATGAGACAAAGTGGAGTATGGTTTGTGGCGTAAATCGTCAGCACGTTGGCAAAGACAACCGGTCTACACTGCGATAGTCAGACACCTTAAACACTGAGACAACGCGTTTCCATAAAATAATGCCCTCACATTTTCTTAAAATCTATAAGTTTCCCTTGATTTAATATTTGATGACTTCTGCCCCTTCTCCTCAGACAAGCAATACTTGACCTAGTTTATTCTCGCCATGAGTTATACATTATTTGCATACCGAGGATTATCATTGTTTAGGTATAAGCTGGCTTGATAAACGGCTTTTACTTAAGCTTATTATTGAGCTAAAAGTCGTTTTCATCTTAAAAAAAATCTGTTCTTTTCTTGAGGGTTTGCACGTCTCTTCATGGAGGTAAAGGGGGGGGGGGGGGGGGGGGTTAGGGATGGGCCGGGGTTGGGGGGGAAGGGTGGAGAAGACGAGAGGAGCAAAGCAACTGAACGATTTTCAAAGAAGTCTTTGGAAAAGCTTCAAGTGCTTCTTATTCCTTAGACTAATGGATTATTATCCATTAAAAGGATTGAAATACAATTTCATTTTCTAGAGCGACATTTTTGTACATTAACAATGGAAGTCGTCTTCTCTGTTAGAATATGAGGGTTGGGGAGTAAAGGAAAGGAATCGGGAAGAATTGTGATTTCTTGTCTGACATGAAAAGAATTTAAAAACACTTTTCCTGACAAGATATCCTTTTTTATTGCCTAAAAAGGTCAAAGGTTTAAATAAAGCAGTCCATACTCTCTGTAACCCCTTACCAAGTGTAAACAATTCTATTTCTTGCTTCACAGCGATTTCCTTCTGTCCCCAAAGTACTTGCCACTGTACATCACGCTGGCAGCACCAGACCACAGGACGCCATGAATTTGTGGATAGAAGAATTACGAGAAGATCATTTCCGAATCTGTATCCGAGAAGTGAAAACATTTGACGGAAAACATCAGAATCTGCAAGTGGTAAGTTGGTTCCTTTATGCTAACGCGCACGTGACGCCTACCTCAAACCGCACGTGACCTCTTTATACACACTTATATGTTCCCAGATTTACGCAAATTTTAATTCGGTGTTTGAGCTAAATTTATCATATCCTTCAGGGGAAAACGGTAGAGATTTTGTTCAAATACCCTTGAGTTTACACCCATTTCTGTTCAGCCACGAAACAGTCGTATGACATAGAAAACATTGGACTGTAGCCAGGGCTACAAAACAGTGAAAGTTGCGGATCTGTGACGGAGATCTGGATCGGCATAAAATCTTCAATGAATTTAAAAATGTACTGCAAACTGCGGCGAAGGAAAGATAAACGCAAGAGGGATAGAATACAACTTGCTTTTTTAATAAGTGGATTGATTCACATAACTGCAAAGAATCTGAAAAGAATTGCTGTTGGTGGAGGTACTGATTGGTACTGTGGAGTTCAAAATATAGTGTCGATCCACTGCTGACGATGATTGAGGTATCATCAAGTTGACATGAAAGACCATTTTACCATTAGTCGGTTTGGTTAACATTAAAAAGAATTCTCCCCCGCTTTCCTTTGTTCTTTCATCCATTTTTTTTACCATGCTGGCTACTTCAAACTAAACTGCAAGGTCAAAAGGGAAGAATTATAGATAGATTTTTCCGTTTTTTTATCTTTAGCAAGAGATTATCAGTACCATGTAACTAAGCGAACATTTTTTATTTTCTTCTCCAGGATTGGTTGGCATTTTCACAGAGAATTGGTCAGTTGACTTTCCAAGGAAAACTCCGGTTTGAAAATGGTGGGGCTCCCCTGGAACAGGACAACTTCGCCTTCTGCAAGGTAAGGATCACTTGTTCTCGTTTTGTATTTGTTTTTACGGTATTTGTTTTAAGGCAGATGTATTTCTCCTTCATTTATCCATATTTAACTTATGGTATTACAAGCTGGGGTAGTGCTTACAAGACCAGGTTGCTTAAGATTAAAACTAAACAGAATAAGTGTGTGCGTAGCATGTTCTTTGCTTATAGCAGGGACAGTGCTATGCCATACTTAAATCTCTTAGGTACTCTTACACTTGAAAACATCTACAAATTCAAGGTGGCCCTTTTCACACATAAAATTATTAACAATACTACTAATATTCCTAACATTTTCAAAGGAACCCTAACTCTTGCCCTTGAAGTTCATAGCTATAACACCAGATTTGTATCAAACCTTAATTTTCATCGGCCGAGGATAATGAATAACTACGGAGCTGCCACTTTAGCATTTGCTGGGTCAAAAATTTGGGAAAGAATTCCCACTAAATTAAAAAAGCTCTCATATAATAGCTTCTACAAGCAGTACAAATTGTACCTTTTAAATGCCCAATGAATATTGGGTATTTAAAAGGTATTTCCCTCACTATTAATTATCATTCCTATTGTTTTTTATGTAAAAATTGTAGTATGTTTCTATTATTCTTTAATTTTTTTGCTGTTTAGTTGCACGTTATGCGCCAGTTGATTGCACGTGGCAGTGACCAACTCGAAAGCCTAAGCTCCTTTGGTCACTGCGCACATTTTAATTTTCACATTTATGTAATTTAATGCTATCTTTATATTACTTTTCTTATATATTGTAATTTCCTTTTGTTGTGAGCCATTGAAATAGTGCACAATAATAAGAACCTTAAAAACCTTAAAACCTTACCAACTTTTGAAGGCGATAAAAAAACAAATCAGAGCAGAAAATGAATAAAGAAATAGTTTCTCCCTCAACCAACTACCCAGCATAGAGATTCAATTTAGCTCTCGGGAACTGTTGTTATTTGAAGATATTAAAAGAGCGAGCTGATAACAGGATGGGGCGCTTATTTCTGTTATGATCTCACACGTGAGAATGCCTGGACTGTAAACTGTAAAAATACCATGAACGTTCCAAAAAAACTAAAGTATGACCTGTACAAGTAAAGCAAATCTCAGTTTAATCAGCTTCGCTCTTGCATTTTTCTTTGTGACAGGTGCTTAATTTTACTGAGAAATTTTATGCACCTCCTGTTGTCATGGTAACAGTCAATCACCTATACGATAGCAAGAACGTGTACTCTGTTAAGCCAGAAAACAACGTTTTTAACGCCTGGATAGAGGTATGTTATAATCATTCCTAACAAGTAGATTTTTCGGTCGACTTAGTACAAAAATAAAACCCTTCAGACAGTCACATGAATTTACAACCTTTAAATTACATGTTAAACCCGGCGGTGTCCTTTTAAGCTGTTCACCTTGAGACCTCCATTAGTTTTATGAAAAACACAAGCTATTCTCCTCGATACCTGCAAGTTTCATGTAAAACAATTGTCTTCAACCTTGAAACCTTGCAGCAAGTTACTGCTTAGTGCATTGATCAAGTTTCTTTCTGGTCTTATCACAGGAAACAACTCTTTCTCATGTCCGCGCCTGCATAAAAGACTTGGCAGGAATGAAGAGCCAACATGATCCGGTCACAGTTGATTACGCAGTTATTGGAGGTAAATAAGCAACATTATATGACAGTTTTACTTTCTAATATTCTTTGAAGCCACCACGAGCTAAATGAGAACGCTTTCAATGAATGAAAAAAGCACATGTATGTATTACTTCATGTAAAAATGAAAATAACATATTGGAAATTATTTACTTTTAGAAATTCTGATTTTATTAGTCCAGTCCTGTTACGAAACTTAACGAACGGACAAAAATGTCGTTTGTGACATAAGGTCGGCTAGAATTTTCGGAAAGCCAACAGCAGCTCAACTGTCAGATTTTGGGGATTTGAATCTGTTCGCTAAAATTTTGAGGCACTTTCAACAAAAAAATCTGAATAAATTAAACAGCGTTTATAACAACAATGCTGTAAAACAGAAAACAGCGTCTGCAGTTTTTTATTATATTCCTTCATTGGGTGAAACAGTTGAGGTGGATAAAATTGAAAGTTGTTTCCACGCAGAACATGACCCTGCTTTAGCCGAAGAGCCACAATAGACCATTTCCGAGTTGCTTTGAACCTCATTATGAAAGTGAGGCTAAGTGCAAAGCTTTTCATATGAAAATTGTAGTTTTGTTTGCATATAAATGAAAACTTATTTTCATAACAAAAACGTTGCACTTAGCCTCGCTTTCATAATGAGGTTCAGAGCAACTCGGAAATGGTCTATTACTGGGCTTCCAAGAAAACAATCAGCAATCTATTCTGAAGTCTCGTTACATAACAGCGATTTAGAAATGCATTCTATAATTGTTTCTTTTATTTCTTATTTCCTTTTGAACCCTCTTCAGTCAGAGTACTTATTTTGAGAAAAACAAAACATAAAAAACTTTGCATTTCATGTTACAGATGTTGATCCGTGCATTAATGTTTCCTGTAAGTACTTTGCCGTTTGTAAGGCTTTTGGTCCCAGGGACGCTCGGTGCATATGCGTGGATAATTGTCCGTCGTATGAAGAGCCTGTGTGTTCCTCTAATGGTACCACATATGACAATGTGTGTGTGTTCCAGCGAGAAATGTGCCATCTGAGAGCAAACTTCACTGTCTATCACCCGGGTGACTGTACAGGTAACATCACTGATTTCACTTCTTTTCCACAACTGTGGATAAATTTTAAACAAACGTAATTTGGACACTGGCAGTTACACGAGATTCAAACAACACCAAAGCAACACCACAACACACCATCTAGTGTGTACACGTCTTATAACAGTGGTCCCATTATAGGATTGAATTGACTTAGTGTTGTTAACTTTTGTGCAGGATTCCCTTCTCAAAAGGGCCGGCATCGCCTCCACCACTATCCAGTTTGGGCTGAAGCAGTTTGTGAACAAGTTCCACTGGCTCCTTACGTTTTTTATCCTGACAAACCGGTTCACATACAGGTTTCTGTCAATCACGTGAACTTCTCAGATCCCTCATATGTCCATGAAGCAGTTGTTGCTTGGGTTGAAGAAATCTTGGAGAACAATTTTACAGTTTGTGTTACACAGGCTGGGAGAAACGAGAAAAGAAATGGAGAAACGTTTGCAACAGTTGACTGGCTTGCCTACCAGGGGGCCCCTGACGGGGGAGTGTCTGGTGAAATGGACATGCCGACTTGGTGGACTGGAACGAGTTGTCGTACTGTTTCACTTCCCTCGGTAAGAAGCAAATTTGGATTGTTTTATTTTTGAAACTGAGTCTTAAATTTTGACCTGTTCTGTTGTGGTGACACAAACCCTCGCACCAGCTTAGTCAGTGTACTAGAAGGTATACTGGACATAATGGGAAAAAGTGCGGTCAATTAAATAATATCTCCACCCACAATTCAGAGACTTTCAAGATTCGAGTTCAGTTTAGGCAGAAGAAATTTTCATTTACCGCGTTTATTTACATATATACACTCATATTGCCGTTAAAAATTAGCCCTTTTTTGTTGTCCTTGATTTCAGAGCAAGTTTAAGTCGACGCCCACAGTTCTAGTGTCAGCGGAGCATGAAAGGCGTGGTGTAAAGCATGATGCATCTTCTGTGTGGTTAGAAGATATCACGAAAACTTCTTTTAAGATCTGCGTCCGAGAATTACAGAACTTTGATGGAGTTCACCAAAGTATTTACATTGTAAGTAGTTTTAGTTGTTACTCTCCTTATGATTTCCTTAAGTTCAAACTTCGCGCCAAAACTCAACCGAGGCCCGTTGTATGAAAAACTGCATCCAATTTATACCTCTTTGTTGGACGGTACAGAAAAAGACTGGATGAAAGGATACCAATTGTTCTTGGAGTTTTTCTTGAAACATGCTCTTATTGTTTTCGATCCTTATATTTCATTTTATCACAAATGGAAATATGCTGCTTTCAATTTATACAGTCTTGCACTGGGTATTCTTATAGGGAGATCACCATATAGCTATTTCTTCTGTCTTAAACATTAACCTCTTGGACGGTTGACAAGTAACAACGTGATAACAAACAATGGCTTTTTTGCAGGATTGGATAGCGTTTGAAGAGCTTCATCGACCTCTGTTTAGAGAGCATGGGGCTATATACTTCTCTAATTCGAACAAGCCATCCCGAGATTTCAACTATGCTTTTTGTGAGGTAAGTAGGCCATTATTGCATTCACGTTTACAACCGAAGGTTACGACTCCTTTTCTAGGTGACCATCCACACGTCTGATCGCGAACAATTATGCACTTATACATTCACACTTGCAGTTGTGCCTACATTTGCGCATGCACCCTAACCCACTCATGAAGACAAACTTACGTATGCTCACACTCGCTTTTTCGTTCATTTTTTATTCGCTCTCCTACTTACTTTCTATCAGATGCACTCCTTCCCACTCAAACATTCTCAACTTTTAATTTAATTAACCATTCATCTCTCCTTTCCCTATTTTGTTTCTCCCTTATCTTTCTTTCCTGTTCTTTCATTTCTTCTTTCCTTCCTTCTGTTGTATCATCCTCTCGTTCATGATTGCTTAGTTGATTTTTTTCAATTGTTTATTTCATTCTTTGTTTAAAAATATTCTAAACTTACAAAAGTTTTGTTTTACCATCATGCACAAACAGTTGAAATTTTTTTCCTTTAGGATGTCGTGTTTAAGAAGCATTACAATGATTCTCCCGAAGTCTTGGTGTCAGCAAACCATTCAACAAGCGGAGGAAACCTTAATCCTTTGTACAACTCCATTTCAGCTTGGGCTGAGGTAAGATAACAACAGATTTGTAAGTCAATCTTAGCTTCACTCATGTTTTGCAATGCACCGTAAGAGATGTGGGCATACAGTGTAGAGTGATCGTTCAGAGTTCGTTAGGCGAGATCCTTGGTTTGAGAATTAGTCCTAGCTTGCTGTCTCCTTTTGACCGGGTGAAGGTATTATAGAAGCGAGAAATTTCTTGCGATAAACTAGCTTCCTTTGTAAGGAAGTGTAGTTACCATTTAGCTCATGATCTACGCCTTGATGGGCAACTTTATGAACACTTACTCTTAAGTTGTCTTTACGGTTGCATGTTACTAATTTATAAAACATTTTAGTTTACGTATCTTTGCAGTATATAAACAAGACGGGCTTTAGAGCCTGTGTGAAGGAACTGTTTGTGCAACAACATGACCCTTTGTCAGTGTCTTACGCAGTTTTGCCAGGTAGGCTCTGAGTCATAGCTAATTAGAAAAAGCGCCGAAATTCTTTGTCTGACTACAAATCGATTCTCAAGAGAATGTTAGTAGAAGTATCATATTTTGTCTGCTTCTAGATAAAAAAATTCCCCCAAGAATAATTTTTCTTCCCCTGCAAAAGTTGTCTTTTGAAAATAGGACTGATTTTTATTTCAGCCGGGACAAATTTTAGTCTCCCACGGAAAAGCAACTGCTTGGGAAGCAAGCTAAATTATGGTTTGAGTCACAACCTTAAAATAATAGCGTTGCGTTTATCCTTTAATATTACGGTAACGATGACAGCTTTGTAGTTTAATTTATTACTTTATTTTTCAAAGATGTCTGTGAACCTGGCTGGAGTTTCTACAATGGCTCCTGTTATTTCACCAGTGAAACATGCGAGACTTGGTCCAACGCAAGTATAACCTGCAGAGCCATGGGTTCTAATCTAGCTGCTATTGAAAGCCAGGAAGAAAACGTATATATCCAGCACAAGCACAATGGAGACAAGGCGTGGATCGGTTTGAATGACATTGCTACGGAAGGACTATTCAGCTGGGTGGATGGATGTCCTGATAAATTTCGCTACTGGGCTCATAGCCAGCCAAACGACTTTAGAGGGGAAGACTGCGTCCACACCCTGGGGGCAGGACATGGGTACATGTGGAATGACGTGGATTGCTCTGCCTGTCATCAGTACACATGCAAGAAAGGTAGTCACATTTCTATACTGAAAGAGACTCTAAAAGATACAAAGAGATACTATTACTGAATCGGGGGAGACAGATAGGGAAGGGAGGCGGAAGAGGATGAGGACAGACTTCCTTATAAGCTGATTAGACTGACCGTTCTGTTTTTTCTTTTATGTCATAGTAACAATAAATTTCTTTTGAAAATAACTTTCAAACATCTTTCTGCTCAGATTATGACGACTGCAGCAGCAATCCGTGTTTGAATGGCGGCACCTGTGTGAACGGCAAAAGGAAATTCACTTGCGTCTGCCCTCGGACACACAAAGGAAGGACATGCGAAGGTAAATATACAACTCAGTTTTCTGATTTCTCTTTCGCCCTACTACGCCTGGTTTTTTTTCTGATTTTCTGTGTCAATGCTACCTTATCATCACCACTGGATCACTAAACCTTCAAGAGTATTGAAAGTATGACTTCAAACCTTGGAGGATGCCATGTGCTTCCATATCTATTTCTTTTGAGGTCCACAAAATGGGATGCTCGCCGCATATATATCGTAGAAATCACGTGGTTTTACCGCACATCCTCAACCTTGGTTTCTCAATTCAGAAAGCCATTCGAAAAAACTCAAATTAATGGAAACCGATAAACGTTAAAATAGATCAAAATTGTAAATGTTGCGAGGATAAACTTAAAATTTATATTAAAAGGTAAGAAATCAAAAGTTTGAAGCCTGGAAATATCAAGTTTTATAAACAAATTTTTTGCCATTTGAGGAAAAGCTTGATAGACTGGGACAACTTTCGCAAAAGAGAACTTCTACCGGCAAATCCAAGGAAAAGTTGGTAAACACACTTTTCTAGATAAACAGTATGCGCTGAACACGAAAAGTTTGTTTACCAAGCTGGATTTGGCCATTTTGACTTTCAAATCAGTCATTTTCTTTAGCATACGCAATTGAAACATGAAAGCGAGGCTTCATGTTATATCTCTTTACAAAACACTTTAAAAACGGTTAAAATTTTACCCAAATCACGAGAGGATACACACAACATGTTTTTAGAAAGATTTTGTGTTTACGGCCTGCAGATCACGTGGTCTTCTGGTCATGTGACTCTTCAAAACGAGAGGCTGGAGGCTATATCTTAATTCCGTGGAGGAAGTACGTGCAGTAAGTCCTTGAAACTAGGGAAAGGAGTTGAAAACCGTAATTTTCCTCTTCTAGTGTATGATAATATAGCAAGCGAATAAATTGGAAATTAACGTTAAAACCATTGTGATTTTTGGTCATGTGACTGGCTTTGGATCATCGAATTTCGGATCAGCTATTTGAACAAACATATACTTAAAAATACTTAAAGGTGCTATACCATTTTACTCTACTTCACCATTTACCGTCTCTGGTTTTCAAAAACGAGACCACTATCATCATTTTTGTAACTGATGTCTACAACACTTTTGCATTTGTATACTCCTGTGCATCTTCGGCAGCTACAGTTCTTTGATTTGCAGCCACAGTTAACCATCTCATCACAACTTTCAGGTACGGGGACAAGAGGCATAAGCTTGGATACCAGCTTGCCATTCAGTTTTTGTTCAACCCATGGTCTCTGGAAGTAGTAGGGTGGGGTGTGTTTCATGCGTTTGTTTCCATACCTTTGCTTGGTAGTGCGCCCTTCAAATATGTCATCGCGCTGCACCACCTCGTCGAGGGAAGAGTTTTTGGTGACATGCATCTAGAAAACAATGTTGCGCGCACTTCATTGCAGCTCTCTGCGTCAGTTACACTATACATTCTGCAAATGAACTTCTCAACGGACCTCACTGTAGAATCATCCAGATCACCATTTTCTAGGTTTCTCAGCAGCATGTGGTGTTCTGGGAATGTCTTCCATGACGTTTTCTTGCTGCTGATGGCCAGCAAATTAAGAGCTGAGACTGTGTCACAGCCCGCTATCGCATGAAAGGAGAGAATGGTTTCCACCTCAAGGATTGCTTGGTTTAGATTCTCACGAATCGTGTGAATTGTTAGGTACTAATAGGCTTCTTATACGTTCCAGCTCTCATCAACAACTGCTTGAAGCTCATTTTTTCGAAATGTGAAACTAAAAGAAGAAAAACACCCCTGTCTTGACATGAGACGACAATGAACTCTGCATCAATGAATAATCTTTCGAGTGTCCGCCTCTTCATGGAAACCTTTAAGGGCCCTGATGCCGATGTTCAAGCGTAACACTTGACTGTATCATCCTCCTCGAATCCGCCAGCAACAATTATGATTTTATTGGCTGGGGCTTCTGCAATTAGCTTTTCCGAGAGGAAGTGTGCTAGATCTACCTTGTTTTTCATCAGGAGCCAGAAAGTCAGACCAGGACTTAGGCAGAGGTGCGGAGCCATCTTCAATACCTCTTCTAACAGGTGCGTGGCCTCGGGAACGCTTCTTTCTAATTGGGCACTTGATTGATATCTCCCTGTCTTTGTCAAAAATTGCATCTATTTGATCAAAATCCTTTCCAGAGACAAGAACGGCTTTCACAAATTCATCCCCGAGATCATCAAACATGTTGCACTCCGAAGGTCTTCCTAGAGTTATGACTAACGCTTGACCATCTACTACTAATGTCGATCGTCCTGCGATTGTTGTGATCCGAGAACGTTCCGTCCCATTCGACAGCAGTTCTATCATCACCAACTTATTTACAGTAAGCAGCTGAGTAATGGTATCTGCGGTAGCAAGAGGAACTGCATTAATTCATGGCGGAGGATTCGAGCTAAATCTACACTTCTACCAGCATCATACGCTGTAATGTTGCGTTGAAAGATATTTCTGTCGGCTTTGATTGTGGCAGACTTCTCGCTCTCTTTCTTTTTGACTTCACAAAAAGAAGAAAATCTTGGAGCTTTATAAATTTTGGGTAGAGGATCCCCAAGCTTCTTGCGATGTCCATCGTCTTTCGGCATCATAAGCCCTTCCTTCAGAAAGGTCACCTGTCTCTCCTGTCCGAGGCTGTTTGCTTTAAGTAGGGACTCTTCTATACTTGTTGTTGCCACGTCCTTGGGGATAATGTTTTGCAACCTTTTAGGTACCGTTGGCTGTTGGTTGACATTGCAAACGTTTGCAGCTTGATGTAGCAACTCGACCACTCTCTTCTCATCGGTATTATCCCGCAGTTTCCTTGACGGGTTAGACTCATTGCATGTTATCTCGTCATTATCTTTAACATGGTAGATCTTTCTTGTTAATGCAGCAACATGCATGCGAAGGTTAAATGACAGAGTTCATCTACACAGTGCTGCTGTCATCCTTGTAATGCCAACTATCCCTCCGCCTCTCTTTCTGGTACCATTGACCCAGTCCTGACTTTCATCGGGATTGACCTGATTAAATCGTTGAGAGGTGCCTTTCACGATCCAGTTGCCCTTGTCAAACTTGGTCTGTACCTCTTGTGGGAGCTGCTTCATTATTACAAGGTACACAGGACCCCATCGTGCATAATTTGTGTGATCATAACGATGGAAAAATGGTAGTATTTTGTAAAAGACACACAGATGTAGGTCCCAAAGTTCTCTTTGAGCTCTGATGAACAATACAAGGATACAGACCATGTCCATGTATTGCAACCAGTACTGGAGATTTGCATTCTTTTCCTTCTTAAATGCGATCAATGATGCCAGGAGTTCGCGCTATTTACCAGATGACAGCAGGTCAAGCAGTTTAAAACTCTCCTTTCGAAATTGTCTGAACATACTTTGTTTCAGCTCATTATCTTGCTCTTCTGTATAGGCCAAAAGTTGCGGCAGAAGGAATTGCCTTGCCTGCCGGCTGTTTGTTTTTGTGTTCAAAACATTTTCGCTGCCTAGACCACCCTCTACCTCATCATCATCATCATCATCATCATCATCATCATCATCATCATCATCATCATCATCATCATCATCATCAAAAATCACCACCATCACGATCAATGATGTTACTGTCGTCTACCTTGTCATTGTCATCACAATCATTTAGCCCATTCTCAAGGAGAGACTGTCCACCAATCATAAGCCTTATGAACATATACAAACTCTCTGGGACGCATGCGATAGCATTTTCCTTGCGGACGTTCAGTCCATGGTGCGAAAGCTGCGCCAATATATCAGGGCAAAGCTTTAATGCCACATGTACCATTAGGAAATCATCTCTTTCATCAGGTTGATAGACGGGGATGACAGGCTCTGACTGAGTTTGTTGATTCAAAACTTGTGAGACAAAAATATGGCTAAATTTAATAGGCACTAGCACTGTTTGGCACTTTTGTGTTGGCAGTCTCTCTTACTTTTCGTCGGTCCGCGGATGATCCTGTTAGCGAACACAAACCTTACACTGTTGCGTTAAAGAGGATATCCTTTTTGACTCCTGGCAGATAAAACATTCACAAGCAGACGCATGAATAATTTATGATTTTGATTAAATTTCGATTGGTTTGACATAAAATTTTACATCTCATCGAGTGACATTCAGCCCTCATCACGATAAAGCAAATAATCTAAAAAAAGAGCAAGGCTGATTTCACGGTCAGGGAAGTATATTTAACAATTATTCCATGAGCGCGCGTTGGATATGAGATAGTTAATTGCCAACGAGGCGCGAAGCGCCGAGTTGGCTATAACCAATCTCATATCCAACAAGCGCGAATGGAATAATTGTTTTATTAAATTCTCCGCGTTTGGGTTTTGCTATTGAAGTTTACTGAATTTTATTTTAAGTAAAAATTTCTTTAAAATTGAAACGACCGGATGTTGAGGCAACTTCCGACCAAAGCGCGCGAAACTTAATGATCACATGACACGCGCAGCTCTTTGCAAACGGAGTTGAATAAAAAATCGAAAGCGAAGAAGATCGGACACAGCCGGGCATCTCAAATTAAAAAAAAAACGTTTAAATGTACGAGTTACCACCTTTCTGAGACAAGCATTCAAGTGCTTTTGAAGTTCCAGCTCATCGAGAGGCGTAATAGTTATGCACATTTGAGCGAATGTTTTGCTGTGTGGTGCCGAACGAAGGAAGGGATCAAGGCCACCTTTTTTTACGCTGAACTGAATTCCTCACAGACGTTTTAAAACACTCAAGGCAAGTCCAAGTGTACGAGGTACAACCTCACTGAGCCAAGCATTCAGTACAACTTTTTAAACTTCAAGCTTATCGAGAAGCGTAAGAGCTGTACACGTTTATGCAAATGTTTTGCTGAGTGGTGCCGAGCGACGGAAACAAACATTAAGGCCGCCGCTCGTACGGATTTCATAGATGAACTTTTGTAACTGGAGTCCTCGTGAATGCGTAGAAACGTAAAGGCAGGCATCAAGCTCTTCTTGAGAAATTTCTTCGATCGGTTTTAACCTCTTACTGCCAGGATTTGCAAGCCATCCTGAAATTTTTGAAGGTAACCGGTTGTTATTGTTGCTAAGTTTATGTGATCTAAATCGTAAAATCCTGCAATTTTCCTGATTTTAAAGGAAACTTCAGAGATACGTACCATTAAGGACGGTGCCTACTAATACCGAGGTATTTTTGTCCGGTTTCTGACTATGCGGGAAAAGCAGATCTTAGCAAGGGCTACTGGAATCCAAATAGAAAATTGGGGGTAACCATGTATTTTTCAGAGATAACTGAGCAATAACATCTCTAAAGAGCGTCAAAATATAAAGCAATGTATGGGATTTTTTCCTAAATTGAGGCTTAATTATCTCTGAAAAATACATGGTTACCCCCAATTTTCTTTTTGTATACCAAAAGCATTTGCTAAGTTCTGCTTGCTCCGTATAGTTTAAAACCGCGCAAAAATATTCCTGTATTAGTAGGCACCACCCATAGGAAACCCGAGTATCTCGAGATGCGCAGAGCGTATGCGCAGTAACAATAGTAGGCACTGTCCTTAAATAGTGTCATACCGAACTTTGTGGCTTTTATTGTTGTTACATTGAGATGGCATTGTTTGGTATTTCTTCCTTTTCTTTTTTTTTTTTCTACATTTTTTTGCGAAGAAACTCTCGCTTCCCGCCGAAAAAAAATTTAGCTTAGCGACACCTGGGGCATTCGTTTTCCATATAAGGTCAAACTACGGTATATGAGCACTTATATGAGCTGATAACCGGGATTTAGTGAACCAATCAGAACGCTAGAAATGCAATATTCGAGGCTGAGAATTTAATAATTTCCAATATTTCTAAAGGCACGGCCTTTGCTCTTTTTTAAGATTATTTGCTTTACAATTTTTTTGCTGATTAGATCCTTCACTACAGGATCCGGTACTTTTATTTTGTCACGGTGAGTTTATCACTGCGCGCATTCACGAGTCATAGTTACATTGTACGTTTAGAGAGAACATTTTTTTGGATTTTCATTTTTAAGCTAAAAATAAACTTTTCAGTAAACTCTAACAAAAAAAAACCCCAGAATGTTATAAAAAGAGTGAATATTTGCCGAGAAATTGGGACGTAAGCGATTTCCACCGGAAATTAAACTTTACTTTGATTGACAGCATATTGCTGCCAATATAACCACCCGTTGCGATAATCGCGCAAACGGTCTTTCTATAGCCTTGCACCATTCGCGTTCCCCATTCTTCGAATAGTCTTGTTTAGTGAAAGAACTTGCGTTTGTTTGAGTACGAAACTAGGATAAAAAAACACAATAGCTTTAGGCTACACTTTAAAGGAGAAAAAGGTCCTAAAATCTTCCAGGCAAGCGAATATTTGGAGGCGCCCTTGTTTCAATTTGCGCGTTCGTAAATCGCGCTTCACGAGCTTCCTTTTTTTATTTATTTATTTATTTATTATTATTATTATTATTATTATTATTATTATTATTATTATTTAATTTGCGGCTGAATGTTATCAGATCACTAAATCTTTTGTTCTTACAAGTCTCGGCAAGCGGAAAGAAAATAAACAAAAAAAAACAATTGAAAAATAATGCTTAGAATCAAGAGGCATAATAATTATCATGTCTTAATTTTTTCTCAACGTCGGTCGTCGCTACAATATAACTAGTAAAGCGAAAGTCGCAGCTTTTGCTTGTAGTGGTTTCACAAAGACTTATCGTATTAGTGTAATTTCCAAAGCGTTAAACGGAGTCAACTCTTCTAAACGGTTCCGTTTAAACGTTTTCTTTCAAGCGTCAAACGGATACTTGTTTCCTATTTGCAGTGTTATAAAAGTTTTGGAACGTTGATTAATTCAAGAGCGAATTTTCACCAGAAATTTCGATGACTTCTCTATTCTCAACTATATTTTGCTTGAATAGATGTATTCGCGGGGTTTTCGAAGAGTATCAAGAATTTTCATTTTGACGAAGTCAATACATGCGGTACGGTGGTTCCCCGATAATTCCGTAACTCTTTGTGCCAATAATTTTGCCCGCTTCTGCTTCGGCCCAACAGCTTTGCTTGATGAGGACGGCTATAGTCCCGGTCATGTTTTCCCATTATCAATAAAGGGCAAAATTAATGAGCGCTGATTGGTTGAGAGAGAGAGGGCATTTTTTCTTAATCGAGGGCATTTTTGGTAATCAAGAGAGGGCATGATTACCTGTTAATGATTGGTTAATTCGTCGCAGAGCAACCGTTCGTTATCTTGGAATTTGTTGCCAAGTTTTTATTGCAACAATGGCTTGTCGTTTTATTGAAGCGGACGAGGGATTAAGGACGGTGCCTACTATTGTTACTGCGCATACGTTCTGCGCATCTCGAGATACTCGGGTTTCCTATGGGTGGTGCCTACTAATACAGGAATTATTTTTGCGCAGTTTAAAAGTATGCGGAGAAGGTAGATCTTAGCAAACGCTTTTGGTATCTCGAAAGAAAATTGGGGGTAACTATGCATTTTTCAGAAATATTAAAGCTTCAATTTAGGAAAAAAATCCCATACATTGCTTCATTTTTTGGCGCTTTTTGGAGATCTTATTGCGTAATTATCTCTGAAAAATACGTGGCTACCCCCAATTTTCGTTTTGGATTCCAATAGACCTTCCTAAGATCTGCTTTTCCCGCATAGTCATAAACCGCACAAAAATACTTCGATATTAGTGGGCACCGTCCTTAATTGAACTTTTAAAAGGCGTAAGTGAAAAAAAAAAATCACAAAACGAAGCGCAGACTATGGGAAAGGAATTTTTGAAAAGTGGGAAAAACTAGGGGAAAGGAGAAATAGCTAGAGAGCTACGACATCCCAGAATTTAACGACCCACTTTAGCAATTCTACGCTGAGCTGACAAACGAAAATGGCCAAGACTACGAGCCATACTCGCTAAAGGTGATGCAGGCGGCTTTAGATCAACATTTAAGAAACCAAAATTATCCAAAGTCTATCCTGAAGGATACAGGGTTCCTGTCTTTGAGGAAAGTGTTGGAAGGGAAGGCGAAAAAGCTGCGCGATCAAGGCATGGGTAAACGACCCAACAAAGCAAAAAGCCTGACGAAGGAAAAAGAGGAGATACTATGGGAAAACGGTCAGTTAGGCAATCAAACCCCTCGCTCTTTGAGGCAATGTGGTGGCTGCTAACAATGCATTTTGGTTTACGTGGTCGACAAGAGCACGACGACATGATGGTCGATTATTTTTCTATCGAAAAGGATGATGATGCCGTCGAGTTCATCACCTTTTCCGAGGGCCCTACAAAGACAAGACAAGGTGGTTTCCGAGTGAAACCTCGGCTAGCTACTCCCAAGATGTTCGCCATAGGCGAGAAGAGGTGCCCCGTTGCTTTGTTTAAGCAATACCTGGAAAAACGCCCAGAAAAAAATGAAGGAGACAGGGCCATTTTGCGTAGCTTTTATCAACAAGCCTTCCTTCAAGTTTTCCCTTTCGTGATAAAAACAAGTAATCGAATGAGGCCGGAAGGCCAAAATGGCGTTTATCAAACTTTCTTGGATTTCGAAAAACCTAAAGCGCTTCAGGTCCTTTGAATAACTTACTATAGAGGTTATTTGGGCAAAATATGAAGAAATTGAAAATTTCACGACTGACGCCGGATTCTCGATATTTACAGACAGTGGCTCTTAACTGTGCCGTCAAAGGGAAATTCAACAATAAAATTCTTTATTATCTAAGCTTATAGTTTGGCCGTGCTATATTTTTCTGTTATGGGGATAAAACTGTTAATTTTCATTATTAGTTGACGTTTTAACGTTTTTTTTTTTGCCTTTCAGAGTTTGATGAATGCTCCAGCAATCCTTGTCTGAATGGAGGCACTTGTACTGATGGAAACAATAACTACACATGCGCATGCCCTTCCCCGTATTTTGGCAAACAGTGCCAACGTATGTATAACAAAATGCTTTTAATCACACAAATTTAGGTGGGGGATGTTCAGTTCCATTGTTTGTTAAGAACCTTTTACACATGATGTTCACTTTGGGGGACGACTCAAGCCCCAAGTGTAAAGACGGGATGCCACCCCTTCTAAATATAAATTTCTTAGCAATATCTATAGCCGCGTTTATTTCGGGGAATAACGCTTTCGGTAGCTTTTCATTATATCCTAGGACGCGTTTTGCCGTAAAAAAAACGTTTATTTGCTGCGACTTTTCCATCTAAGCCAAATTTTTATCGATTGTTGACCAAAAATGATCAGATTTTTGGTGCAAAATTTGCTGCTTTACAATTATTTTGGATTTTTATACTGGACATTGCCTGCCATTTTGCGCTGATTTAATTATAAATTTAAAATACCCTGTAGCGGTCAGGGAGGCATGCGCATTTGATGTGAGCATAAAGCATGTGAAACCTTCCTCAAGACAGCTTTAGAGTAACATCGTATGCCGTCTCTAAATTCTTTTTTACAGATACGGATGAATGCATATCAAATCCATGTCTAAATGGAGGAAGTTGTATAGATGGAGTGTACAATTTTACCTGTGTTTGTACGGGTCTTTTTGCCGGGCATCGATGTGAAGGTGCGTTGTAGCACAGCACCACAAATAAGCCGTGTGGGGTTTTATATTCCGTTGACCTGAGAATATGGAGAACTCGAAGTCAAAACCGAAATTTCGGATTTTTTTTCTCAGAAGAATCCCTTTTGGGAGGACTGCTTCCAAAAATAACAATAAAACTTTCCAAAGATATTTCGTTTTTGAGAATTCCGGCATAATGTAAAATGCCGTGATCGTGTCACAGCCGGCGTTAAATTTTGACGAGATTTAGTGCATTTTCAAACGGGAAAACGGCTTAGCGTTTTAAAACGATCTTTTAATATTAAGTTAAGCCTCCTTCTGAGAATACGGTCTTATGAAACCCCCCACAGATTATAATGTTTCATTAAATTACTAATCGACTTGCGTGAAAAACGCCTTTGGTTCAGTAAAGTTCTTGCTGTTCTTGGTTTGGAGTAGCAACTGTATTTCTTCCTGCGCGATGTCATATTTTGCAGTGTCTACATAAGTCGGCTGCATGTATGGCTCCGTGCTCATTTTCGTCCTTGATAGACGACGAGTCAGGTTGCGGTCAGAGTTCGTACTATTACAGCAACCTGCGTTGTTTTCAGTGAATGCCAAAAAGACATCTCCAGTCATCCCGGTCCCAACGCCAGGAACGTGTTTGCAGACGACAAAACTGACAGTGAAATGTAATTAATCCTCGTGCGCGCATGTTAGTAATATATCGATTATCTAATGTTGTTGATGCAGCATATGAAGTTAAGTTTACTGAACTTACATTGATGGAATACAAACATCGGTGATATTTCTGATCAAGCTACGATGGCCCCAGAACAAGAGTCGTTACATTGATGGAATTTAAAATTCTGTAAGGATGAGTCGAATAACAATCTTACCCTCGGCCATCCAGATGTCTACGGTCGTCGTTGGCGGCAAGAAATGGCCGTCCATAAGCTAAAGACGGCAAAAGACGACCGGGGAATCGAAGTTAATCAATCAGCAATGATATTTCAAAGGTCTGGTGTCGTAGTCCCCATCCCCATCGTCTTGCGTTTAGTCGGAAGGGGTCGAGAGGGAGAAAATCTGTGCGACTAGAATTCCGCAAGCGTTGCTCGTCTTCGCGCTCGTGAAACCCAGATATGCCTGTATAATCCCTTAAATCATGATTATGATCATGATCATGATCATGATCATGATCATGATCATGATCATGATCATGATCATGATGATCATCATCATCATCATGGTCATGATCATCATGATCATCATGATCATCATCATCATCATCATCATCATCATAATAATAATAATAATAATAACACCGTTGGTACTATTATCATCATCATCATTATTATCATCATCATCATCATCATCATCATCATAATAATAATAATAATAACACCGTTGGTGTTATTATTATTATTATGATGATGATGATGATGATGATGATGATCATGATCATGATGATGATGATGATGATGATGATGATGATGATGATGATGATGATGATGATGATCATCATCATCATCATCATCATCATGGTCATGATCATCATGATCATCATCATCATCATGATCATCATCATCATCATCATCATAATAATAATAATAACACCGTTGGTACTATTATTTCGAGGAGAAGCCAGACAGCGCTCAAGTTAAGTCGCTTCATAATCAAGAGAGCAAAAATGAAGCCAATGATCAGAAGATTCCACGTAAATCAGGACAGTTGCCTCTTCTGAGACGACAAGCGACATTGCTTAGAATTTTTGGGGGGCATTATCGAAAAGTGAATGTAGCATCGGAATCGGTATCGATAGGGTTGGCTTCGACAAAAATGTACTTGAAGAAGGTGCGCAAAACCGTTTCCAAAATGATGCGATTGCAGTGGACCAGCGAACTGGACATCGACGCCTTAGAAGCCGAGGGACACTGGGACACGAATGAAGAGCTTTTGTAAGTGGTGGGGCGTTACTTGCGGCGCTACCAGAGCGTGCTGAATCATGCAAGGACAAACCGGCTAATGCTTTGACACTGGATTTGTCATTTGCTACTAAATTTCTAGCCGTGTCCTTGTTCATAAAGGTTCACCCGACTCGCTATCGCCAAATAGTCGAGACCACAAGTTGCAAAAATCTAAGCAGCAGCGCGCAAAACACGATCTCCGAAGACCAGAAACACAGCTCCGTCGTTGCAAGGGTCCACTATCAAAAGCAGCGATCGCGCGGGGTCGCAAGCAAGGCGCACGAATTTTTGGAACGACTGCATTAGGACAAGGGTTCGGAGCTAGAAATGGACGTGCGCTCGAGGCAATTTCAGACAAGTCGACGTCTTCACCAGAGCAAAACGGTACAAAAACTGATACTTCTTCAAACGACGAGGGCGAAATAATCGCAGAAACACCGCCAGGGCGTCTTGCAGGCGTCCCGAGACTAAAGCGGGAAAATGCGTTCAAAGTGACGGAATTCTCCGCGAGAAAAAAATAGTTTGATGTTCACCCCGAGGAAGATAGTTATCTAAAAGCAGACACTAAGCGATACGGTTACGGTCAATGGAAAGCGATTCTCAGAGATCCCGAATTACATTTTCAAAAAGGACGAACAGCCAACTCTCTGCTGAGCAGTGCAGCGCGAGGATTCAGAGGGTCTCTTTCTAAGTTGCTTTACCGATTAACGCTGAGGACTCGGAATTCCAATTTCACGAGGGGCAAACACTGAACTCTTTTTAAGTCGTGGAACGATAAAATTGTGTGCATGCTTTAACACATGGTAGGAAATAGGAAAGAAACAAAATACAGTGCATCACATCAAACCGCAACATCAATTTGACACAAATACTAACTTTATTCAATTACCATTTCTAACAGCGTGGGAATTTGAACTGCTCACTTCGTCGTTTCTGTGCAGTATAAGGCATATACACAGAAACTCAAGTTAAGGCATTTATTATTTTATCACTTCAAAGAATTTGAATTCATTTAATGTACTAACATTTGACTGACAGTGGCCAATTTGTTCTTACTCAAGAACGTTCTACTAGAATGTCACTGCTGACTCGGCCTGAAGAAGTGTGTTATTGTTTCCTTCTTTGAAACGGGAGAACTTGTCTGGGCTGGCCGTTTCTTGGAATTGCGTCCCTGCACAGGCTGGCCGCTCGTGCCCCTTGACGTCGATCTCGGTGACCCATTCATTCTCGAAGTATTTGGCTGCTTTCTTCTCCAACATCTTATGTTCCTCCTCTTTCTTTTTCGCGAAGTACCCGTTCCTAGAACGTTCGATTCTCGGATGGTACGGACCTTCCACTGTCTCTCCAGCAAGTGGGCATCTTCTTGTCTTATCATATACCAAGCGAGATCCAGTGTTGTCTTGTCTCTTTGATGATTCGCTCCCTGCTGCATCTTCTCTCTCCTTTGTCTCGCGTTTCATTCAAGCAGCAATTAAACCGAGCTGCCTCTTCTTTAGACTGTGGCATGGCTGACGATCCCGAAGATCCGAAATCTTCTCCAGTGTCTTTTTCTATCCATCGGAACACATTGAATCAGCGTCACAAACGGGTTTCTTATTCTCCCGGTTCGATAGAGTCCTTCTTCGTCCGCTTCCTGTTCGCTATCACTGTCTTCTAGGTTGATGACTCTGACTCTTTCCTTTTCCTCTTCGTCAAATTCGTTCGGCTTTGCAGTGGATCCGGGCACCGGAGGGGGTATCTCATCATCTGGAGTGCGTGCGATACTGCAGGCCCAAACAATGCAGTCCATTGCGTTGTCCTGCAATGACTGCTGCACTCCTGCCAGTGGTGGAGCGTTCAAACTTCTAAAATGGAACTTGCGAAAACGGGCGTCCATGGCCGCTGGGTTTGATTCTTGTATTTGCGATCGTGAGCGGTAAGGCCTCCCTGAGTCAATATCTTCCAGTCATCCGGATCAAGGAGCTTGACATGGGCGTCATCCATATAGAAAACTTGTGTATTTTTGGTGGACGAGACTCTTGTTAAAGACCTTCCGTTTTGTGACCATGGCTATGCACCCGGTGCCAAAAAAGCATCGACAACTTCAATAAACAGTGCATGATCACGGAAACAAGATCTCTACAAACGCTCGATTCCACCTCTGACAACTCAAACGCTCCGTTATAACAGTTAAAAAACACTTCCAATTTCGCACTCAACATTTTCCGCTAAAAACACTCTTTATTATCAATCAAGTGGAAGAGGCCTGTCATGTATGACAAGAAATGGACAAGGTAATGATATATAGAGTGTTTTCACACACGTAATCAGCGGCCATGTTTTTTAAACTGAGAGAAAAACGTTTTGCATAATCTGAATAGAGTTCGATTCTCTGCGGATTAGTTTGAGACTCGAACACGGCCGCCGTGACGAAATAAGGAAACACTCTGTAACACATTTATAAGACAAGCAAATACCTTGCAGGAACTATCCAAGTGATTGGCGTGAAACGACTGGTTTTCCCGCTGTTGGGCTCCCCAATCATGCACATTAATTTTCCTTTGTGTGGCTTTATTCCATGGTTGAGGAGGCGCAAGTAGTACTCGCACAAGTGGCTCATATCGGTAGGACTCAAATTGTTTGCAGAATTTCTTTAAAGTACTTGGCATCTGGCTCCTCTGTGTGTGAGTACTTGACAAATGACCGAGGACTTTCTTTTCCAACTTCTTCTATGGGTTTTTGGACAAATTCTCTCTGACTGATAGAGAAACACCAACCATCTGACACTTCTATGAAGTCGTAATTAACTTTTAGCTATCTGGTTAATTCACACTCCGGGTCGGCCTTTTCATAGCTGTTCCTTTTAAGAGGAACGCTTTTGAGTATAAACCATCCAGTTTAAGCCGTTTTTTCGCAAAAAGAAGGGAAAATGTAATATTTTGCATTGCCCTACGTAACACTACATGGAGACATAGTTATGGAGAGATTTGCGTGATGGCTCAAATTATTTTCGAGTTTTTAAAATCGGGAACTGAAATTTTGGGTAATTAACGATCGTCATCATCATCATCATCATCATCTTCATCATCATCATCATCATCATCATCATCATCATCATCATCATCATTATCATCGTCGGTTAATCGAACAAAGGCCTTGGAGACACGGAATGCTGCTTTGCTCTTCTTGTGCGCATGAAAAACCTGCACTTACTACTGAATGACATCTGTAGTGCGGAAATACTTCGGATTAGGATTATTGTTGAATACCTTTTACGTGCAAGGGTATGTGTGTGCTGAAGGAGATTCAAAATTCGTTCAAATTAAAGTAGCCACAGCGATAGAATGATTGCTGAGACCATTGCAAATTTTGAATATCATTTTCTCTTTTTCTTCTTTTGTTTAAGTTTTATGTTTTACTTTTCCTGTCTCTATACCACATGGTGCCCTCCTCTTTGATAAAAAAAAAAAAAAAAAAGTTTCCTCGCTTCTTCTTCTCCCCTTATTACCGTGTAGCATAAAAATTTTGCAGGTTTTAATTTTTTGCGGATTTTGCGGATTGACCTCGATCCGCAAATATTTGCTCCCGCAGAAAACAACACCTGCAAAATAAAACGCCGCAAAAATTAACTCCCTTCAGTCAAATTAAAAATTCCGGCTTTAATAGACTAGTGCCACTGGGCGATATACATTGGACAAAAAAATAAACAACATTACAGTAAAAGTCGCTTGAACACCGCGCATAAATTCGGGAAATGAAGCATCCTGGAAAATCATCCCTGAAGTAATCCTAACGAAGTATGAGGGACCAACTTTTCTGACAATCTGTTACTATAACGTTAACACATTGCAAGCTAACAATTTACCACCCTTTTACCATGAGATACTCAGGAACAATGGCGAATTACAAAAGATTGTTTAGAAACCCTACATACCCATGAAGAGGTAATTTGGAACGACCAAAACATTTTAATCAACGGTAAATCTTTATTTTACAAAAGCTCGTTCAACAAAAAAATGATACAAGTCGGCGACCTCCGTTCAAAAAGATGGCAAATTCCTATCGTTTGAAAACGTTTGTATCGGATCTAAGCTAATAATTCCCTTCACTTTGTACTTTGGTCTCAAAACCGCTATACCAATCTTTTGGAAATTTGCAATTAAAAAGTCTCCTAAGCGATTTACAGAAAGTGAGGAAACAAAAGAAAATATTTCCACAAAAAAATGTATGTAGCATTCTGTTGAAGAAAGTATACGTACCACCCACCGCCGAAAATAACATCTTAAGATATAATTTCTCTCATGAAACCATTCATAAAGTGTATGAGTTACCTTTCCAGATCAAAAATGACATTGCAATAACAATGTTCCAACATAAGATTATCCACAACATTCTGGCAACCAAAGTAAGTCTGTTTAGAGCCCTTGATATAAATTCATTACATCACATGTTCTTACACTGCTCCTCTGCTATAGCCTTTTGGAAACCTTCCAGAGCTGGTGGGCCAACAAAACGAAACATCTCTCACATTATCAAATAGAATAATTATATATGGGACTTTTTAACAATATAGAACACAGATATTCATTAAACTACACACTTCTTATTGCGAAATTCTCAATAAACTGCAGCTGTCTACACGTCGTAAACTCTCCTTTGATAGTTTTCTTACATTTCTACGCGAATAACTGAATATTCACAAACAAATAGGTATCGGAAATAAGACTTTTACGACCTTCCAAAACACCTTTAAGCACCTCCTTTAATATGCACTTGTGACGTTTTTTTCCTTTTGTTTCCTTTTTCTAAGTTATTGCCGTTGTTTCTGTTTTGTAATTGTCAATTTGTGCTAGTTCAATCTTTAACTGTCAAAACTAGAAAAAAAGTATACCTTGTAACTTAGCTAGTCACCAACTGGAAAAACCGTATTAGTTTTCGTAATTCGTTGATAATTAATGGTTGATGAAAATTATGTTCTTTGTAAGTGTTTGTACTTGCATTAAAAAAAAAAAAGGAAAAGCCCCTCCTACCAAGCCTCCAGGACGTAAGAAAACAGTCTTTCGAGTTAGCACTAGAACTGAAATGAAGTTAGTTTGTTAATAAAAAACAATACTTTATTTGAGTGAGAGCTCATAACAATTCATGAACTAGTGAAACATTCTTGAAATTAAAGCTCAAAACTAATTATAGTAAAGGGCAGTTATTAAGGACACTGTTTTGTTAACAATCAGGGCCCGTATTAGCTTTTGGCCTTTTTATATGGGTTAATTTTGAGGACATTTCGTGGAAAGGGGCCAAGCAAAATGGCCATGACAAGGGCGTCCGTTTTAAGAGGGTGCTCTTAATTAATTAAAGTTAGGTTTAACTGCTGTAGCAAGGACCATATCCAAGAATGCTTATTTATAATATGATGACATGATTATCACGAGAACAATGTAAAATTGGAAAGCCGTCCCTCACGCTGTCGGCCTCCCTTCCTACTTGGAGATATGCATGAAACTATGTGTGTCAATCGATTTGGTGGAGCCAACTTTTTCATCATCATGTTTTTTTTTTATTTAGTCATCGGGTGCAGCTTTGACAGCTCAATGTGTGGCTTTACACAGGACAAAAATGACAACTTTGACTGGACTCGAAATAGAGGAAGTACACCGTCTTCTCCAACAGGACCCTCTTCTGACCATACTTCTGGAAACGGTAGGTTAACAAAACATAAAACTTTAAAATCATTCTTTGAAATCAGTAGGCTTGTCTTCTGATTTGAAAGTAAGTGTGGCGTTGTTAAAAAACCATGAGCTCGCAGAACTAACGACAGTTATAATGCTACTGCTGCTGCTGCTCATAATTCAGTCTAAGTTTATTTATTTTGCCACACCACAAATATAATGAAAACAAAAAAAATAGAAATAGATTTAACAATGGCGAGGAGGCCTAAAGGAAACTATGAAGCTTATATTAATTAGGTCTCCTCAGTTATTGTTTTACAAGATGAAATCAAAAAAGAAGATAAGAACATGACGACGGATACAATTACAATTTCATACAATTACAATGTCAAACGGAAGAATACAATATGAAAAGAAAAGCTGCAAAAGAGTTAATACTTAAACACATTTGTATGAAAACTACTAATAGTTATTACAGAAAAACGCCTTAAGTGCTCTCTTAAAGGAGACAGAGGAGGACGAGTTAGCGATTTCGGTACACATAGAGTTGTAAAATTTAGGTCCTTGGTAAAAAACGGAAAGTTGTTTGATGTTAGTTCGACAAAGAGGCAAACGATATAAATGAGAGTTTCTTGTATGATACGAATGAATTTCTTTCTGTAAGGTGAATTTACGGTCAAATTTTAAAGGAAGGTTACGGTTTTGGTAAGAGTACACGAATAAACCTAATTGAAATAGGTGTATGTCATGAAATTTTAAAATACCAAGGTTTCACGCTAAAGATTGGATCAGTATGTGCATTAGTATGGTGATGTTTAATGACGATGGAAGTTGTAAGCCTTACTCAACCCGTGGAAGGTAGAGGGGAATGGCTTAAAAGTTCCTGCTCTGACTGTACCACTTAACTCTAAGATCCGAAATAGCGCCTGGCAGCTTTCCAGAACAAATGACGTAATTTTCACATCATGACGTCCAAGAGAATTAGCCTAGTACATTCCACGTTTCAAGTATTAATATCGTTGTTTTAATGGCCTCGATGTTTGCAAGGGTTGTAATGGGCAATGACATGAAACGAGAAAAGCCCAGGTTAACTTTGTTGGAAGAGTTCGAAAAAGTCAGTCACATTTATTTTGCCACAGGACATTACATGTACATAGAAACGTCTAGTCCTCGAGTATGGGGAGATTATGCGATACTTATCAGCCCCATGATGAAGTTCAGCGGAACGAATTGCCTTAAATTCTCCTACCACATGTATGGCACAACGATTGGGAGACTGGATGTGTCAATCAATAGCAGAAACGTGTTCTCTACAAATGGTGATCACGGGAACAATTGGTATGATGCAAATATTCCTACATCTGTCTCAGGAGTGTACCGGGTAAGAAAAATTTCATTGCTGCTGCAAACACTTTTAGCTTTGCATTGTCACTTTGTATGTTTCTGGCAATTTGCGAACCTATAGTATCTAAACTCCAATAATCTACTTTGTACTTTTATTTGATCATATAGGTATAAAAATTCTTCTGTCGAAAGGCATCGACACTCATCCCTTTTAGCTTTCAAACGCGAAAGGTTTTTGCGTTTTTGCCTGTTATCCACACGTATCCGATAAAAATGGTTACCCAAAACGGACCCGGTTTCGAAAACGATGTCCATTGAATTCGACCCTGGGACGTCATCGCCTACGGAAAGTTTTTTTTTTTCAGTTGACCACACACTCTTGGAGCGTGTCACTATTTTCCTCAGATACCTGTGGACGGAACGCCAATCCGTAAAGAATATTTTCTGTTTCAAACAAAAACGGATAAGCGTGTATTAAAGGGGCAAAGAGAAAGAAATAAACATTTTGTTTTATCAACAAAGAGTATAAGTTAATTTGTCCACCAAAGAGAGATTCCATAGCTAACGCTCGAACCGCCAGCTCTTTAATCTCTCTTCTTTGGCCAAATTGCCTTATCAACTTAGTTGGTACAACGAAGTACAGTGGAAACTCTTGGAAACGGACACCCTCGGGGCGCCAAAAAGGTGTCCGTAACGCACTGCTGGCCGCTTACTAGAGTTGTTCTCCTAAGCAGCCTCTAGGGGTGTAAGAGAGAGATTGCCGCTTACGGGAACTTGCTCAGCTAACAAAAATAAAATTAATTAACATTGGGAATGCAAAAAAATTACCCGTCGTTAAATGATTTTCATTTTTTTGTTTCATCGCCTTGTGCGATGCCGAGATAATAGCACAAACTGTAATTAATATACCGGTAAAATTATTGTGACTAACAGTGTTGTGAAGTTGCCTGATTCAGAGAATAAGATTCAGAGGCTAATGGAATTTCCTTTCGGAGGTCCGTCTACAGGAGCTTAAAAACAAAAGAAAAGTCTAAATCGTATCCTCTGAAAGTGTCCGGCCGTGACAGAGCTGTTCCGTATTTTGTGTAAAAATGACTCTTCAGGTGACTCGTCGGGTTATTTTCAGCATTTTAAACAATTTCATTTTGTGGAGAAATCTCTTTATCTAGACAGTGGAAAATTCACAAGGGAAAACAAACCTCTTTTCTGGCAAAAGTGAACTCCAGATGTTTTTTTTCCAATTTCAGGCAGCCATGTTGGTGCCCCTCAGAGGGACACCAACATGGCGTCTCCATACTGAGCTCTATAAATTTGTGTGGAACATTTTGTCAATTAACTCGAGTACGGAATAGCGTAGAGACCTGACACTTGGACAGATTCCTTATTTATTCATCATCCGTAACATGTCATTTCCTTGTTTTCATTCATGAAATGGTTTCGCATTTTTTTATTTAATTGCATGACAGTCAACAGTGAGTGAAAACCGGCAATAGGAAATCAAACGGGGTTTTGTAAAGGCGGTCGTAAGTAGAGCTGTCTGCTTACGAGAGTGTCTGTTAAAAGAGCTTCCACTCGGTATTTGTTTCCACTTCAACACTGACTCAGCACCACAACTTATTGAAACACTAACCACCTTATCGTAGAGAAAAAACTAAATCTTGGCAGATATACATTAACTTATGAAAGAAATGTGATGGTATATTTCCAGCCTGGTGAATGAATGAGAATGATGATTATTCAAGAAAGTGACGCAGGCATACTCGGAAAAAAGAAATCCGAGTGCTCCTATCAGGAGTCGAACCTAAGACCTTCCGATTACTAGTTCGGATGCTCTACCACTGAGCTACAGGAGACTCGTGGGAGCTAAGGCCATTAAACTAGGTTCATGGGACAAACATCCTGCATACTGCTAGGATTTGAATGTCGAACGTGTGGTATATGAAAGAAATGTGATGGTATATTTTCAGCCTGGTGACTGAATGAGAATGATGATTATTCAAGAAAGTGACGCAGGCATAGTATGCCTGCGTCACTTTCATATACCACACTTTCATATACCACACGTTCGACATTCAAATCCTAGCAGTATGCAGGATGTTTGTCCCATGAACCTAGTTTAATGGCCTTAGCTCCCACGAGTCTCCTGTAGCTCAGTGGTAGAGCATCCGAACTAGTAATCGGAAGGTCTTAGGTTCGACTCCTGATAGGAGCACTCGGATTTCTTTTTTCCGAGTATGCCTGCGTCACTTTCTTGAATAATCATCATTCTCATACATTAACTTATTCAGCCTCTGTGAAATAGGAGCCAGGGTCCACAGGCCGTCTCGTTGCTCTTGAAATGGGCAATTGTTTGTCATGAAGTATAATGTAATTCGGAGAATTATCGTCTAGGTCAGTATTTAAAACTCATGGCTTTTAAACACACCTAAAGCCGATCGGCAAAATATTGTTTGTTTGTTTGTTTTTTGGTTCGTTGCGTATTATAGTACTAGAAATACGTGACTCGCAAACCCTCACGAAGCTGCGGCTGGGTTGAAAGCCCTCTTTACTCGTATTGTAGCATCAAATGAGGAGATTAAAAAGTTTCTGAACATAGCAAATATTCCTTTTCGTAGTTCCACAGGCTAGTTTGCGGTTGAAATCTATTTCTGACGCGACGAAATGTACAACGGGCGTGCAGCGCTGTCGTGTTCGATGAATTTATTTTCCACTGAAAATTATTTTACCGCGGCCACAAAACGTGTAATTTCTTCAATGCAATCTTTCACAAAAAAGATTTCTGGAAGAAAGGGAAAAGATTCTGCGGAGATATTTCTGTATCCAGTGGATATTGATGAACACTCAGTTGAAATTTGATCCGGCACGCAAACTTTTTCGATGTATGCAAATTTTGCTTCAGCAAACTGCTAACGGCAGCCTGTCTCCCAACCTGTTACTGCCTAGCTACCTTCCCTTTGTCTGACGTCATTCATACTTTGTTTATTACTGTTGCTAGGCAACATTGCGGACATCTTCAAACGTCTTTTAACCGCTTAACGATTTGGCTTTGAATTTGGCGCCCGTTCTGAGCTCAGAACAAATTCATTAGACCTAGCGTTTTGTTTGGCTTCCTAAAGCAAAGTTTTCCCGAGAACATCCTTAAGTCTAGTGAGGGAAGAGGTGTTACGAGTGCAGGTGTCCTGCCTCGTCTAATATGCTTCCTGTGCCTAGTTCTCTTTTGAGCTAAACGGGTAATTTTCAGTTACTCGGGCGGGGACTAAGGATTGCATATTGTGAGCTTTGCTTGAGTCTTTGGCCGTAGAAAGTAGGTCTTAGGGATGATTTCTAGTCGGGCATCGTGAAATTATCGGGAATTAATCACTCGGCCGAAAACTCCGTTTTATTTTCTTGTTTAAAACCGATGCATATGTATGTTGTTCCACTCTCCAATTTTTTTGTCAACATCCGGGACTTAAAGTAATATGGTAAAACACGAACAAGAAATGGCAAGGATTTTCTCTTCAAAAGGCGTTAGTTTGAAAAGGTATTCGATTATTTTTCGCCATTATAACTGTAGCGTTGTTAGGCTAGTGATCGGTTAGTCGAGAAGTGCGATTTTGGGTCAATTTGCTCAATTTCTGTAGCCACCTTTTGGAAAATCAGCTCAATACTTTAGTTCCGAATCGTTGTGCGGTTTATAGACATTTGAGAGAGAATGGGGCTGGCTGTGCTATAAACAGACACGAAGGGGGGGGGGGGGGGGATTTTTGTTTCACAAACTTCTTTTAATGACCGTTGTAATCTATTTACTTACTGATGTGAAATTCAAAAGGAAACGCCAAAAAAAAAAAAATAAATAAATATCTTAAGAAAAGTTAACAAAAACGTTAATTTCTGTAGCCACCTTGTGGAAAATCAGCTCAGGTATCTATATATAAATATATTTTTCGCTCGAATTCGCACGGCTTAGCTCCGCTCGGGCCGGCTCGGGCCTCGCTTCGCGAGGAAAAATTCCTAGGTGATCACCTAAAACGAACCAATGACAAATTAAGTTGGTTGTTTCCAGTTTAAATAACCTATCAGCGTACATTTCGCTGCACTCGATTCAAAAAAGGCTCCTCGTTTAATGGTATAAACCATGAATGATAGGACACGACAGCTTTCTGTGAAACTTTTGCATTCTTCTTGTTAGAAAATAAAAGCACGTGCAGTTTTTACTCCTTAAAATTTAAACATTTCTCGCGGACAAAGACTAAAGCACGAAATATGCACTTGGTGGTTAGATCGCCCCATAACTTCATCAGATCGCATCTTTAACGATTTACACATTTCACAAGCCCACAATTAATTTTTTTAAACGAGTGTATAGAGCGGTTTTCAATTGAGCGTCGAAAGTAATTGCGTTTTTGCTTTGGTTTTGCCTTTCTACGCGCTGTGATTTGTTAACAAAACTCGCGCCACTTTCTCAACCAATAAGATGTAAGACCAAAACCAATCGTGCCTCGCTTGCACGTGTTTTCCCGCGCTTTGCGCCGGTTACATGTATTTGCTTTGAATTCTGATTGGTTCATTGCGCTGTTTGCACCTGTTGTGATTGGCCAGAATAATTGTTTTGGTTTTGGTTTTACGACACTCGATTGAAAACCGCTCTATATTCGCAGGTGGTAAGCACCTAAACTTATACATCCTTCTATTTACCTTAGGTAAAATTTAGAGGAGAAAGTGGCAGTAGCTACACTAGCGATATCGCTATCGACGACTTTTTTTTGAAGCAGGGACCTTGCTAGTCCTCAGGTGGGCAAAATCAATTAAATTATTCTTCTTCTTCAGATTGTAACAATACAAACAATGTAAAATAAAAAGGGGCGGACGAGGGGACAGGGCAATTGTAAATTCAAATTTCTTAGAAAAAATTCGGAGCTTCAAAAAGGCTTTAAACAGCTTGACGAGAAGGAACTAAGGTTACGTTTTATGGCAAAATAAACGTCGTTAAAACCTTAGGACTTTCAAAATTAATTTACAATGCGTCTGTACTTGTTATCCTTGAACAACTAATTATAAATAAAAAGAAATTTAAAAATTTAAAAAAGAAATTTAAAAAATAAATCAATTCAATATTTTCAGTTTCATTTGGGATGGAATGCCTGCAAAGATTAAGAAGTTAACAATCACTGGCGAGAAAAAACAGGGTGGACTTAGAATGACTGACTGACTGACTGACTATATTGAACATCATATATTGAACTGCGGATGAAAGTTTAGAAAGAAGAAAGATCCTCGCACTTAGTACGCAACTTAATTAAGCAGTTGTAAAAAGAAAGCCTGAAAAAAATTCGGGCTTGAATGGGATTCGAAGTTCGAATTTATTTCAGGCTTTCTTTTCGCAATTGCTTAATTAAGTTGCGTACTAACTGCGAGGATCTTTCTTCTATCTAACATATCTGACTGCCTGACTGTTACCATAACGTTAACAAACTGCAAACTAACAGTTTACCACCCTTTTACCTCGAGGTACCGAAACAATGGCAGATTACAAAAGATTGTGTGGAACCCTCGATACCCATGAAGAAATAATTTGGGAAGAACCAAAACATTTTAATCAACGTACGGTAAATCGTTATTTCACAAAAGCTGGTTCAAAAAAAAAGTCATACGAGTTGGCGACCTCCTTCAAAAAGATGGTAAAATCCTATCGTTTGCAACCTTTTGTAATAAATTTGAGCTATATTAAAATAAAAATATATAATAATGATACTACTACTACTACTACTACTACTACTACTACTACTACTACTACTACTACTACTACTACTACTACTACTACTACTACTACTACTAATAATAATAATAATAATAATAATAATAATAATAATAATAATAATAATAATAAAATATCATTAACGTCGGCCTTTCAGTGATTAAACATTTTACTTGCTTTTGTGTTTCTTTGCTTGCTTTTTAGGACGTTAAAAGCCATGTGCCATTCAAGGACCAGAGGCCCAAAAAACGTGCGGAGTTTTTGTTTTTGCTTAAGTATGATAGTGTAGTCTGCTAAGGCTAAGTGGCATTTTTCAAAGTTAACTTGTAGTACAGTGTGCGGAAACATTAAAAGGTGCATCTGTTCAATTGTTTGTTTTTTGACTGACCTTCATTTTGTAGAGATTTTACCAATAAACCTAATTAATATTGGGATTAGCGCTTCGTGGCCAAGAATCCATGAATGGGTGGTTTTCACCTCACACATCGTCACGCAAGTGAAAAAATAAAATCCTCAGCCATTCAATAGATAAAGTCAAGAAATTGATATGTTGTAGACGAGTGATACATAAACAACGTGTGAAAGCCACAGGGCTGCGCGATATCTCCTAATCGAGTTATTCGAGAAAATGTACCACGGAAAATTACAGAGTTTAGTATGGGACGCCAGGTTGGTGCCCCGTCTGATGGGCACCAACATGGCGGCCGGAAACCAGCAAAAACATCTGGGGTTTACCTTGGCTATTTCAAAGCCTTTCTTCTCTCTGCTGAACTTTCACACATTGACATTAACGCTTCTATTACATGTTAGCTGATCAGACCTGAAAAAAAGACGAGGCGAATCGATGTTTTCATGTACGTGACATGTTTAGAGCAGCACTGATCCTTCTGGCACGCACTGCGCAAAAATCTGAAATTCAAACTGCTCTATTTTCAAAACAAAGACTGCTATCCCGCTGAAAACAAGCAAGCCGATGGAAATTTAGATTTTCTTATATGTGATGAAAATAAAAACCCAAAATGGTGTTTAGTTATGAATTTCAGTCTTTTATGACGTCATCTGAAAACCAAGAATAAGGAGGGGCGGGGCGGGGCGGAAAGTTTGCAGGGAAGTCGTTAAGGAAACTTTAAAACGGCATCCTGTTACGGAAATATGGTTAATGGTCATAAAAGCTTCTACCCGTTCCTACTAAGTACTCTTGCCTTACGTTGCTTACTAACAGGCCGCTACAAAACTTACAAATTTTTTTTTACATACCGTGCATGGCTTACAATACAACAAATAACTGATAATACATCGCTAACATAACAATACACTTCTTACTAATATAATCACATACAATACGAGACTTGCGTACAATTCGTCACTAAGACATTACATACATACATTCGTAATCATTTATTTGATGGAGCAAGTTGTTATGTATTGCACAGGGTCCAGAGGAGTTCAATTCGAGTTCAATTCGATCATATAAAACACGCTAATCCGTTCGTGTTACATTGCGTTACGATTGCGTTACACAAAATATTTACCGCCGGCTAAATTACTGTGGGCTCGGAAGTTTGCTTAGCTCGAACGGCACTTCGTGCCACATTCGGAAAGCTTCGCTTTCCGAAAAATAATTGCGCCCGCGAGCTGTTGTTTGCGGCTTACGAAGTAAAGAAAAACATGGCGAACGAACAGGCAAACGGCTCGATCGAAAGGATATGGCAATTAGATTCAGGATTTTATTGTAGAAAGCCAGGATTTAGTTTAAAAGGTAAGATGTTCAAAGCGTGTTTTGAATGATCGACATTGAACTCGAATTGAACTCCTCTGGACCCTGTGTACATTTACTACTTGGAACGCGCTACAATTACTCTTACGAGAATAACCTAAAAAAAATGATCCATTGACACCTTCCTGAGCAGCAATCAGTATAACATTAAGAGAACACAGGGAAGCCTTGCACGTGCTACTTCATTGTGATAATATTTAACATTATCATCATCATCATCATCATCGTTATCGTCGCCGTCGTCGTTGTGGTCGTCATCAACATCATCATAATCTGGAGCTACAGATGCATGTCTGTTGTGATTGGGGCCCTTGGGACCAAACATCTGAAGAATAAATGAGAATGATGCATTATTCAGTAAATGACACGAGCATACTCGGAAAAAACTCCGAGTGCTCCTTTCAGGAGTCGAGCATAAGACGCAGTTCTGATTATAAGTTCGGATTCTCTACCACTGAGCTATAGAAGACCCGTGGGAGATAAGGCTATTAGACCAGGTTCATGTGACAAACATCCTGCATACTGCTTGGATTGGAATGTCATGTGAGGCATATGCGCAATGGAATAAATGTGATGGAATATTTTAAGCCTAGTGAATAAATGAGAATGTTGCATTATTCAGTAAATGACACGGGCATACTCGGAAAAATCCGAGTTCTCCTTTCACGAGTCGAACCTAAGACCTTCCGATTACTAGTTTGGATAACTAGTTCGGAGCATCCGAACTAGTGATCGGAAGGTCTTATTTTCGACTCCTTTTTTTCCGAGTATGCCCCTATTCATTTACTGAATAATGCATCTTTCTCATTTATTCACCAGGCTTAAAATATTCCATTACATTAATTCCTTCTGAAGAATATTATATTGCTGCTATGGAAAGTTCCTAATTTTCGTTTTTAGGAAAACAAAACTTGTACCAAAATGTTCTTTTCGAATTTCATTTTCTGTTAAACCTGGTGAATAAATGATCATGTGTTTGTTTTTTTTTTACACTTACAAAATAATGCGTCCACTACTAACTACTTATTATACAATACTTATACTACTTTCAATACAATGCACTACTAACGCTGCTTACAATACGACACTTAATATACTATTTACAACACTTACACTACTTACAATACAATACCTACACTACTAATAATACGATACTTATACTACTTATAATAAAATATTCGTGCTACTTATGTTACAATTTTTTACGATACGTATAAAATATAACGACTACTTACGACTTATTTACGATCATACACACGTAAACAAAATAAAAGCAAGAACGAAAAGATGAAAGAGAGGTAGAGAGAGAGAGAGAGAGAGAGAGAGAGAGAGAGAGAGAGAGAGAGAGAGAGAGAGAGAGAGAGAGAGAGAGAGAGAGAGAGAGAGAGAGAGAGAGAGAGAGAGAGAGAGAGAGAGAGAGAGAGAGAGAGAGAGAGAGATGTATTGGCACTTTTGTAACATAAAAATGGCACTCTTGCAACATTAAGTGGCACTTTAATTTGTAACTTTTAAATGTGGCACTTTTGTAACTAAGTAGCAATGTTGTAACTTGGTGACGTTCTTAGAACATTCTTAATTACATTTAATTGTTGATTTGTATACAGCTGCAGTCTTAAGGCTACCAGAAGGAAACGACATGAAGTAAGCATTCCATTCATGATGCATCATAACAGCATCAAAACTTTCTTCCAAGCCTCGCGTCTTATCAAGGAAGCAATAAACAATCATCCCGGAAGTAATGGTCCAATCAATGTCATTCTTAATAACAAATGGGACTGAAATATTGGTCTTACAATTTCAATTTCAAACTACCTAGGCTAGCGAAATGCAAGAAATGCCTGACATTTGAAGGACATCTAGGGGTACTTTTACTCCAAAGTAAGACAACGACAAAGTGATTAGCTATGCGCATCAACAACGTAAAACTCATTCTTAATGAACAAGTTAACCACGTCAACCTTACACCGACACTTTAAGCTTTGTTTCCAGAAACGTTTGTTTTTATCGTTTATTTTCACTTGCCTATGTATATGTAAACATTTGTTGTAAATTCAATCAGTTTTTTTAAAATTATTTTGTAACTGACGAAAATGTGAGGCACATCGAAACATGTGTTACAAATGAAAAAGTTTCGTGTTCGGATGCGCTATATAAATTAGAAGGAAAGTTCTCAAGTGTTACTTATGACGACTTCAAACAATATTCCACTTTAAGATAGCTTTCTGGTCGAGGAAAATTGTATTCTTGAGTACTGCCTTAAGGACTACAAGTGTTGTCATTACACGAGGCAATTATTGTTGTCACCGGCAACGAATGTACTCACGGAGCTAGCTGGCAAACATTTCCGACCTAACAGTGTTTCCTTTTTAATAAGCCATGGCCATTAAGGGACTGGTCAAAATGTATAGGGTGGGATGGGCTGGGGCATAGAGGGGGTGGGTCGTCCGAAGTTTTTGAGTCCTCGGTAAGGGGTGAGTCGTGCAATTTTCAGCTACCCATGGGGGTAGGGTCACCCTATTTTTAGAGGAATATGCACACATTTATCTGCCAACCTACAGGTGAAATCTCACTTGAAAAAAAAAGCAACATTAAGTTTTCTATGAGAAGTATGTGGTAGATCAAGACCTTGTACTGAAATACATCCATCACCTTACGTGTCTCAACATGATGAAACAAAAGAGAGAAATAGAAAGAAGAGAGAGAGAGAGAGTGAGCAGAAAGGGAGAGTAACGTGACCGATGAGGATGTGGAGTGGGAGAAACTCCTCTGTAATTAATTAAGGATCTGCTGAGAAAGCAACCTGTTTATCGAACGTCACAACCTGACAACCGAAACCGAAAAGAAATAAACGGGAAAAAAATGCAAAACGCAAAAAAAGCTTAACAAAGTGTCAGCTCGCATTCGGTTGTCCGCAGCCATAGACAGTGTATCCACTGGCAAAGGCAGAAAGAAGTGGCTCTGAATCGAGAGTCAGCAGCTCAGAAGCAAGCGAAGACTGTGTTCTGCAGGAAGCTGGGAATGATACCTCTGATGATGAAAAATGTCCAAAAGGCCCCCAAAATACGCGTCCCGACTTGTCAGCGACCTTACACGCCATGAGCAGTTGAAAATGTTTTGTCACGGACAGTCGCCGGTATCCGCGATGGAGTGATCATATGGGAATTTTTTAGCCCAGTTACCGAGATCTCGGTTTTTGCGCCGGCCAGCCCGCCTTCTCATATGAACACATTGAAATTTTTGAAAAGAAAAGAGTGGCAAGGCGCGATCTCGGAACCGAGCCAGCCCGGTCGGCCTCATATGAAGAGTAGAAACCAGTAACTAACTGTGTTTGCAAGGGCCACCGAAACAAAATAAAAGTACCAGATCCTGTAGTGAAGGATCTAATCAGCAAAAAATTGTAAAACAAATAATATAAAAAATGAGCAAGGCTCATTTCACGGTAGCGTTATTTTGCTCATGCCTATTTACCAGTTGTATTAACAAAAGAAAGGACCATAAAAGACGAGTTTAAGGTGTCCGCGTCCGCTTAATAGAGGGGTGTACAGGCCTGCAAATGATCCCCGGACCGGAAATGATCCCCAAATTGAACCGCAAATGATCCCCGGACGGGAAATGATCCCCAGATTGGACTGCAAATGATCCCCGGTCGCCTCACCATAAGTATAGAATGGAATGGACTCAAATTTGGACAGTGGATTTCAACTTTATAGAAATCATTTCTTTTTAATAACACCAGTCGTTATATTTAAACTATCTGCATGCAAATTTCACAACTTTAAAAATTATAATATAGCAGCACAGTACAACAGAACAGTTTACCTATAAACTGTATAAACATGTATATGATCGGGGATCATTTGCGGTCCAATCTGGGGATCATTTCCCGTCCGGGGATCATTTGCGGTTCAATTTGGGGATCATTTCCCGTCTGGGGATCATTTGCGGTTCAATTTGGGGATCATTTCCGGTCCGGGGATCATTTGCGGGCCTGTACCGGGGGTGCGTTGAATACAGGTGTTTTCTACAGTAAACGTGGGTAAAAAAAGAATGGACTTGTGTTGCTGTCCGCTTAGCAGAGGGTGTCCGCTTATTATGGGGTCCGCTTAATACAAGGCTGACTGTGCTATGTTTATGCTAGCTTAAAAAACATTTCAAGAGCACTGATAATAGCTGGCAAAAATCCATCATAGAAAATCCGATTTAAGACTGCTTAGCTTAGGGCCAGCTTAGGGCATTTCACCGTAGATTAAATATAAACAGTTAAATGTCAATGTCATGCGGTTGCTCCTTTGCTATTTTTAACATAAACGTGAAGTTATTTCCCATAGGTTATTTAATTCCTTGACCCAATTCTACCTACTTTTCTTTCCATAAATTTGATACGTCGTTTGACTGGGTGATTGATCAGCTCAGTGACTGATTGATCATAGTCTATATTCTCCGGACCTCTGCGAAACTGATCACCCTACGACACTGTATATATTCTTACCTTTGTCGCTTCGTTTCTTAGTTACTTCCGCCTTGTTAAATTCCTAAGTTCTCCCAAACTTTCACCCGGAAAGAAGGAATGAGAATATTAATTTTCGTCAGTTGAAGACATGGACCCTTTATATACAAATTCGATGAGAGATTTCATCAGTGGCGTGTTCGATACCCAGAACGCAAAGGTCGGAGTCCTTGTTACTGCAGTTTTGCTTCTCCTCTGCAAGAATGGGGGTGTTCCCAGCTGTACAGCTTTTAGCTACACTCTTAATATTGTGCGCTTTTCCCTATTTGGCCGAAGGTGAGACCAGTGTAATTATTTTCTTTCCACTAATTGCAATTCGTTTTAGCCTTGAAGGTCCGGTTCTTGAACTGAACAACTTGAAATGTTAGAACCATGCGTTTGGCTCTGATACTCAAACGATCACGCCAGTTTGGATCTGTCACAGGAGAATTTAAAGTCATTCGTTGCTCCCGAAGGTTCATTTCTTTTCTCTTTTGAATATCTTTGTTTTAAACTACATTTTCTCATATAATTTTCCGTTAGGACAAATTGTGTTCCAGCAGGGAAAGGTCAACTTCACCGTGTCATATCCTGACGTGCTCCATTGCAAAACCGTGCAATACCCTCAGGTATTTTCCACCTCGGGCAACATTCGTGTTCTTGCATCCATCAGCCATGAAAATGAACTGCCCACTGTTCATGATTCAGCAGTAGCGTGGTCAACAGAAGTGACGCAGAATAATTTCCGCGTCTGTGCGTTGGAATCAGGCCTTGGTTCAAATGGATCCATTGTTGTGAACTGGGTTGCGTTTCGCGGCACGCCTTCTGGAGCACTTGACGGCACCGCCTCCTTCAATGCATTCACCAGCGGAACACAATGTGAAAGGGTTGATTATGCACAGGTATGACTCCCATTTGATAAGTTAGTAAAGAAAAATTTCATTAAACACAAAGGAAGTAGCATTTCAATTGGAGAGCTTTTTTTCTAGAATTTGGCATTAACAATGACCAGCGTGACATCATACCTAGCTACCTGTTCCATCCCTGTTCCATAAGTACTTGTAAATTATATCGCTGAAAAATAAGAGGGGAGTTGCTTTGCCATTTAATTAAAACGTCTCGACTCTTTAGCCGAAAAAAACAGACAGAAAACAATTCCAGCTCACATTTAAGTCGCATTTGGCAAATACCCAAGAGCAGTGGTATTCGTGTTTCACGCCAGTTTGGATCTTAAATTCCATTTCGTATGAATCAACTATAAACGGATTCATTGACCTGAGGGCTCACATTCAAGATGACAACTGCCTACTCCGAGCCAAACCCCCCAAACACGAAGTGACCAGTAGTATTACTACTCGGCCCTCTGGAGAGAACGTCAATCCACCTCAGGGTATCCCCGGGCGGAGCAGGCAGATACACTGATGACGGCGAGTAGCTAATGCCCTGCATAGACTTTGAGATTAGCATGGCTTGTAACTCTTTTGGGTTTGTTTTTTTTTTGGCGTCTCCACAAAATAATGCCCTCATATTTTCTAAAACGTTGTATATAATTTTCGCTTGATTAAATGTTTCATGAATTTTACCCCTTCTCTTAAGCAATACTTGACCTAATCAATTCTTGGATCAGTTATGGAAAATTTAATTTGCATACCGAAAGTAAGGATTATCATTGTTTTAGGTATTAGTTGACTTGATAACAGTTTTTACTCTAATTAAATTGAAGGTAAGTCTACATTTAGATAAGAGTCTTTCATCTAAATCATCTTATCTTTCCGTGCCGATTAGCTCGTCTTTTTTTGGAGTTTAGGGGAGGGAGTTTGCACGTTTCTGTCGGGCCGGGAGTTGGGGGAAGAGGGAGGGGGTGGGTCAGGAAGATAAGCTACTCAAGTGCTTTTTATTTGTTAGATAAGTCCTACTTTATTATCGAAAGGATGTAAAAGAGCGATTTTTTGCACATAACAATGGAAGTTAGAACCTTCCTTGTTAGAATGTGAGGGTCGGAAAGTAAAGGATGGGAATCGGGAGGAATTGTGATTTCTTTGTCCTATGTAAAAAGAACTAAATGTTTTTCGTGACAAGATGTTATTTTGTATTGCCTAAAAAAAGGTCAAAGGTTTAAATAAAGCACTCCGCACTCCGTCAGTACTCCACACTCCTCATTTTCCATCCAACCAACAAAGCTGCTACTTTCATTCATGCACGTCCTTGCGCGGCCAAATGTTACGAGTCTCTTTTTTTAACAAATAAAGATCGCCTCCAGCTTTTTTCTATAAACCTGCGCTTTGTTAGCAATGTGTTGAATAATAAAACAATTCTCCTGCTCAATCCTGCGGAATTACGTAAAAGTGTCAGACACCTTTAAATATTTAGACAAGTCATCTTTCTTAAGGTTGCCCCGGAAAACAATAGGGCCACCAAACTGTTGTAACTCAAAGTCACAGAAGAATTCTTCTGTATCTGAAGGTATTTTTTGCTCTCTTTAAACCCTTAACAAATCTTCTATTTCTTCCTTCGAAGCGATTTCCTTCTGTCCCTAAAGTACTTGCCACCGTACGTCACGCTGGCAACACCAGACAACAGGACGCCATGAATTTGTGGATAGAAGAATTACGAGAAGATTATTTCCGAGTCTGTATCCGCGAAGTGAAAACATTTGACGGAAAACATCAGAATCTGCAAGTGGTAAGCTTTTCCTTTATGCTAACTTGAGCTTTACGCCTACCTCAATCCACACGTGTAAAATATTTCTAAGCATTTTTATGTTGAATATTGAAACAAAACGGAAGTGTAAAACTAAAACGTTTCTAGTCTGGATAGTTTACACGTCCTGTTACGGGGTTAAATTTCCCTGAGGGCTTCTAAAAAAAGAATAATGAAACAAAACGGAAGTGTAAAACTAAAACGTTTCTAGTCTGGATAGTTTACACGTCCTGTTACGGGGTTAAATTTCCCTGAGGGCTTCTAAACTTTCTTTGTAACTCAGAAGGAAATAACAAGGGGTGATAGGCCTGCACAACGTCTCACAATGGAAACATTTTTGAAGTGTAACCTTTTTGTGTTTTTGCTATCACAAGCATGTCATTTAGAGTTTTTACTTTTTTGAAGGAAATTAGTGGTGGCTCTTTGAAGATTTTTCAAAAACATGTTTGAGGCTGGGCACTGATGGTTGACATTGTGTTACGAAAGGCAATATATCTTTGGGGGTGTTGTTGGGGGTGTTGCTTCAATGCCGATGACCTTTCTGTAATTTTGACATCCAATAAAATTTTTCAATCAGATTATTTGGGTAGCCTCTAGCAAGGAGTCGTGATTATCGTAATATTTTCCTCAAATGTTATTTTTGAGGAGTTTGTTTGTAGGAGTCTTAGGGTTTCGCCCTTAACAAATCCTTTTTTGTCTCCTGGTGGGTGGCTAGAGGAAAAATGCGTGTATTAAGAGGTTTCAGTCGGCTTAAAATGTGTTTTAATATCCAGTATGGAATGATGATGGAACTGATTGTCTTTGTATAAAACTGTGTCCAGAAATGTAGTCTCAGCATTTGATATTTCAGCCGTAAATTTGATTGTTGGATGATATGAGTCTGCTTGTTCGATGAAACGTTCTCTATCGTGTTTACCAGTGTCCCACAGAAAAAAAAGATATCGTCAATGTAGCGTTTCCAAACTTTACTCCTCATTTTCCATACTTCTCATTTTCCACACTCCGCACTCCGCATTCCTCGTTTTCCAGCCAACCAGCTTTGTTCAAGTTTGAATGAAATCGAGAGAGTTGACCGAACTTGTATCAAAATTGCGTACTCGTCTAGTACGCCAATCGCTCCGGCAAACATTTCCACAAAGTTATAGCCTGAAAACAAACAGTTTGAAGTTGCGAATGATTTGTTGTGTCTGCAGAATTGAGCTGAACAGAAAAAGTTTTCAACGATTTCTCGGGTGAGCGTTTCTTTGTTTACTGCACAAGCAATATTCACCATCTTTCCTCGGTGTTTCGACAAACGCATCTAGTGCCTTGTTGCTTGCAAGAACTCTGGATCTGTTATGATACTACACAGTTTTATTCAGCCAGCTCTGATGCTTCTAAAAGTAATTGCTTTGTACTCCCTCTATCTTTTTGTCTACCAGAGAGATAAAATTTCTCGAGGCACTCGTTGCGAGCTCGGTTTTCTCAGGTGGTTTTTTCCATTTCTTCGAGACGAGTCAAGAACTCTGTTTAATTGTTGCGAGATGACGAATCAATATAAGAAAATACTGTTTGTAATTTCTGAGCCTTTGCTATAATACGGGACAATACAAAAGTTTCGCAAAAAAAAAAAAACCTTTTGCTGAACTGTAATCCATGCAGTTCATAAACAAAAAGGTAAACAGTAAAAGTTATTACACTAACCATTACAAATCTTGACAGCAAACTTGGTTGCCTTCGTTGTGTTTTATGAAACAGCGTTATTAATAATTAGGTGTATTTGCGAGGTCGTTACTTTTTGAAAGCGCTCTGACATATATTTTTTTTCCCGTGACACGAAATTACGTATATTGCAGGATATCTGTAATGTGCGAACGACGTATATTGAGTTCACCATGACCCAAGAGAGGATGAAGGTAGCCATATTTGGGCAGTGTCACAATGTATAGAAAAATAAAGTCTGATATCTGCACTAAAATCCCTAAAGGCAAACAACAGAAACTGTTTACTTATTAGGAATGCCAATTTCGAAAGCTTTCTCTCAAAGCTTTTAAAATCTCATAAAGCAAATAAGATAGTGTAGGAAAAGCTTTTTTCTTTTAAGCGACAATTTCCTTTCAGAAGTCAGAAAAAATGGTCCGCAGACTGCGAACTGGAAAGTCACGAAACGCTCAACTGGGAGTCAATTTACGGCCTTTTTACTCAGGTGCACCAAAATAACGAGACCGATTACTTTTCCTTTAAAATTGTTACCCAGACGGACTGACAACAAATGATTTCTTGTAGAAAATAGGCATCAAAGAAGACAAAAAAAACAAAACAAAACAAAAACAAAAACAAAAAACAAAACAGGTGCACCTCTTTTTCTTAATTGCAAGATATTTTATTTGATTTAGCAAAATGCGGGATAAGGACCCTGATATACAAGAGTTTTTTTTTTTTTTTACTTTTCTAACCTCCTTCCTGTGATGGGAGGTATCAAATTGTCTCGTATAATTTGCCTTTCACGAAGTTAAAATTGATACTCTCAGCCTTGCTTCCTTAAGCCACGTATTTTTTTCCTCCTATAATTTAATTTAATTTTCCGCAAAAGATGTTCTGTGTTGTATTTATTTGACGTGATTGCTGTAACTGTGGTGTGACATTAATAGTGTCACAACTGTACTGCGATGCAAGTATAAATTAATTAATTTAAAAAGTATCGGGAATATTGTCAGTATTGTAAATAATGTAGGTATTGAAAGTATTGTCTAGAGTCAGCATTGTTAGTATTGTACGTGTAGTAAGTACTGTCAGTAGTGCAAGTATTGTTAGTATTGTAAGTAGCTATTTATTATTGGTAAAATAAAGAAAATAAATTACAATAAGAAAAAGATAATTAGTATTGTGGAGTTCAAGATATAGTGTCGAAATCGATTCTCTACTGAGGAAAGAACTCTTCCCCCAGCCCCTTTCCTTAGTTCTGTTTTAACACTTAAACCACAAGGTCAAAAGGAACGAATTTGACAAATTTGACAAAAATAAATTATTAGTAACATGTAACTAAGCAATTTTTTTTTAACTTTTTCTTTCAGGATTGGTCGGCATTTTCACAGGGAATTGCTCAGTTGACTCTCCAAGGAAAACTCCAGTTTGAAAATAGTGGGGCTCCCCTGGAACAGGACAACTTCGCCTTCTGTAAGGTAATGATTTTTCTTTTTAGTTTCTGTTTGCTATTACAAACCTTAAACAGTAAAAAAAAAAAACAACAACAACAACAACAACAAACAAACAAACAAACCAAAAAATAACCCCATCCATGTAAGGTATTGATTCCTCCCCAACTAGGTCACTAATATTTAGAGATATCAAAGAAACGTTCTGAGGACACGATGGGACACTATTTCGTTATGATCTCACGTCTGAAATTACAATACAATACAATACAATACAATACAATACAATACAATACAATACAATAACATTTATTTTGCCATATACACAACATTTACAGATGGAGAGAAAAATAAAGAAAATTGATGAAAGAAAATAAATGGCCAGAAAACCTGAAAGAAACCACGAGGCTTATAACAAGTCAGGCTTCCTCACTTAAAATAACTAATCTTATATTAGAATTACAATATGGACTTATGGTAATTAACTTTGACCGCGCACACGTACACACACACACACACGCACACTTATATTAAGTAAGTTAGTTTAGAAATTAAAATAGATGAAAAATATCTGGCACTAAAACTGTAAATATACCGCGAATGTTCTAAAAACCCCAAAGTATAACCTGTAAATGTAAAGCAAATTTTAGGATTTCCTTTAACTTACGTCATCAACTTCGCTGTCACGCTTACATCTCTCAGGACACTAATAGACCTTTAGCCTTTGCATTTTCTTTGTCACAGGTGTTTAATTTTACGGAAAAGTTTTATGCACCTCCTGTTGTCATGGTAACAGTCAATCATCTATACGATAGCAAGAACGTGTACTCAGTCAAGCCGGAAAACAACGTCCTTAACACCTAGAACGAGGTTAGTTACCATTTTTACTGACAAGTAGATTTGAATAGGAAAAGCACCTTCGGTATAAACAACCGTCGCATAAATACACAACTTTCAAACTACATGTTAAACCCGGCGGCTATTCCGCTCGTTTCATGAAATACAATTGTCTTCAACCTTGAAACCTTGAAGAAAGTTATCACTCAGAGCATTGATCGCCATTTTACTTATTTGAGTTCATTTCTGCTCTTATCACAGGAAACAACAGTTTCTTATGTTCGCGTGTGCATAAAAGACTTGCAAGGAATGGAGAGCCAACATGATCCGGTCACAGTTGATTACGCAGTTATTGGAGGTAAACAAGTTGTTACGTTACTGTAACAACTAAATTACTAAATGGGTACACCTTTGAAAAAATGCACATGCTTGTATTACTTGGTGTATTAAACAACAAGGACACTCAACGATTCTTTTAAGTGAAGTAGGTCTTCAAAAGGCCTTTGTTGATGGAAATTCTGAGTTTTCTCTGCTATAATAGTTTTTGAACAGACAAATACAATAACGTCGTTAAGCGTGTAATAAAAGGTCAGCTAGGATTTTTGGAAAGCCAAAAACAGCTCGCAAACTCCGGGGATGGGCTTCTGTTCCTTGAAAGTTTGAGCTACTTAAAAGGTCAGCTCTGAGGTGAATGAATAGAAGTGTGTTTAGCTACACAAATAATCAGTTTGAAAGGTAAGAAAACGCAACCTTTGAAGGGTTTATTTACATTTTCTCGTCTGGTGCCCTTGAAACATTTAAGGCGGGAAAAATTTGCAAGTTCTGTTTTGACGTACATGCAAACCACGAACAAAGCTTAGACAATTACTTACTGTGATGAAATGCAGTGTGACATTATCCATGTTTGCTCACATGACGCCCAGTGATGTTATCTAAACCCTCGTAAAATGACAATGATTTTATGATGCGGGCTATTATCGGTTCTATCACTTTCTTTTTCCTTATTCCTTTACCTCGTAATTTATGAGAATGATGATTATTCAAGAAAGTGACGCAGGCATACTCGGAAAAAAGAAATCCGAGTGCTCCTATCAGGAGTCGAACCTAAGACCTTCCGACTACTAGTTCGGATGCTCTACCACTGAGCTACAGGAGACTCGTGGGAGCTAAGGCCATTCATTCACCAGGCTGGAAATATACCATCACATTTCTTACATATACCACACGTTCGACATTCAAATCCTAGCAGTATGCAGGATGTTTGTCCCATGAGCCTAGTTTAATGGCCTTAGCTCCCACGAGTCTCCTGTAGCTCAGTGGTAGAGCATCCGAACTAGTAGTCGGAAGGTCTTAGGTTCGACTCCTGATAGGAGCACTCCGATTTCTTTTTTCCGAGTATGCCTGCGTCACTTTCTTGAATAATCATCATTCTCATTCATTCATCAGGCTGGAAATATACCGTCACATCTCTTAATTTATGTTATACAGATGTTGATCCTTGCATCAATGTTTCCTGTAAGTACTTTGCCGTTTGTAAGGCATTTGGTCCCAGGGACGCGCAATGCATATGCGTGGATAACTGTCCGTCGTATGAAGAGCCTGTGTGTTCCTCTAATGGTACCACATATGAAAACGTGTGTGTGTTCCAGCGAGAAATGTGCCATCTGAGAGTAAACTTTACTGTCTATCATCCGGGTGACTGTACAGGTAACATCGCTGAATTCACTCTCTTTTCATAGAGGTATTGTAACCCTTTAGTTACCAGGGTAGGGAATTTATTTCCCTTAAAAATGGAAATGCTTACAAAGACACTTGTCGTGCTCATCCTTTTCGACAGAATCTTACAAACCCATTATATTGAGATGGTGCATAAAACGTACTTTGGTATAACATATGGACATTACTGGATCTGTTAAAATTGCGACGTGACGAACAGTAAAAATATTCGGAAAACAGTAAAACCTCTTCGTGTAAACTACTGAACTACAGAAAGCTCTAAGATTAAGTGGCTATATATGGCTACTGGTTGTGCAAAGGGACAATCAATTGCAAGCAATTAAAAGTGGATAGTAACAGTTACACGGAACTAAAGAAAAAAAATCAACGACTATACAACCTACAGCTTCTAACGAATGTCATCATGAGAATCGACATAAGAAGCGTGAACTTCCAAACAGTGTATTTAAGGACGGTGACCACTAATACCAAAACATTTTTGCGCGGTTTATGACTATGCGAGAAAAGGGGTAAAAAAGGGCTATTGGAATCCAAAAAGAAAATTGGGGCTAACGACGCATTTTTAGTTAAAAAATAATTAAGCCACAATTATTCTAAAAAGCCGTAAAACACAAAGCAGTGTATGGCATTATTTTTCCAAATTGAAGCTTTATTATCTCTTAAATGGTTACCACCCAATTTTCATTTTGGATACCAAGAGCACTTGCTGAGTTCTGCTTTCTCCGCATTGCTTTAAACCGCGCAAAAATACCCCTGTATTAGCAAGTACCACCCAAAGGAAACCCGAGTATCTCCAGATGCGCAGAATGTATGTGCAGTAACAAAAGTAGGCAACGTCCTTAAACGACAGCTATATCACAGCAAAATGAAGATGTGAAGTAATATGAAGATTTTTACAGAATTTGCTGTATTCACTTGAATCATTATAAACTGATTCACTCCAATGAATCTGACAGCAATCTCTAGGCGCATAAGCCTGGTGAAGCTCAAGCAAAGTATGGCAACTTGACCCTCAATACCTATGGCAACAGTATTGTAGTCCTATTATAAGAAAGAATTGAGTTAATGTTGTTAAATTATTTCCAGGATTTCCATCGCAAAAGGGCCGCCATCGCCTCCGCCACAATCCAGTTTGGGCTGAAGCAGTTTGTGAACAAGTTCCACTGGCTCCTTACGTCTTTTATCCTGACAAACCGGTTCACATACAGGTTTCCGTCAATCACGTGAACTTCTCAGATCCCAGATATGTCCACGAAGCTGTGGTTGCCTGGGTTGAAGAAATCATGGAGAACAATTTTACCGTTTGTGTTACACAGGCTGGAAGAAACGAGAAAAGAAATGGAGAAACGTTTGCTACAGTTGACTGGCTTGCCTACCAGGGGGCCCCTGACGGGGGAGTGTCTGGTGAAATGGACATGCCGACTTGGTGGACTGGAACGAGTTGTCGTACAGTGCCACTTCCCTCGGTAGGAGGCAAACTTCTATTGGTTTGTTTTTGAAACTGAGTTTCAAATTTTGATCTGTTCCGGTGGTTGCAACACAAACCTCAACACTAGCTTACTCAGAGTACTGAAAAAAAAATGACGTAATGGGAAAAAGTACGGTGAATTAAATCATAACTTTAGCCAAAAATCAGAGATTTTCAAGATTTGAGTTCGGTTTAGGTGAAATAAATTTTCATTTACCGCCTTGATGTGCATAAATATTCACATTGCCGTTGAAATAGAGGTCATTTTTTGTTGTCCTTGATTACAGAGCAAGTTTAAGTCGACGCCCACAGTTCTAGTGTCAGCGGAGCATGAAAGGCGTGGTGTGAAGCACGATGCATCTTCTGTGTGGTTAGAAGATATCACGAAAACGTCTTTCAAGATCTGCGTTCGAGAATTACAGAACTTTGATGGTGCTCACCAAAGTATTCATGTTGTGAGTGGTTTAAGTTGTTACTCTCTTTATAATTTCTTCAAGTTCAAACTTCGCGTCAAAACTCAGCCGAAGCCCGTTATATGAAAAACTGCACTCAATTTATCTCTTTGTTGGATGGTACAGTTGGAGGACAGTTGTTATTTGAGTTTTACTAAAGTACGTTTTTAATGTTTTATCTTACATCCGTATTTTCCATTATAACACAAAAAGAAATATTGTGCTGTTTGACTTATATAGTCTTGCACTGGGTATTGTTAGGACAGAGGATCACTCTTGCTCTTGGAAAATAGTTCTCAGAAAAGTGCCGTTAACGTAAGAACAAACGATGGCTTCTTTATAGGATTGGATAGCGTTTGAAGAGCTTCATCGACCTCTGTTTAGAGAGCATGGGGCTATATACTTCTCCAATTCGAACAAGCCATCCCGAGATTTCAACTATGCTTTTTGTGAGGTACGTAGGTCATTATTCTGCTCACAGGTTTGTTACGTTCTCCATCTACCTTTACAACCTATCACGTTTTCTTGTGCGGCTGCAGCGTCATTTTTAGGTGACCCACGCGCATCTATACATTCACGCTCGCAGTCGCGGCTGCATTTGCGCATGCACACACCCATATCCACGCATACAAACACGCACTTACGCCTGTGCGCACTAACTTTTTCGTTTACTTTTTCATTCGCTCTTCTGTTCGTTTTCTTTCAGATGTACTCTTGCCCACTCATACATTCTCAACTCTTAACAGTAATCCTAACCATTCATCTCTCATTTTCTTTTTTCTCTCTCCTTCCTTCCCTTCATTCCCTCTTCCTTCCTTTCTTTCTTTTTGTTCCATCCTCCACTTTATAATAGCTTGATTAATTGGTTTGCTTGTTTATTTCATTTGTTGTTTAAAATGTTCCAAACTTGCCAAGGCCGGTTTTATTTTGAACTGTCATTCACGAGCAGTTGAAATCTCTCTCTTTTTTTTTTTCCCTTTAGGATGTCGTGTTTAAGAAGCATTACAATGACTCTCCCGAAGTCTTAGTGTCAGCAAACCATTCAACAAGCGGAGGAAATCTCAATCCTTTGTACAACTCCATTTCAGCATGGGTTGAGGTAGGATATTACTTTTCTTTTTTGTCAACATGTATCTAGGAAATGAAAACTTTCTGGGAGAGATATCAAACGGCAGCATTTGAAAGTCAATCTTAGCTTCATTTGTGTTTTGTAGTTAACGTAGAAAGATGTGAAGATACAGTGTAGAGTAATAGTTAATAGCATGTAAGGCGAGGAGATCCTTGGTTTGAGGATTGATCCTAGCTCGCTGAACGGGTGAGGGTATTATAGAGGCGAGAAAGGCCTTGCGATGAACTGGCTTCCTATATAGGGGCGTATAGTTATTCTTTAGTGACTTCACACCAAGAAAACGGGAGGTCAGCTTTGAGCAACTATAGGAACAGCTAGACGTTCTCTTTAGTTGTACAGGGGAGCATCCTTAATGCGATCACTTTCTGGACGTAAACGGATGTGAACGTAATAACGGGGTGGTCGGATTAATGAAGTTGTAAATCTAAGGGAATGACTGGACTTTTGATTCGTTCGGGGCACAAACAAGTGGTCGATCGCAATAACGAGGTGGTCGTATTACCTAGGGGGTTCTACTGTATTTACTTTATTTCCACTGTAGTATTTGCATATTATTAATTTCTAAAGCATTTTATTCTTTGTATCTTTGCAGTACATAAACAAGACGGGCTTTAGAGCCTGTATGAAGGAACTATTTGTACAACAACATGATCCTCTGTCAGTGTCTTACGCAGTTTTGCCAGGTAGGGCGTTAGCCTTAGCTAATGTTATAGCGCTGAAATTCTTGAACTGACTGAAAATCGATGTAATTTCTCACATTATGGAAATGTGACCTTTCCTTGTGGAGAAATTTTTATATATGATTGCGGACGTGAAATTTTATTCCCACCTTGCCAAACTTTAGTCTACCAAAGCTACTGCGTACAAGGCATGCGCAAGCCAAATTATGGGTCGGCTCAGAATCTTCACAAACGTGTTGTCGGGTTTGTTTGTTTGTTTGTTTGTTTTTTTCGTCAAACAGTCTTTTCAGTAGCGTTGGACTTCATTTTCAAATTAAGGGAAAATTACAGTAACGACAGCAACATTATCGTTTTATTTCCCATAGACGTCTGTGAACCCGGCTGGAGTTTCTACAATGGCTCATGTTACTTCACCAGTGAAACATGCGAGATGCAAGTATAACCTGCAGAGGCATGGGTGCTAATCTAGCTGCTATTGAAAGCCAGGAAGAAAACGTATATATCCAGCACAGGCACAATGGCGACAAGGCGTGGATAGGTTTAAATGACATTGCCACAGAAGGATTGTTCAGCTGGGTGGATGGATGTCCTGATAAATTTCGCTACTGGGCTCAAAACCAACCAAACGACTTTAGAGGGGAGGACTGCGTCCACACGCTCGGGGCAGGGCATGGATACATGTGGAATGACGTGGATTGCTCTGCCTGTCGTCAGTACTCGTGCAAGAAAGGTAAATGAGCCAACCGTGACAATTGGCTTTGCTACCTGAGGTTTTTAACACACATTTAAGACGCTGAAAATGTAATTAACCTCTCAGCAATAAGAATGTGAACACCATGAAAAGGGCATAGTAACTATGAAGAATAGTATGGTAAATTATGCGACGGTTTTACTGGGAATAAATTTTTACCGGGGCGATTTTCTTGTTTTTCCTTAAAGGTTACAGATTCTTTTCTTTGTGTACCTTAGTGGTACTAATGATTCGATGGTGGGGTGATCGGGGAACAACTCTTCGTGAAACCTACTTTTTATCAAAAGTCGCAAAAATTAGAACCCGCAAGCACTACATACCATACGGTATTTTTGGTCTTTCACGTCTGATTTCCGCGAGCGAGGAGTTCGTAAAAGAGACAGCAGATGAGGACATCGCTGGAGTCAAGTACAGTATATATATTCGGGTGATATTTTGAAGTCTTCGGTTAATGAGCTAATTGGACCTTTGGACTAAATTAATGCATGGTACCCGAAGAACTCTTCATTTGTTCAATGTTACAGTTATTTTGTACGATTCAAGACTAAATCAAACTGTTATTTTTAACTCTATAGTGAGCTACATTATCCTAAGTTTTACCTCCTCCTAAGTTTTAAGAGTCCCAGTAAAACTTAATTGAATACATTTACTTTGTAGTGTTTGAAATACAAAACATTTATTTACTAGTCAAGTATAGATAGATGTAGCCCGTGGTAAAATTAAAATTATTCAGTTCAGTGATGTTATTTTTCTAAAACTAGATTATGACGAATGCATCAGCAATCCATGTTTGAATGGAGGTACTTGTGTGAACGGCGAAAGAAAATTCAGCTGCATCTGTCCTCGGACACATAAAGGAAGAACGTGTCAAGGTTAGTTCACTCACAAACGTTGAAACAAGAGTAAGGAAAAGTTGGGAACACGGTTTTGAACTGACAACTGCTCCTTTCGGTGTTTTAGAAGTCGAAAACTTGAAAAGATTTCATAAAATGCTGTGAGTCATTTCCTCAGCTTGAATTAGATGGTATAGTTTTGTCATCTCTGTTCGTATGTATCAGATTTCGGCCATCGTGATTCTTAGCTCAACGTACTGGCAACATTTTCCTAATTACGCAGTACGTCATTCCAAAAAACGCCCAAGACTTAAATCAGCGGAAAATTTGAGCTCGCAAAGACAGTGAGTATTTGTCACACAGCCATTGCTAAAAACGTGTTTATGCCGACAGCGGCGCCTATATGTAACCTTCGCGCACGAGAGACTGAAATGGGTATAATTACGGTCATGCACGAGGCCAGGATTCACTGAATCACGGATCGGCATTTGTTGGGTTAATTTGGCCACTCACGCGGTGTTTATTTCAAACCATTGAAATGCTAAGGTATCAAATTAATCAAGTAAACATCGCTTTTTGTAAACTCATAGTATTTGTTTCAGTGAATTAAGTTGGGGCAAAAAATAGCCCAATAAGAGGTAGCAAGAGCAGAGGAGGAGTCAAGGGGATGGTGGAGAGCCGAATAAAGAAAAGTAACGTAAGCTTTGAAAGCTTAACAGCTATCACGATCGGCGTTGGCAGAAAAAAGAGGCGAGAGATTGCTGAGCTCGCTCTGTGTGTGTCGTCGAGCCTGCTATCGTTAATATCTTGGCTAACAACCTCTGAAGCCATTTACGCGAAAAAAAAAACCAAAAAAACAACAACAACAAAAAAAAAAAACCATCTCTGTTTATTCACCAGACTTAAAATATAACATCACACTTCTTTAGCATGTACCACACATCGACATTCAAATCTTAGCTGCAGTATGCAGGATGTTTGCCACATGAACCTAGTTTAATGGCCTTAGCTCCCACTAGTCTCCAGTAGTTCAGTGGTAGAGCATTCGAACTAGTAATCGGATAATCATAGGTTCGACTTCTTATGGGAGAACTAGGATTTCTGTTTCTGAGTATGCCTGCGCCACTAACTGAAAAATACATCTATCAATGTGTGTTGGTAGTTTCTGTTCGTTGTTTATTGTAGAGCTAGCTCCAATTGTTAATTCAAAGACTGGCTAACTTTATACAGCTGATAAGTCGCTATACCCAGCGGATAAAATGTGTTAGCTGGAGTACATTTTATCCGCTCTTTGAATGGCCGGATCCTGATGCCACATTTTCCCACTCTATCCGTTAGTTTCATTTACCCGGCCGAGGGCTTAATTTTCTGGACGCCATCTTGGTGAGGAATTTCTCTCCAATTTTTATCTTTTATAAAAATATAACTCTCGTTCTGGATGTTTTTTTCTCGTTTTAGCGTTTGACGAATGCTCCAGCAATCCTTGTCTGAATGGAGGCACTTGTACTGATGGAAACAATAACTACACATGCGCATGTCCTTAACCATTTTATGGAAGCCAGTGTCAAGGTGAGGGATCAATTTCGCTTAAAATCAAGAAAAAGTAGTTTTTTCTTGACAGTTGGCTTACTTATATTTGTTAGTTTCATCAGTTACGTTGTTGATAGACAGTTTAAGCTGGTTCATGGTCGTACAGAGCTAAAACTTTAATCGTGTTGTTTATGGTGATAACTTTTACAAGTGCGAGTGACGTTTGTTGAGGTTGATTTTATTACAATCTTAACAGAAACAAACGAGTGTCAGTCCAACCCTTGTCAAAACGGTGGAACATGCGTAGATGATGTGTACAAATTTACTTGTCTGTGTCCAAATGCTTACGCAGGAACATTTTGCCAAGGTAAGACTAAGTGCAACTCATTATTATCCTTGAAGACCATCACTTTTCATTGGTGTATACTCATGACCTTACTCGAATTAGTTGAAATTAGACTTTGACCAATCTTGGATTAAGCCTAAGTTCTGCAGACGCCTGAATTGTTTCTCTTATCAGCCATATGATTTGATATTACCCCAATTGAAGTGCACCTAGCACTTAAATAATTCCACCTTAAGTTAAAAAGTTCTTGGACAAATTTTTTGAATTGCTTGCATATGCGATTTTCTGTGGCTCAGCGAAGTTTCGAAACTACCGTCAAAAACGGCGCCATTTTGTTTCGCGTCTACCAAATTAAACGGAGGACACGGAGCTATCTTATGCGTTCACTAACCTAACGAGGAGCACGCATAAAATGAGCTTAGGTAGCAAGGCCTACTGAACTGTTCAGCCGTCTGCCGTGGGCTAATATGAAGATTTACAGGTCGACTGGTTGGCGGCATCATTTATATCACGATGGTCGGCTGTGATTAGTGCATTTTGATTCCTCAATGTTCCGGCAAGAAGTTGTTCACTCGGCGATTCGCTGTTGTACCATTCTCCTATTGTTTCTTGTCCGTGGGCATCCATGCTTCGTGAATTTCAATTCCACTATCCCTGTTGATGTTATTAGGGCGAAGTCTTATGTGGATAGCTTCCATGACCCTACAGGTGTACCAGTGAGAGTCTCGATCAATAAATTTAACCTCACCCAAAGCGGATAATGGGCGGTCTCGTGGGCGTGCTCAGAAACGGCGGAGGTCTTGGTACAAGCGAGTCTTATAACGAGTTTTTCTGTTTTTCGGCTTTTCTCTTTGTAGGGAAGAAGTTTGTTTCACACAGATTCATACTTTCTGTTTCAGCAAAAAATAATCGGTTTTCCTTCACTGAATGTTTAATTTTGGTATTTTGTGGTAAAGCACAAACTCTGAAAATTCTAAAGAGAAGCCGTTTACATTTAAGTCTTGTTGGCGATGTGTTCTTTACGGTCACACCGAAGAAAGGACTTGAGCCAAGCAACAACGCAAGCCGTTTGTGCAATTTTTTTTTCAAAGCCATTGGCTCTAGAAATTTTTATAAGACCGGGTATACATATGGTTATTTGTTGCCAAAATATAGGATATTGTTATAGAAACAAGTTCTCGTTCGTATTCTGAGGTGTGCAATTGCTTTCTGCCCAAGAAATCGATCCCTTCTTATGGTTTATCATTTCAAGTGGAAAGGCTATTGTTTCTGTTTTGCGGACAACTTGAACACTGAGTGGTCGTCTTTTTGTGCTTTCAGTTAGATATCGGTCTCGCTTTGTTTTATTATCCTGTTTTAGTGACGCTCTAATTTTCTGCATTGTGCAGGCCGCTTCCTGATGAAATTACTGAGTTAGACAAAAGTAAAAGCGCAATTTCGAGATGTACCTGTCTGTCTCGTTTGAAGAGTAACGAAGGTACCGGGTCAAAACCAGCCTACGCGCCTAAGTAACTGGACGATTCTGGGTAAGCTCGATCGGTTTCGATTGGACATATAAGCTGTCGAAAAGATAAAATAAACAGACTTGAAAATAAACCAGCTTAGACTTGTAATTGAAGAAAAATAAGGTGAAAGTTCGGCAACTGTGCATGGCTAATCGTTCCATTTTGGTACATGCACTTTCATGGCAATCTTTCTTTCAGTCTCAGCGGGTACGGGTACTTTGGCTCGACTACATCGAGCAAAAGTGGAAACGAAACTCATTGATTACCGTCATTGACGATTCGGTGAAGGAAATTGAGGTTTGAAACAAAACATTGTTTCCTAGCCCCCATAATAAAAACAAGTTTTGAAGTCGCGGAGAATCACTATTTATTTACTTCTGTGTGAGGAAATCAGACACTTCCTCTCAGGACATTCAAGAAAAATGACGAAAAGAATGTGAAACCCAGGCGCAGTTAACTCTTGTTGATTGTAAAAGTTGTTTCAAGCTCCAGTTCTTTGCACATATCTACAAAACTCAGAGAGCTCCATTTAGAGTGTTCACACAAAACCAAAATGTGCAGTTTTTGTGGCATTTCAGAAGAAACTTTTATTCATTTGTTTTGGGGTTGCATCTCCGTTGATAATATCCGTGGTGACCACACAGAACTTTAAATGCGTCACCAAATAGTAAAAGGGCTTAACATTTTCAACAAACTCAGTTTGTTCGGATTAAAACCCCACACGGATGACATTTTGTTGAATCACTCCTTATCATTGGCCAGATATGACATATTCATCAAATCCTGATTCCATGCATAAATGTGTGTTTAACAGCCGAAAGAACTCAAGGACAATTATATCTTTGAATAAGAGGTAGCCAATCAAAACAGACCTATATTTAATTGACAATAATGGTGCCGTATTTAGTCCACGTTCAAAGAAAGGCCATAGTTCTAGTCAGTTTCTCTTTCCAAACCAGTAATCAGGAATCCAGTGCCTACAGTAATTATGATAAAATAGTACCCCCAGGTGCCTTAGGAAATAAGAATCGCTCTCGATGTTAGTCATGACGTCGTTCAAACAGGTTACTCATCTACATTCCCTTCATGTTTCTAACTCTCTCCATTGCAGAGGCCCCTTTCCCACTAGAGCGGAGACATAACAACATGATACAAGGGACTGAAGAGAGACGTCCCCTGCGCCCCCTTTTTCTCCATTTCCGTTTCTCTTCCCATTTCCGAATTTTTGTTCCCTTCTTTATGAAGGAACCTCTGCGGAGGATAGAGTGTTCCTAAGTATATTTTGTCTATGTATGCTCTCGTAATTTGCACTAATCTGTAATAACCAACACCATTATAATGTATAATGTATTTATGTTGAATTTTTTTTGGTTAATGGCAAAATAAACGAATTGAATTGAATCGAATTGAATTAACGCAGTCTTACTAATCAAGCATAATAAAAAATATTTAAAAATTGATAAATGAATCAATCACGCACCGTAACAAGCTCTGATGGGGGTTAGAGTGCTGTTCCTCATTATCACAGCCTAGGGTGCCGAAAAATCATCATATCTATTAACATTTTTATTTCGTAGCTTCTGTGCAGGCAGCGGCATCTTGCAAGAGCCACTATTCAGCTGGGCGACATTCAAATGGATTGTATTACATAAACATCGGAGGTTTTCCTTTCCGAGTGAGTATTTCAATCATTAATTGCTCTTGCAACTGTAGGTACCCTCATGAAACGATCATTATTACAGATAGTAAATTGATAAAGGGAGTCAAGCTGCTTTTCTGTTTTTCAAGTAGATGAACAACCAGTGCAGGCACAACCGTTATTAATGATGACAAGCAATTAATATAATGACAACAATTTTCAGGCTTCGTTGCTTTTGTTTTCTGTAAGAATTATTTTTCTGAGCCTTTAAAACAATAACAACATCAGCCAAATAGAGATGCCATTACTAAGTAATGCAGATATATAAGGTAGGAATATAAGTTTCCACTGTTTCAGCAAATTCAAAAAAGATTCTGACAGGGCTTGAAAATCCTTGGTATATCTGTGAGAGGCAAGTAGAAGGATTACAAGAAATTCGAATAGCTTTCAAAAAGAAACAAGTTGACAAAATTATCTAAATATAAACAGGATGCTTATAACTGGAAGCCAAATCAATAAAACGCTGTTAACGTTTACACTTGTTACTGAAATTTTTTGTTTTGGGCCCTTTGGTTGTAAGCGAGGGCAAAAACAAATTTAATATAACAATACAGTTGATGTTCGCGGGCGTAAATGTGTTTTTGGCACGGACTCTGCAGCTCATTTAAGTCCGAGCCACAGGCTAAAATGAGTTCTGAGAAGGGCCAAAAACAATTTAATATAACAATACAGTTGATGTTCGCGGGCGTAAATGTGCTTTTGGCACGGACTCAGCTCATCTTAGTCCGAGCCACAGGCTAAAATCAACTAAACTAAACATCAACTCTATTACTATTGGAAATAATGTGATGGAATATGTTAAGCCTGGGGAATACATGAGGATGATGTATTAATCATGCACTTAATGACACAGGCATACTCGGAAAAAAATCCGAGTGCTCCTATCAGGAGTCGAACCTAAGACCTTCCGATTACTAATTCGGATGCACTACCACTGAGCTACAGGAGAATCGTGGGAGCTAAGGCCAATAATGCTATTTTTGTCCCATGAACCTAGTTTAACGGCCTTAGCTCCCACGCATTAACTTAAAACTTTGGCAGAACACCGCAAAATTTGTCAAAAGAATCTTTGCTTCTAAGTTTTCAAAAGGAAAATAAAAGAATTTTGTCAACAGCGAAGTGTTAAAATTAATTGTGCAATTTCTAAACAGAGCGGGTTTCGCTCAACGAAGACAATTTTACATTCACCTCGCCACCGGCCATGGAGCTACTACAGGCATTATTTCCACCATAGCCCACGAGTTTCTGTATTTTAAAAAGTCTTCTTCATCTAGCTGACACGACCAAGAATTTGCTTCTTCGTTAGGTTTTTCAGCCATTTTGTAGCTCAAACAATTTCTTTGTAGATGGCAGCGCTTCCAGTCAAACAAGCAAGAAAACGGTGCGAACAGTTGCATGGTTTCCAGTTCTGATTGGCTGGCTATGTTATTTTCTTCTTTCTTATTGGTTTAGAGCAGCACTGAATTCCCCATTTTAGCCCGCAAAATATGCCGCAATGTTCGATGAAATTATTATAATAACCAGTTTAAAAACAAGTAATAAGGATTGTTTAGAACATGTACCGAATTAGACTGTAGCACAGTCCTCATTTGTCATCCATAAGTGTAAACGGTTTATCGAGTTGGCTCCTAAATTTCAATTATGGATTTCAAATAGAAAATAAGAATCAAATTAATGTTATGGCTAAAAATGTGTACAAGTCGCATGTTCCTGAACTATTGCGTACCACGATTGTGAAAAGGGCACCCCCTTCGGGCGAAGCCTATCCTTAAAACCCTATTACATGGAGTTTTACCCCTTCACCCCCTCCCCTCACCCCTCAACACGCCCTTCCCCATCCCTCCAAGGCAAATGCATGACTCTCAAAAGTAACGAAGGCCGGACAAGATAATTTAAACAATCAGCAATGAAGTCGCCTTGGTTACATTCTTTTAAAAAGTTAGACTGAAGTCCCTTATTGAATACTGACCGTAAATAAAAAATTATTTTCACAAAAAAAAAAAAAAAAAAAATAAGGAGACGATCAAAATTGCGGCATGAGGGTTTGCTACCAGCGTATTATAAACTTTTTACCCTCAGCTAGCAGAGGTTTCTTTCTGGCAAGTCTTTTAGCATGTACGAAGTCGCTCGCCTCTCTAGTATTTCGCGTAGTCGGCTTTTTGAATCACTGGACTAAATTTAAAAGCATGTTTTGCAGTTTTGATCGTCTCCTTATTTTTTTCTGTATAAAATATTGAATTATTTTGGTAGCTGTATGAATTTTGCTGCGGCTCATTAATTAATTGATAAATGCTTAAGTTGGCTTTGTCCACTTTCCTGTAGTCAGAAACCGTTAATAACTTCCTGCTCGGTTGAATTAAGGGGATCGGAGTATTTGAAAATAATTAACCCAGTTTTCTCCTTAACCGTTTTCCTACCGAGGGTCCTCAACTCATAACGTGGTCAGTATTTTCTCAATTAGAGAGAGCTTTTGTCAGCAAATTGGTCTTAGAAAGATCTTTGTATTTCAAAGGAAAAAATGGTACCCTCTGGTATCTACGATGTGCTTCACCACTCAAATGATTTGTTGAATGTTTTCATACACAGACTCTCACATATCTCAGAGTATTCTTGCATTAAAAGCTACAAAAGAAGCTACACGTTTGAGGTACACTTATCACCTGAGCCGATTTCTATTATAAGACCTGACATCCTTCAGTTATATCTTGATTCCAGAAACGAACTTCACTCACCAAGACCTTTTAAATGGTATATTTATTGCACTAAGCAAGCTGGGTTTTTCTTCACCGTTTTGGAAAAATGGGCCAAATAATATGGTAGGGAATGGTTAACCATATTGTGGGCCATTTCTTTGTCTTCAGAAACTCTATCTTGCTCTTACCTACTATTTCGTATAAATAAACTGATCCGCTTGTTCATTTGCTATACCACAAAGAAAGAGATTTGTTAAAATCTACGAATATCTCGTTTGAACATGAATAAAAAGATTTGAATGAAGCTTAAACCAACTCCTCGGCCTATACCTTACGTTAGACTGGGACACATTTTTTCTTTCATTTAAATCAATATTTGTACGAGGTGTCCAGTTTAGCAAGGCTAGTTCAAATGGAGCCCTGATACAGTAATAACACAGTGGTGATAAAGTACATCCTACATGCATGCGCAGACATGGTAAATTGCAGATTAGTAAATGAAAACTTTTTAGAGGCGACACTGAGTATCTGCATGCATGGCTATACACCACATTAGAAGTTGTAAGATACTGCCTATTTTTGACCGATGTGGTAGTATTCTGAAATTTTTTATAATCGTAAATTCCAACCTTTGGATTTCAGTTCTGATAAAAAGACCACTGAGAGGACATGCGCATAGGCAGCTAGTACAGCAAAGAGTTCCACCGTACACCCCCACGCCGTCAATTTGATCACGTCATTCATCATTACGCCACTTTTCTTGGCTTCAAACAACGCGTAGGTAGGCATGACAGCCAACTGACTGGAACATCGCATTCATTGTTAGTCAGCTAGTCATCATTGTAAGCTATCAGTAGTTCAGAATTATTTTCAGTTATTGTGAGCCACTATCACTGTAATCTATTGTGAAGCTGGCTGTATCTTTTATTCCGTGTCTGACGTTGTTGTAACTCTTTAGCTCTTTAAGTCACTGTAAATTAGTCAATCAATCAAAAAAAAAACAACAACAACAACAACAACAAAAGAAGGCTCTGACTGTGTCACTGTGAGGAAAAGGTAATTTCCTCGTTTCAGCCAAACTCTGAACAAACAAGAGAAAATGTGATGCGAACGTATCTCAAACAGTCAGTTAACATGGCGGTGGAAAAACTGACAATCGATATGCTTAATCTGCTCGTGCACGCAAGCTAGAGCAGTAAGCAAGAAAACTGGGGATCTCAGTGTACGTACGTAGGTTAATGTACGTTTACAGCCAGCGACTGGGAATTGACTATGCCGTTAGCGCACTACTCGACGTGTGATTCAATCAGTGAAGTATAATATAACAATAGAGTTGTTGTTCGCGGGCGTAAATTTGTTTTTGGCCCGACTCAGGCTCATTTTAGCGGCGAGGGCTAAAATGAGATCTGAGAAGGGCCAAAAAAATTTTTACGCCCATGAACATCAACTCTATTACTATTATGATAATTTCAGAAGGCATTCACAACAGGAATCAAAGACAATACAATAAGCGATCGCGATATCTTCTGTGAACGCTGCCGGAATTGCGTCGGCGTTTATTTTATTGTACAAAAGCTTTCGTTGTCACAAAAACTTAAAACTTTGGCAGAACACCGCAAAATTTTGCCTTCTAAGTTTTCAAAAGGAAAATAACAGAATTTTGTAAACAGCGAAGAAGTAGTCACTTTCGACTATTACAATTAAGGGTTTCGCTAAAAGAAGACAAATGACACTCGCCTCGCCTCCGGCCATGGAGCTACTACAGGCATTATTTCCACCATCGCCCACGAGTTTCTGTATTAAAGTCCTCTTCATCTAGCTCAGACGACTGAGAATTTGCTTCTTCGTTAGGTTTTCCTTCGATTTTGTAGCTCAAAACAATTTCTTTGCAGATGGCAGTGCTTCCAGTCAAACAAGCAAGAAAACGGCGCGAACAGTTGAATGGCTTCCAGTTCTGATTGGCTGGCTACGTTACTTTCTTCTTTCTTATTGGCTCAGAGCAGCGGGCTAAAATATATTTTAGCCCGCTGAATTCTTCATTTAGCCCGCAAAATACGCCTTAATGCCCGATAAAATTATTAAAATTATAAATATTTGCACAACTAAATACTTAAGACAAGAGATAAATGAAATAAGGAAGCCTGAGGCCCCTTTATGCAAGTTTAATCAAGACCAACTCATGAGATCAACAGAAGACCCGACACGAACCGGGTAAACTGTCACTTGAAGTTATAGCTTTGGAACTGAGGGCGTGTGTCATATCTGCAGTATACTTAGGCACGATAGAGCTTTTAACTGCAGGTACTGATCTGCCGTGAATAAAATTATAGTTTTCATTCGTATTTTTATATTGCTAGGCAGTCTTGTTGTTGGATGTAGTGCATCTGAATGGGCAGTACCTCTTTTGTATGAAAATTTGAGCGAAAAGTTGGCTTTGATCTCGTTTGACTTGTACCATAGGCGTAACCGTGAAAGGTGTGCAGAACGAACGCCTTTGTCTCCCTTTGACATGTCTTGATAGTAGCTAATTATAGCACACTTGACAGTCCTTTTACATACATCAAAGTTGTTACATTATTCCTTAGGTGTGTGTCAAAGGTACCTTTGCACTAGTCAATCAAACATTTGACAACACTTTTACCCTGCCTTTGATCGTAATCATTAGCGCTTTGCCTTTCACTAGGCCTTAATTTACCAAGTTTAACGATGCCAAAAAGCTTGGTAGAGGCGGCGTTACCACGTTTGACATAAGTCAAAGGTGAGTCAAAAGTGAGCGGCGAAAGCAATTTTTCGTGCACAGGAAGCGACGCACTTTCAGATGTTCTCGCAGATAGCCGTACTTTTCTCAGATCTATGAATTTCAAAACTAAGGTGTGGTTTATATGCCAGTCTTGATGGCATTGTTGACTACACAGAGGCAATGGACCATGCACTCTATTTATGGAAAATATTCTCTACAAAGTCTAGGGAATTTTGGTGAGACCTTATGTGACTTTTAGTGTTGGTGATGTTGCTATGCTGAGTCTAAAAGCTCTTATTGCAGCTTGTTAGTCTGGAAAGCAGATATTTGAGTTAGAAGTACCTGTAGCCTTCTTCTTCTGTAGTCCTATACACTGACAGCATAAACATCTGCAGTAAAGTTCGCGCAGATTACTCCTGCACGTATTCCGTTCTGTAATTGTTTTATGTGGCCACAATATTAGTACACCATATCATCTGTCTCTGAAAGTATTTTCGCAGGATCTGTCTAGGAACAACTTGTCTTGGTGATGTTCAATTTAGTAAATAAGCCCTTTCGGGCAGCTAGTATATATAAGAGGATCATGGCTGAGGCTGAAAGCATTGTCCGACAAATGAACGATTGGCCGAGAAGCTTCGGTGGCAACTGTGAAATTTTAAGGAAAGGGGTTCATTTATTTAAAAACTCCGGATTAATTTCAGCCATGGCCAGTCATGGTCAAGACATAATTGTAGGGAAATAAATACTAACTGACCAGTTTACTCGATTTTAATACAGTCATCATGATGTCAGTTTAAAGTACAACAGTTATTAATAACCAAATATAACATTCTTTCTTTTTTTCCTTGTCGAAAAAATCGCGGATATCAAATTGAAAGACAAGCGACAAAATAGGGACGACACCCGACGCCATCCGGTTTTGCACAGCGTGATGTGTTGTGTTTCGTCCAATTAGCGAGTGTATAAGTGTATAATAAAAGCACCTTTCTCCTGTCTGCACTTTCCCATTCTTCGCTTGCTCGACCTCGTTTGAAGACGGTGCGCGTTCATACTGACCAACTCAAAAATGCAATTGTTTTTCAGTCTATTGAATTGTCGTTGCCAAGTGCTTCGACAGAACTGTCGTTCTATTTCAGCCACTACGATTTTTTACTTAGCATACCATTTTATTTCTGAAATTGGGATCGCTTTCTGTGGCAATATCATTTTATTATATACTAATATCTGATTTTACCATGTTTAAATGTTTGTCATTTAACTAATAATTAAGTGGTTACCTCCTCGGATATTAGGGTTGTTATCAAGAAAGCTAGAATCCCAAGAACGCACTACTCTGACTTCCATAATTGGACGCCAGCATTCCTTACATTATTCCAACTTTTGATTCCTTTTATAGATATTGTTAGTAAAGTTTATTTCGTGCAGGTCACTCAATGCCTTTATCCTTTTGCATTGTAAGGTGTAATGCGACATGTCCAATGGTGGCTGGACTTTAATCTCACGCTTCTCGAATGCTGACAGTACAAACTGGATGCAGTACAACGCTAGCTGGTGGTATGACCGAACAACATCTTACGGCAGCGTCACCAGTCCTTCAGACAACTATGACATGATATCGCCCGCATTCTGGCTTGTTCAGGGCGATTATCTCAAAATAACCCGCAGTGATGACAACTCCCATACGTATCTGCTAAACACTGTTAGAGGCTGCACTGGAGGGGTGACCTTCAGGAACTTTGTAACAAGCTTTGGTAACTACCGAAATGGTGGCATCTGGAACAGTAACTCATGCAGGCACTATTGTCTTGCGAATTTTGGTGGTAGTTACTCGTCGACAGGGGGATTTAGTACAGTGTCGTGCGGCAGTAATCTTGGTATATATGGTGATAACAACTTAGCATTCTGGTGTGACTGGAGTTCCGGTGATGGAGCCGTGATGATGATTGGCGGTGGTGGTGACAGTTGTCACAGGGCGGATCATGGGATTGGTATCACAGAGGCTGATCAGGCTCGGTTCGGTACAGGAGACTGTGATGGAGACTTTGGTGATAACTGCAATTTTCCTAACGGCTATTGTCTGAACTTGTGGATTAAATAGATGAAGATTAGCCTTTGGCGGTATACTGAATCTATTTAGCTACAGAACACATAAAGACGGATTAAAGTGTACCCACAATCCAAAAACAGTATGGTCGCCTATTAAAATTAATAGTAAAAACAAAAGAAATCCCAAGATTTAAAACTCTTAAAAGGAAGTTCAAGTCGTCCAAAGGGCTGGATGCATAATGTTTTTTGTATTTTTTGTATTTTTTTTTTTTTTGCAAAGAGCTTCAGAGTGCGGTTTATTGATTTCCCAAACTAATTTAAGATAATTCGTGAAGAGAAAACAAAGGAAATAAAACCTTGAAGGAGGTTTGAAAATGTGATCTTAATTATCATAAAACTTGATAATGTTTTTCATTTGAATTTTTTCAAGCTTTATTAATGCTTTAGAAGCTATAAAATTCACTTGTAAGGGTACTTTATCAGATTTCCAAATACCCCGAAGTTGCTTAATAAAAAACTGTGCTGCGCCTCATTTTTCAAGTCACTTTTCAATGTTTAGAACTCAGATGAAACGCAGTTCCTCGTGTTTATTCCATCACTTAAAGATTATTTGTGACTGTGATGTTACTTATCAAGTGAACTAGTTTTCTTTTGTATTTTTCGATGCTCCGTCCAAACTTATTTCATCGTTGTTAAACCGGCAATTACGATAGTAGGGATTTGCTGAAGCAAAGGCATATAAAAAACCAGGAAAGATTTATGAGTGCTCGACGATTTATTGCTGCATGCTAGTTAACTAGTCTCTTGATAATGGAGTCAATATGACCCCGAAACGTCGAGCAGCAATAAATCTTTCCTGGTTTTTTTAATTACGATAGTGTCGCGCTTGGAAAAAAGGCAATGAAAACAGGTTTCAATTGTCGACCTTTCTCAACACCATCTAGGCACTGCTGAAAAGGTTGCCAATTATTTTTAGTATTAGTTTTTGTTATAAAAGAAAACTACCAACGATGGTCCATTTTTACGATATGACTCTTAGTTTTCTCAAACAATAAATTAATGCCTTTGGCCATGGATGACTAGGGTGGAATGAATCCCAACAGAACTTGGAAAAGCTGGACCAAAGTTCTACACATTTGTCTTGGAAAAATCGCTCCAATTGATTATGCACGGTTTTTTGTTATAGTATGTTTACTTTGAAAAAATTATTTCATATCACGTTTTTTTTCCTCGGGTTCTGAGAGCATTGCGTGTAAGATAATTAGTGTATTGTTTTTGTGATTTTCAATATCCTGTGTTACTGCTAGTATTAGTTCTTAACACTTAACGTGAGGTATTATCTAAAGGTTATTCCATGCCTTGACCTACTTCCAGTCATAACTGTCATAAATTAAATATGTCAAACGTAGACTGCAAGCAGTCCCTTTCTGGTCAGTCGACAGAGTGCGCTTACAGAGCAGCGAGACTGGAGCGAAGAGAAATAAAGGAGAAGAGACTGGAGGGGAATCTTTTCCTTTCCCCTTTTTCCCGCCTCTCCCCAAGCCCCCCTCCGCTCGTTCGCTCCAGTTTTTTCGCGCTCGGCTTTTTTGCGCGACCTCTCGACTATCCAGAAAGGGACTGCTGGCAGTCTAGGTCAAACGACGTTATTGATCAAATTCTAGGTCCTCAGGACTGGTGCAGATTTGATCACTTTCTGACCCTCTGAATTTTCAAACTTGTCGCTTCTTTTCCTAATTACTTACGTCTTGATTAAAATTGAGATTCTCTCAAACTTCCACCCGGAAAGAAGGAATAAGAATATTAATTTTCGTCAGTTTATGGGATGGGCCCTTTATTAGGGGAATTCAACTTGAATTTTCATCAGTGGTATCTAGGATACCGGAGGAAGACAGGTCGAGACCCTGATTACGGCATTTCGATTGTTCTCTTCCAAGGATTAGGCTTATCACAGATGTTCAGCTCTTAGCTACGCTTTTGATTTTGTGCACACTTTCCTATTTGGTTGAAGGTAAGTCCATGCAATAATTTGTTAGTAACCGAAATCTATTTTGAGGAGTAAAAATTTGTAAATACTGATAATAAATACCGCAACTCGTAACGTGTAGAGATATTTTACATAAACGCAGTAAATTTTGACTGATTTGGTTAATACGATTTCTTACCTCCTTTAAAGTATGTGTGCAAACTTATTAACGGACGCTGTCAGCAGATTTGCACACACAGTCTTTTGTGGAATTTCTTGCTATTATTTAACGTTAATTCGAATACTGACCGCCCCCATAATTAAAAGTTCAAGAAAAGTTCCAAATTCTGCTTTTATGGCATTAAAACAAGAAAAATCAAAGGGAAATACAGCCTAGCAGATTGGTTGTATTCCAATAGGCTCTCACCTGCCTAATTTCGACATACCGCAAAAGTTAAAAACACAGTATATGCAGGGTTTGAATCTAGGATTAAATTGTCACAAAATCGCAGGATTAAGTAAAGTCATGAGTTACTTGGAAACTTAAACGTCACTGTCCTTTGAGTTTTTTCTTTTTGACGATTACTTGTACAACTTTCCCTCAGGGCAAAATCTTTTCCAGCAAGGAAAGGTCAACTTTACCGTAACATATCCTGACTTGGTCCTTTGCAAAACCGTGCAATACCCTCAGGTATTTTCCAGTTCTTGCAATATTCGTGTTCTTGCATCCATCATCCATGAAAATGAGCCGCTTAGTGTTCATGATTCAGCAGTAGCGTGGACCACAGAAGTGACGCAGAATAATTTCCGCGTCTGTGTGTTGGAATCAGGAATTGGTTCAAATGGATCTGTTGTTGTGAACTGGGTTGCGTTTCGTGGTACGCCTTCTGGAGCACTTGACGGCACCGCCTCCTTCAATGCATTCACCAGCGGAACACAGTGTGAAAGGGTTGACTTTGCATAGGTATATAGCTCCTATTTTATAACTTAAGTGAAGGAAATTGAAGTTACTTAGTATTCGTTAAACACAAAGGAACTAGCATATCGAGGAGGTTTTCCAAGAATTTGGTGTTACTTATAACCATGACTCATCCACTCTACATGCTTTTACCGGTGCCATCCAGCTTACGTGTTAGTATGTTACGACACTCAAGATGAAAAGCGGGTTGCTTCGCCATGTAATTAAAGCGTCTCACCTGTTTAAAAAGAAAAAGCAACAACAACAACAACAACAACAACAACAACAACAAACAAAAAACAAAATCAAAACAAAAAAATTTCGGCTCGCATTTGTGTCGGCAAATACGCCAAAGCAGTGGTAGTAAAACCTCATCGGGGGAAAAAAGCAGTTTTAAATCCATTTTGTATGACTCAACTATAAACGGATTCACTGACCTGAGGGCTAACATGTAAGATCACACCTGGACTGCTTACAGTCCTCTATTTTTCCGCGGTATTTTTGAGACTCGTACGCTTCGGTCGAACTCCCGTCATCAGTTTGTAAAAGCGAGCGCAACCTGGGGAGAGTTGCCTAAACTACCAAAGGGGACCCTAGTCAGGGGAGTTCGATCGAAGCATACGAATCTCAAAAATCTCACGGAAAAATGGGGGACAGTGAACAGTCTAGATCACAACTGCCTGCTTCAAGCCAGACCTCTAAACACCAAGTGATCAGTAGTCAGATTACTACTCCCCTCTGGAAAGAACGTCAATCCACCGCAGGGTATCCCCGGACGGAGAAGGCAGGTGTTAATGACGGGAGTTGCTAAGACCTTTTTGGATTTGAGATAAATTTTTTCAACTGGTGACTCTTTTGCGTTTGAAATTTTCATTCGGAACCTTTCATGTAAGAGGAAAAGATTTTGGAAGTTTGACCAGTTTAATGGGTTTAATGCGGTGAACAATCGACTTTTTGGGGATAACCTCCTGGCACACCAGTTTAACCAAATAGATTTGTATTTGATCGAGTAACTTGGCCTCATTCGCACGCTCGCCCCAAACCCAATCCCTGAGGTAAACTCAAAAGCTTTGTTAAATTTCGCTGACGGCTCTCTCAAATAGTTAACCTGAGTGGTATGAGACTAAAGTAGAGTACGTATCATGAGTTTGTTGTGAAATTTTTCAATGGATGAATTTTGGTTTTTTAGTCCAATTTGTTTGCATGTATTTTTATTCGACGTGGAAGCTCTGCATGATTTTTATTTCGACAGAACTTCCTTTAATATTAAAGGCATGCAAAGCTTCGCACAGTGTAATTACAGTTTCTTTGGTATCTCGATTTTCGCGAAATTCGAGTATCGCGATTACGAGAAAGAAATAAGCTACCAAAGGTATCACACCTCATTCGTCTTGAGCATTACATGATTACAAGATGACAATTAATGTTTTCTGTCGGAATACGTTGTTTGTTAGTGCGTTTGTGTTTAAAGTGCCAGTGGGGTCCAGCATTACGGCTTCAAGAATACTTTAATTTAACCATAACAAGGCACGTGCCTGACAACACGCATGGCTAAGCAATATCGACGGTACTTTCATCGTTTGTACTAAATGTTTAGATCACTGAAAATATTTGTCGACATGGATCTTTATAACATACACCTCCCACTCCCCCACCCCCCCCACCCCCCCCCCCCCAATCCATTCGCATCAAGTTGACATCTTTCCATTTCTTGATCTCATGGTTTCCTTAAACTGAAGATGGCTTCATAGAAACCGAAATGTGCACTAAACTTCCTGGCAAACACCAGTATAATTTTATTCCTTCCTGTCATTGTACTCACAAAACCGATATATCAGTTTGTGCTCTTCGCCTCCCCCTCCCCCGGCGCCCCAGGCTTTGCCTTCGCCGACAACTGCTTTAACAATAACACTTACAAAAAAGGGAATCGCGTGAACTTATGGATTACCTCGCTAATCTGGGTTGTGACTTAAAATTCTTAAAACACAAATACAGCGAGATTCTGACTTTTCTTGCAACAGCGCTCTTAAAAACAAAACCTAAGAAAAAAGATTGAGACCGTCCCTTTCGACATTATATAGAATCTCGAAATGGGTAACATCTCTCACATGACCCACAAAAATTCCAGTCTACACTACTAGTCTGACCATCGTAAAAACTCTTTTCAGTAATTTTCTCTTAGGTAAGGAGTAATCCCTTGGTGAATGACGCGCGAGTGCACGCGGAAAACGCTTACCGCGAGAAGAGGGGACGCGCAGTAGGAAGCCATTTGTGTTAACCCGTGCTAAAAAGCAAATTTCAATATTAAAAATAAGGCAATCAGGTTTGTCTGACCGTTCTCAACGCCATCAGAATTACTTGGGTCAGTGCGTTTTACTTGAGGGCAGAGCCGAACGACACTTTCAAGAATATAAAATAAACACTTGAAAACAAAAAAAAAAAAAGAAAAAATGATCACACAACGCGCTCAGAAAGGTTTTTTAATAGACAATAAATATTTCTCCTCGGCTCACATAATTGTTTTAAGTTATGACCAGTCAATTCAGGAGACTGCCGCTTATTGGAGCAGATAATTTCCTAGAACAATTGTCCGTGCACATTCTTGCACCAAATTGATCGTGCATGTTTGTTTATATAAGTTTAAAAGTTCATTAAAATAACAGCTACATCCGTACTACAGTCTAGGTCTGCTTACAGAGCTATCTCATCTATTTTATATTTTAGAAACCTAAAAACTCCATGAAAGTCAGAGATGATGGTTTATTTTGTTCGGAACGAACTCTTGGTTTTCTGAAGCAATAAGTTAAACTTAATGGGCCAGTTATTTAAACAGTCTAACTTAGGCCGTGGGTTAAGACAATCAGTGGGCCGCGCCAAATCTGTTTATAAGTGGTTTGTTTTAAGTAGATAAATAGTTTTCTAGTCTGGGATGCAAGCCGTCTTGTTACTGTCGGCAGTAGACAATGTTTAGATATGATTGTTGGCAAAATTGAAAACGGCTTAGAACGTGGTTTTGTTAAACACTGTCAAAACTGTCTTTCAATAACTGACCCTATGTCTTTGGCTATGGATTGCTAGGGTTGAAAATGAAGTCCAACTTGGAAAAGCTGGACCCGTGTTTCGAACTTCTTCCCAGGTGTCTTGGAAAATCGCTCAAATTGTTACGGTTTTTGTGTAATGGTTTCGTTACTTTGTAAACGTTATTTCCTAACTTTTTCCTTGGTTGTGGAGCATTGCGTGTTCGAAAATTAGTGTATTGTTTTTGTTTCAACACAGGTTTGACCCAAACCCTACGACTTCGCCCCATTAAGTGGCTGGCAAAAATCCACCATAGAATTGCAGATTTACTCTTGCGTGTAAGGCCACGTAATACGCGTTAAATCATAACTGTCAATATCGTGTATTACTGCTATTTTTAGTTTTCAACTAGTTATCTACTAGAGGTTATTCCATGCTTTGACCCACTTCCAGTCATAATTTTCATAAATTAAATACGTCACTTGGCCAAGTGACGTTATTGATCAAATGCTATGTTCTCAGGACTGGTGCGAATTTGATCACTTTCTGGCACTCTGAATAATCAAATTTGTTGCTTCTTTTCCTAGTTACTTCCGCCTTGATTAAAATTAATATTCTCTCAAACTTCCACCCGGAAAGAAGGAATGAGAATATTAGCTTTGGTCAGTTTAAGGGATGGGTCGCTAATAAGGAGAATTCAACATGAATTTTCGCCAGTGGTATCAAGGATACCGAAGGAAGACAGGTGGAGACCTTGATAAAGCGGTTCGATTGTTCTCTTTCAAGAATGAGGTTGTCCACAGATTTTCAGCTGTTAGCTGCGCTCTTGATTTTGTGCACACTTTCCTGTTTGGTTGAAGGTAAGGCCGGTACAGTTATTTGTTACTAACCGAACTTTGTTTCGTCTTGAAGTTCTGATTCTTTAAGATAGCTCAAAATCGAAGTTGGATAGATTAAAGCAAATCACACACTTCATAACAAACTGAAAAGAATTTAGCTGTAAGGAGTTAAAATTTGTAAATACTGATAATAAAAACCGCAGCTCTTCAGTTACGTGTGGAGACGTTTTACCAAAACGCAGTTAATTTTAACTGATTTGGTTGAGGTTTCTTGCCTCTTTGGAAGGACAAGTGCGCAAACCTATTAACGGACACTCTTAGCAGATATGCGTACACAATTTTTTCTTTGCGGAATTTTTTCTATTATTTAATCTTAAACTGATGTGTTTTATATGTTGCAACACTTTCCTCCCCTCTCATGGGAGCCCAAAAATTAAAATTCAAGAAAAATTGACTACACTACAGCTGAATAGTTTGTATTCCAATGGCCTCTCACCCGGAAATTTCCACAGACCGGGAAAGTTTGCAGCGCAATATATACAGGGTTTCAACCTGGAATCAAAATTGTTCTCAGGATAAAGCAAAGCCATTAAGTAACTTGGAAACTTAAACGTCATCTTTGAGTTGTTCCTTTTTGATTGTTTCTTATACAATTTTCCCTCAGGGCAAAATCTCTTCCAGCAAGGAAAGGTCAACTTCTCCGTGTCATATCCTGACTTGGTTCATTGCACAACCGTGCAATACCCTCAGGTATTTTCCAGCTCGGGCAATATTCGCGTCCTTGCATCCGTCAGCCATGAAAACGAGCCGCCCAGTGTTCATGATTCCGCAGTAGCGTGGACCGCCGAAGTGACGCAGAATAATTTCCGCGTCTGTGTGTTGGAATCAGGACTTGGTTCAAATGGATCTGTTGTTGTGAACTGGGTTGCGTTTCGTGGCACGCTTTCTGGAGCACTTGACGGCACCGCCTCCTTCAATGCATTCACCAGCGGAACACAGTGTGAAAGGGTTGACTTTGCACAGGTAAATACATGTAGCTCCTATTTCATAAGTTTTATAAGCTCCTGTTTTATAAGTTTAGAAAATTGCAGTTACTCAGTACTTGTTAAACACAAAGGAAGTAGCATATTGAGGAGGTTTTCCAAGAATTTGGTGTTACTTATAACCATGACATCATCCACTCTACATGCTTTTGCCTGTGCCATCCACCGTTTACGTGATAGGATATTTTGTCACTCAAAGATGGAAAGCGCGTTGCTTCACCATGTAATTAAAGCGTCTCATCTACCTGCCAAAGCCAGTCGACCCATAAAAACCAAGGGTCAGCTATTGAAAAAACAGTTAAGAGGGTGTTTAACAAAGGCACGTTTTAGGCCATTTTCATTGTTGCCAAAAGTCATATCTAAGCTTGCATCCCAGACTAGAAAACTATTTATCTACTTATAATAAACTACTTATAAACTGATTTGGAGGCCCACTGGTTGTCTTAAGCCACGGCCTAACTTAGACTCTGTTTAAATAACTGGCCCCAAGTGATTAGTAGTATTACTACTCCCCTCTGGAGAGAACGTCAATCCACTGCAGGGTATCCCCGAGCGAGGTAGGCAGGTACATTAATTATTGGAGTTAATGAGATCTTTTTGGCCATGAGATTAAGTTTTGTAATATTAAGCAAGTAGTGGCTCTTTTGGGTTTGAAATTGTCTTTCGGAACCTTTCTGGGAGGTTGAGATTTTTGTAGTTCCACTATTTAAAGGCTTTTATGCAGTAAACAATGGACGTTTTGGAGATTACCTTCTGGCACGTCAGTTTAACCAAATAGATTTGTATTTGATTGGGTAATTTGACTTCACCGCACCTCCTCGTCATTAATACATCAGAGTGCCAGCCCGCCCCCACTTCCCACTCCCTAGGGTAACGGCTTTTATCTATATTTAAACCTGGCTGGTGTGAGAGAAAGTGGAGTACGTGTCATGAGTTTGTGGTGTAAATCATAACAACGATGGAAAAGACGACCGGTCTACATCGAGATAGTGAGACGTCTTAAACACTGAGACAACGCGTGTTCACAAAATAATGCCCTCGTATTTACTGAAAAGATATAATTTTTCCTTGATTTAATATTTGATAATTTCTACCCCTTCTCCTCAGACAGACAATACTTGACCTGTAGTCTATTCTTGCCCTGAGTGATGCATTATTTGCATACCGAAAAGTGAGGATTATCATTGTTTAGGTATTAGCTGGCTTGATAAACGGTTTTAACTTAAGCTTATTATTGAACCAAAAGTCTTTTTCATCTTTAATGATCTTTTCTTTCCATGAGGGTTTGCACGTCTCTTTATGGAGGTTAAGGGGGAGGGGGATTGGGGATGGGCCAGGGTTGGAGCGGGGAGGGAAGGGGGGGTGGGGGGGGGGGGGGAGAGAAGACGAGAGGAGCAGACGAGAGGAGCAAAACAACTGAACAATTTTGAAAGAAGTCTTTGGAAAAGCTAATCAAGTGCTTCTATGTAAGCAATAAGTATTGTCAGTATTGTAAGTATGGTATTTATTGTAAATAGTGTAAGCAGTGTTCAATATTGTAGTTATTGTGTTATGTAAAGCAAATAAAAAAAAAATAACAATCAAGTGCTTCTTATTCGTTAGATAATTTCTACTTTATTATCCATGAAAAGGATGCAAATACAATTTCATTTTCTGGAGCGACATTTTTGTACATTAGCAATGGAAGTCGTCTTCTTTGTTAGAATATGAGGGTCTAGAGGTAAAGGATGAGAATCGGGAAGAGTTTTGATTTCTTGTCTGACATGGGAAGAATTATACACTTTTCGTGACAAGATATCCTTTTTTATTGCCTAAAAAGGTCAAAGGTTTAAATAAAACAGTCCATACTCTCTGTAACCCCTTAGTAAATGTAAACAAATCTATTTCTTCCTTCACAGCGATTTCCTTCTGTCCCCAAAGTACTTGCCACCGTACGTCACGTTGGCGGCAACAGACCACAGGACGCCATGAACACGTGGATAGAAGAATTACGAGAAGATCATTTCCGAATCTGTATCCGAGAAGTGAAAACATTTGACGGAAAACATCAGAACCTGCAAGTGGTAAGTTTTTCATTTGTGCTAACGCGCACGTGACGCCTACCTCAAACCGGCGTACGTGACCTCTTTGTACACACTTATATATTCCCAGATTTACGCAAAATTTATTTCGCTGTTTGAGCTAAATTTATCATATCCACAAGGGGAAAACGGTAGAGATTTTGTTCAAATACACTTGATCATGAGTTTACACCCGTTTCTGTTCAGTCACGCAACAGTACTAGTCGTATGATAGATAGAAAACATTGGACTGTAGCCAAGGATACAAAACAGTGATAGTTGCGGATCTGTGACGGAGATCTAGATCGGCATAAAATCTTCAATGAATTTAAAATGTACTGCAAACTGCGGCGAAGGAAAGATAAACGCAAGAGGAATATAACACAACTTGCCTTTTTAATAAGAAATTTGATTCACAGAACTGAAAACAATCTGAAAAGAATTGCTGCTGCTGTTGCTGGAGGTACTGATTAGTACTGTGGCCGAAGTTCAAAATTTAGTGTCGATCCACTGCTGACGATGATTGAGGTGTCATTAAGTTGTGTTGAAAGACCATTTCACGTACCATTAGCCTGATAGAAAAGAATTCTCCCTCACTTTCCTTAGTTCTTTCATCTTTTTCTTTTTTCGTTTTTGTTTTACCACGCAGGCTACTTCAAACTAAACTGCAAGGTCAAAAGGAAGGCATTACATAGATCTTTTCCGTGTTTGTGATCTTTAGCTAGAGATTATCAGTACCATGTAACTAAGCGAACATTTTTTATTTTCTCCTCCAGGACTGGTTGGCGTTTTCACAGAAAATTGCTCAATTGACTTTCCACGGAAAACTCCAGTTTGAAAATGGTGGGGCTCCCCTGGAACAGGACAACTTCGCCTTCTGCAAGGTAATGATCATTTGTTTTTGTTTTGTTTTTGTTTTTACGAGCTTTTGGAACAGATAGAAATGCAAACCAGAGCAGAAAATGAATAAAGAAATAGTTTCTCCCTCAACCAACTAACCAACGTAGAGATTCAATTAAGCTCTCGGGAACTGTTGTTATTTGGAGATATTAAAAGAGCGAGCTGATAACAGGATGGGGCGGTTATTTCTGTTATGATTTCACACGTTAGAATGCCTGGACTGTAAACTGTAAAAATACCATGAACGTTCTAAAAAAAACTAAAGTATGACCTGTAAAAGTAAAGCAAATCTCAGTTTAATCAGCTTCGCTCTTGTATTTTTCTTTGTGACAGGTGCTTAATTTTACTGAGAAATTTTATGCACCTCCTGTTGTCATGGTAACAGTCAATCACCTATACGATAGCAAGAACGTGTATTCTGTTAAGCCGGAAAACAACGTCCTTAACACCTGGATAGAGGTAAGTTATAATCATTCCTAACAAGTAGATTTTTCGGTCTATTTGGTACAAAAAACAAATAAATACCCTTCAGAATCATAGTCACATGAATTTACAACCTTTAAATTACATGTTAAACCCGGCGGTGTTCTATCAAGCTATTCACCCTGAGACCTTCCACTAGTTTCGTGAAAAACACAAGCTATTCTCCTCGATACCTGCAAGTTTCATGTAAAACAATTGTCTTCAACCTTGAAACCTTGCAGCAAGTTACTGCTTAGTGCATTGATCGCCATTTTACTTTTTTGAGTTTCTTTCTGGTCTTATCACAGGAAACGACTGTTTCTTATGTTCGCGTCTGCATAAAAGACTTGACAGGAATGGAGAGCCAACATGATCCGGTCACAGTTGATTACGCAGTTATTGGAGGTAAATAAGCAACATTATATGACAGTTTTACTTTCTGATATTTTTTGAAGCCACCACGAGCTAAATGAGAACGCTTTCAATGAATAAAAAAAGCAAATGTATGTATTACTTCATGTAAAAATAAAAATAACATATTGGAAATCTTACTTTTAGAAATTCTGATTTTATTAATCCAGTCCTATTACGAAACTTAACGAACGGACAAAAATGTCGTTTGTGACATAAGGTAAGCTATAGCTAGAATTTTCGGAAAGCCAACAGCGGCTCAGCTGGCAGATTTCGGGGATTTGAATCTGTTCGCTAAAATTTTGAGCCACTTTCAACAAAAGAATCTGAATAAATTAAACGGCGTTTATAATGAATGCTGTAAAACAGAAAACAGCGTCTGAAGTTTATTATTATTATTATTATTATTATTATTATTATTATTATTATTATTATTATTATTATTAATATTATTATTAATATTCCTTCATTGGGTGAAACAGTTGAGATGGATAAACTTTGAAAGTTTTTTGTATGCCGAAAATGACCCGGCTTTAGGTGAGGGGGCCACAATCGCTTGGTTTATAAGAAAACAACAAGCAATCTATTCTGAAGTCTCGTTACATAACAGCAACTTAGAAATGCATTCTATAATTGTTTCTTTTATTTTCTTATTCCTTATAAACCTTCTAAAGTTAGAGTACTTATTTTGAGAAAAACAAAACATAAAATTTTTTGCATTTCATGTTACAGATGTTGATCCGTGCATCAATGTTTCCTGTAAGTACTTTGCCGTTTGTAAGGCATTTGGTCCCAGGGACGCGCGCTGCATATGCGTGGATAATTGTCCGTCGTATGAAGAGCCTGTGTGTTCCTCTAATGGTACCACATATGACAATGTGTGTGTGTTCCAGCGAGAAATGTGCCATCTGAGAGCAAACTTCACTGTCTATCACCCGGGTGATTGTACAGGTAACGTCACTGATTTCACTTCTTTTCCACAGAGGTAGATAAATTTTAAACAAACGTAAAGTGGACACTGACAGTTACACGACATTCCAACAACACTGCAGCAACACCACGACACACCATCTACGGTGCCCACGTCTGATAACAGTAGTCCCATTATAGGATTGAATTGACTTAGTGTTGTTAACTTTTTTGCAGGATTCCCTTCTCAAAAGGGCCGGCATCGCCTACACCACTATCCAGTTTGGGCTGAAGCAGTTTGTGAACAAGTTCCACTTGCTCCTTACGTCTTTTATCCTGACAAACCGGTTCACATACAGGTTTCTGTCAATCACGTGAACTTCTCAGATCCCTCATATGTCCACGAAGCAGTTGTTGCTTGGGTTGAAGAAATCATGAAGAACAATTTTACAGTTTGTGTTACACAGGCTGGGAGAAACGAGAAAAGAAATGGAGAAACGTTTGCAACTGTCGACTGGCTTGCATACCAAGGGGCCCCAAACGGGGGAGTGTCTGGTGAAATGGACATGCCGACTTGGTGGACTGGAACGAGCTGTCGTACCGTGTCACTTCCCTCGGTAAGAGGCAAATTTAGCATTGGTTTATTTTTGAAACTGAGTTTTAAATTTTGATCTGTTCTGTTGTAGCGACACAGGTCCTTGCACTAGATTAGTCAGTATACTGGAGGGTATTTTCATCTAGACATAATGGGAAAAAGTAAAGTCAATTTGTCGTTGAAAATTGTTGTCCTTGATTACAGAGCAAGTTTAAGTCGACGCCCACAGTTCTAGTGTCAGCGGAGCATGAAAGGCGTGCTGTAAAGCACGATGCATCTTCTGTGTGGTTAGAAGATATCACGAAAACTTCTTTCAAGATCTGCGTCCGAGAATTACAGAACTTTGATGGAGTTCACCAAAGTATTCATGTTGTAAGTAATTTTAGTTGTTACCACCTTTACAATTTCCTCAAGTTCAAAATTCGCGCCAAAACTCAGCCGAAGTGCGTTATGTGAAAACCTGGATCCGATTTATACCTTTTTGTTGGAAGATACGGAAAAAGACTGGATGAAAGGAAAACAATTGTTATTGGAGTTTTTCTTGAAGCATGCTCTTAATGTTTTCGATCCATAAATTTCATTTTATCACAAATGGAAATATGCTGCTTTCGATTTATACAGTCTTTCACGGGGTATTCTTAACTATTTCTTCTCTCTTAAACATTAACCTCTTGGACGGTTGACAAGTGACAACGTGATAACAAACAATGGCTTCTTTGCAGGATTGGATAGCGTTTGAAGAGCTTCATCGACCTCTGTTTAGAGAGCATGGAGCTATTTACTTCTCCAATTCGAACAAGCCATCCCGAGATTTCAACTATGCTTTTTGTGAGGTAGGTAGGTCATTATTGCGCTCACGTTTACAACCTCTGACGGTCTTTGGACGGTTACGACTCCTTCTATAGATGACCACCCGCACGTTTGATCGCGAACATATCCACTCATACATTTACGCTTGCAGTCGTGCCTACTTTTGCGCATGCACCCTAACCCACTATTGCAAACTGAAACTTACGTATGCTCACACTCGTTTTCTCGTTCAGTTTTTATTTGCTCTCCTACTCACTTTCTACCAGATGCACTCCTGCCCATTCATACTTTCTCAACTTTTAATTAACCAACCCTTCATCTCTCCTTTCCCTTTTTTGTCTCTCCCTTCTTATCTTTCTTCCCTGTTCTTTCATTTCTTCTTCCCTTCCTTTTGTTGTTTCATCCTCTAGTTCATCAATTACTTGGTTGATTTTTTCAATTGTTTATTTCATTCTTTTTTTGGAAATATTCTAAACTTACTAAAGGTTTGTTTTACCATTATGCACAAACAGTTGAATATTTTTTTCTTCTAGGATGTCGTGTTTAAGAGGCATTACAATGACTCTCCCGAAGTCTTGGTGTCAGCAAACCATTCAACAAGTGGAGGAAACCTTAATCCTTTGTACAACTCCATTTCAGCTTGGGCTGAGGTAAGATAACAACAGCATTTGTAAGTTAATCTTAGCTTCACTCGTGTTTTGCAGAGTACCGTAAGAGATGTGAGCATATAGTGTAGAGTGATCAGTAAGAGCAATGTTAGGTGAGGAGATTCTTGGTTTGAGAACTTTTCCTAGCTTGCTGTCTCCTTTTGAGCGGGTGAGGGTATTATAGAAGGGGGAAAGGTGTTAACTGGCTTCCTTTATAGGGAAGTATAGTTATCCTTTAGTGACTTTCTGCCAACAAAACGGGAGCTCGTCTACGCCTTGATGGGCAACTTCAGAAACAGACTTACTCTTAAGTTGTCTTTACGGTTGCATGTTAATTTTTAAAACATTTTATTTTTCGTATCTTTGCAGTATATAAACAAGACGGGCTTTAGAGTTTGTGTGAAAGAACTGTTTGTGCAACAACACGACCCTCTGTCAGTCTCTTACGCAGTTTTGCCAGGTAGGCTCTGAGCCATAGCTAATAATAAATTGCGCTGAAATTCTTGAAATCGATTTTCAAGTGAATGTTATTAGATGTATCATATTTGATTTGCTTCTATTTAAAAAAAATTCCCCAAGTATAATTTTTCGATTCTTTTCCCGCAAAAGTTGCCCTTTGAAGACAAAAATTTTTATTTCAGCCGGGACAAATTTTAGTCTCCCACAGAAAAGCTACTAGTTGGGAAGCAAGGCAAATTATAGTTTGGTTCACAATCCTAAAAAAAATGCTTGCCTTTTTTCTTCTTTCGTTAAATAACTTTTTTGTAGCATTGGTCTATCCTTTAACATTACGGTAACGACAACAGCTTCGTAGTTTAATTTATTGCTATATTTTTCAAAGATGTCTGTGAGCCCGGCTGGAGTTTCTACAATGGCTCCTGTTATTTCACCAGCGAAACATGCGAGACTTGGTCCAATGCAAGTATAACCTGCAGAGCCATGGGCGCTAATCTAGCTGCTATTGAAAGCCAGGAAGAAAACGTATATATCCAGCACAGGCACAATGGCGACAAGGCGTGGATCGGTTTGAATGACATTGCCACAGAAGGATTATTCAGCTGGGTGGATGGATGTCCTGATAAATTTCGCTACTGGGCTCAAAGCCAACCAAACGACTTTAGAGGGGAGGACTGCGTACACACCCTGGGGGCAGGGCATGGGTACATGTGGAATGACGTAGATTGTTCAGCTTGTCATCAGTACACATGTAAGAAAGGTGAGAAATTTCTTTTGTGCCTGTGAGCTCGCTTCAATGTTTACGTCCAGGTATTATTAGTATCCTCGTTACTGTGTAAGTTAGGTATAGTTACGCGGCCAGGTTTTTGAAACTTTAGTGAGCAGTGTGAGACAACCAGTCGACAAGTCAGTCTGGCTGTTCAATGATGATGATGATGATGATGATGATGATGATGATGATGATGATAATGATAATAATAATAACAATGATAATGATAATGATAATGACAATGATGATGATGATGATGATGATGATGATGATAATAGTAATGATAATGATAATGATAATGATAATGATAATGATAATGATAATGATAATAATAATAATAATAATGATAATGATAATGATAATGATAATGATAATGATAATGATAATGATAATGATAATGATAATGATAATGATAATGATAATAATAATAATAATAATAATAATAATAATAATAATAATAATAATAATAATAATTTATTTTATTGAATAACGAATAATAAAATAAATTTTACAATCAAGATGACTCTAATCGTACTGTACAAGTATGGTTGCATGCAATAAAATTCAATTACATCATTGGAAATCAATTTTTGCACACTATTTATATCGTGAAATGGATAACAACTCAAGACATTCTCAGTCTACATTGCATCGTCCAGCCTAAAAATACAAAGCTTTTAAAAATACAACGCGATATTCTTCTTCTCTCCTCTTCTACTCTAATAATAATAATAATAATAATAATAATAATAATAATAATAATAATAATAATAATAATAATGATAATAATAATGATAATAACAACAACGCTGCATCTTTGATTACCTCTTCCATTGACAAGGGGGAGAGGGAATGAATGCATGAATATAACGGTCAAATTTGTAGCTCCACAAAAAGGTTTCTGAAGAGTATTGTCTAAGATCGAGGTTAAAATTAATATATATATGACTTTTTGACGGGCATGCTTTCCTTCAGAAACTTTTCTGCTGTAGAGTGCAACATCACAAATATTTGAAGTTTAGAATTATGGGATTAATTTAATCAAGATGTTCTGAAACAATATGATGAAGATGTCTGCTTGTCATAAATTAGCATCCTATTGCAATTTGGGAGTGTCGACATGTGCTGAATTAACATAAGATGCTGATTTTTGGCAAGAAGTCTTTTTCATCATGCCCTAACGGAATATCTTAGCAAATCCCATAATTTCTTAAATTTAGCCTTTGTGTCTATTTTGAAGACAAGTTACTACCCGACGTTTACTACAGCCAAAGCAAAGTTTGTAACTTACGAAAGCCACTTCCCTGTTTTTGTCTTTAGACTATGACGATTGCTCGAGTACTCCGTGCCTGAATGGTGGTACTTGTATCAATGGTAAAAGAAAGTTTACTTGCATTTGTCCTCCAACTCACAAAGGAAGAACCTGTGAAGGTCAGTTCAAGACAGAAGCAAAGTTAATGTCGCGCTGTTGTGGTGGCTAAATTCGCTCAAGTTAGCACGGCCATAGCTTATTGAGTCTAAAAAGCTATTAGAGCCACCTTTTCGTAACCTATAAAGGACTTTGTGGATTGATTTCATCGGTTAGTCTTGCTTGGATAATGTCTCAGTTAAGACGGTCAAATTTTCCGGGACTTGAATGAAATGGGGAGGGGGGGGGGGGGGGGGAGGGGCAGAAGTATATATAATATCTGGCGGAAATTACAACGCAGCAAAAATAATCTTCCTGTACTGATAATGAACGGGGTCATTGTCCTCAGTGTGCCCGGCTCGTCTTTGAAGTTTAAAAAATAACGGGGGATAAATTATGTATTTGAGGTTGGTATATGAAAGGGCAAGGGTTTGAACCTCGCCTCCCGTACTGACATGTAGCTAAACCCCACCTGACCTTTGTTTAATAATCGGTCGTTAGGGTAATTATCTTCAATAGAAAACGCAGCACGTTCTTTTGTGCTAAACCAGAAACTGATGCAACCTAAAATGCAGAGTGTAATTTTGTTTTCTTTATTAATTGATGATATTTTACATCTTGTTACGTTTTCGTAAATTCTTCCTTACACAGAATTTGACGAATGCTCCAGTAGTCCCTGCATGAACGGTGGAACTTGTAGTGACAGCGTTAATAACTTCACTTGCTCCTGTCCTGCTCCATATTTTGGACACAGATGCCAAGGTGATTGTTTTCGCTACTAACAGTAATGGCGATACAAAGTTTCGTATATTATTGCTCTTCCGCCAAGCATCATCAACAATGAAAGTGAGCTTCATGTTTTACGTTGAAAAAGAAGGGAAAATGTTTTACTAGCAAATATTTGCGGAATATGAGGGCCAAATACAAAACAAAGTGAGCGTTTTAATCCACTTTTCAATGAAAAATAGACGCTCAAATGGAACAAAACAAGCAAAAATAATTGCGAATACTACTTTTTAAAGTGATATTACATCTGTTGCTAGTCGCCTTTCAATTAAACACGTGAATCTTCAAAGACACTGAAAACTGAACTAACCGTATTATGTTTTACGCATGCTCAGCCATCAATAACTAAACAGACGTCTCAGTTGAATACTCACGTTTCTGATTGGCGAATTTCCATCCATTTTGACTGTATTTGCAAGGGCACCCAACAGTTCATTTCGGAAGACTTTAATCGTGTCAGAAATTCAGATTTAGTTTTAAAGAAAACTAAAGTTTTCCTCCCCTAAATACCAGCCCAAAAAGTCCGTTATACTGGAAAACTGGAAAACTAATTGATATTCATCGTTTCAAATGCGAAATAAGGCAACACAAAATTAGCATTTTTCATTTTCCTAACTCTTTGTGCAACTTAAGAGCGGCTGTCCGTAAAAATCAAACATATCGTGTCAAGGGTTGAAAATTTGATTTCTTTCATATTTCAATGTCAGATAGGCTAGGATATAACTAAAACCACTGTATAGTTTTTTTTGGTGAAGTATCCTTTTATTTCAAAGAAAAATGCAAATAACGAAAATCCGTTAAAATCGTCAGTTGAGGCGCTAAAATATTACACGAGTTTGAGAGCCTCGCGTGCGAAACCAAATCATTCTACCGCTTTTAAAACACTCAAATCTTTTTTTACAATCTGTAAATATCTGTTGGAATGATTTTGGGAAATATTGCGTCGTTTTGTTTATGCGAAATAATTTAATTTCGAAGGCATGCAATTCACTGCAGTAAAAGTACTTCGTGAATAAAATTAATTTTCACCATGTGCGAAACCTTCAAATCGATTAAGCTTCTGGTGGTTGAATGTTAAAAGGATAGTCTATAGATTCCTGTAAAAAGTTCTTTGGGCAAATGATTAAGAGCAACGCGAGAGCTTTTCAAAGTCCGTAAAAAATGCAAATATTTGACCCTCAGCGGTAAACTTTGAAGTTGCGGGTCAGACACAAATTTTAGTCCGTGTACATGTCTTGACCCATGTTAGGTTAAAATAAGCACATAGCACATTTCGAAATGTTCTAAGGCCCTGTTCGCACTGAGACGAAAATTTGAGTTGAGCGTTTGCAAAAAAAATGAAAATTTTGTAATCACCAATTTTTTGTTTTCGTAATCCTGTTCGCACATGAAGATGCGAATTTTTTTTTAGTCAGAGATTTCAATTAGTAACTTGATTAATTTTCCATCAAGATGTCGTGACATGTCTGCCGTGTCTGTTTTTTTGCGAAATTTGATGACCCAATGACGGATGGATGTCAAGGAACAAAGGATTTTCTCGCCTGACAAAATTTTTACAGCCTCCAAAGCTAGTCGACGGAATCTTTGAAGTTTCGTTGCGCTTGCAAAAATTTTGGTGGATGTAAAAAATCGTTCGCACTAGAAATGGCTTCGCGTTGACAGATTTTTTGGCAAATCAAACAAAATTTCGCGTAGTGCGAACTGGCCCTAACCTTATAATATGCTGTAAAAGACAGGTCCAAAGGCCATTTTAGCACGTTTCTCTGGGCGCTCGTCGAATAACTCGCTGTAACTCGTATCAATCTTATGTCACTTAACTTAGTTAGCTTGCATTTAACTTTCTAAATAATAATTAGTCATTTAGGTGTTTTTATTTATTCATTTATTTTCTCAGGGTTTTCAACTGTTTTGTAAAGTAGCGGACATACTTCTGAAAGCACCGGACGTGAATGTTTTCTTTGCGGCGCCTCGCGAGCGCCGAAGGCGCAAGCACCTAGGGGGTCTGGAGGCATGCTCCCCCTTGATATTTTTAAAATAGAATACTCAGAAACGCCATTTCCATCGTTTCTCGAACCAAGGAAACAGTTTCCTAGGCAATGCTGGCGCTCACTAAAATTCTCTTTAAAAAGTAAATTACTGAATAAAAAAGAGTCAGTTGGTACGGGGAGGGGGAGGGAGAATGGCAACAACAGAGTTTTCATTGGCTTATCATTGCGAATTTATTTGGTTTTCAAAAATGTTTGGTAACTTGATCTCAAAGTACCGAGCGTGGAATGGCAAACGACCGGACGAAACGTCCGGTCTCCGGCCTCAAATGAAAACCCTGTTTTCTTATTTAATTTTCTTTCTCTTTGTTTAACAAATCATTTCTATTTGTGTGCTGTTAATTTTCTGTTTTGAGCGTGCAAACAACTGTAAATGCTATCCACCTCGAATAGCCCTTGCTAATTGTGGGTATGTAATATTGTAATTTGTCTTTTGTCATAATAAATTGTTGTTGCTGTTTACCGAGGGTTAAAAAAAAAAAAAAATGTTTATTATTTGCCCTCGGTAAAGGATCTTTGTCCTGAGAAGACTTCACGCTGCCACGTTATTTTTGTCAACCGAAGTCGCATGGAGTAAAGTGAACATGAAATTTAATTCACTACGGATTTACTCATAGCTCCTTGAATGCAAAAACTATAAACAGTTTTCATCGCTTTCTTTACCCTCACTTCTTCCAACTCAACAATCAGACGATCAAATCCTCGAATTTTTGTTAATATTTAGCAAGAGTCCGCAGCATCAAAAAAACTGCTGCTCTTATAAAATTGGCGCAAAAACATGACGCGCTTAGTTAATTTATTTCCCACGTAAATCGTATTTCGCATAATTATGCCATTCCGCACGCCATTTTCCACATACCATTCCGCAAACTCTTTCCTCCTTTTGCTCTCACCGTTTGTACTGAAACGTCCGATGTACACCACGCAAACTGGTCGAATACAAATCTTTGATCAACTCTCGGCGCATTTCACCAAGACTGCGTCTTCTTCGACGGCTAAGTCATTTGTGAAGTATTGCTTGGTTTACTGCAGCTTACAGTGCAAAAAAATATCACATCTGATCGCTGCTAGAATGACAAAAAATGTCGGCGCTTTCAGTCTTTCTTGCATTGCCGGCAGCCGTTTGTTCGTCACGCAATACAACGATCTCGGAAGATAGAAGATAATTTTAAGTATTTTGCTTCAATGTTCTTGACGTTCTTGTTGAGTGGCTGTCGACCTAAAACCAACAATGGCCAGTAAGAAGAAGAAGAAGAAGAAGAAGAAGAAGAAGAAGAAGAAGAAGAAGAAGAAGAAGAAGAAGAAGAAGAAGAAGAAGAAGAAGAAGAAGAAGAAGAAGAACCTTTATTGATTTATACCGCTCAGGGTAGCCCCTTCAGATGCAAAAAGCTGTCTGTTATCAATGGGAGCCCTGAGCACAACAACGTACTAAGACTATAGTATACATATGCATTACACTAATACTGATAATATTATAGATAGAAAACTATGTACAAATAAAAGATTTAGAAGCAAATAAATACGAAGTACCATCAAGATAGTTCGCCTTTATAGCTAACTTTAACCTTGAAATTAAAGGAACTATCGGTCCAAATTCTGCTTTCGTTTCTTCACAGAATTTGATGAATGTCAGTCCAACCCTTGTCAAAACGGTGGAACATGTGTGGATGGTCTGTACAGTTTCACCTGCCTCTGCTCAAGCCTTCATGCTGGACCACGATGTGAAGGTATGGAAAGAAATATCTTATACTTTTAATGAACATCGAGTGTATCATAGCGACTACCCTCAGTCGAACGCTTTTAATTAATGAGCCTCTGGCTTGGGAGACGAGAAATTATTGACATTTTAAAGTACAATGTATTATCTTTCATCTATTAAATATTTCTCGGGTAGTTCATACATATGCTAATCACGTGATTTATCGTTCATTTGCTTTCCCTTACATTAACAATAAATTGTCTTAAACCCGGGAAACCTAATTCTAGAAGACTGACTGACAAAGTTTTCACCACATAGTGTCATAAGTCTTTCAAGCTTCTGTTACCAGACACCTCACATAAGTGGACACCTATGCTCGGTCTCTTTGGTGTCTGCTTTCGGCAGGTTCAATCTCGACCTTGTTGGCAGTGAAGAGAATACACGAGGTGGTCTTCCAAAATATTTTCATGGGGTAATCGTCTGTATGTTAACTCGCCCTGTCAAAGCACCTTCATTTATCTTTCATTGCAACTGACAATACAGGGGAGTGTAAACTGGTGTCATCTATTGTTGAAAAATAAGTGTTTTTCAGGAAGTTTATTGTAATAAACTTTGAAAACAGTCATTACTTGACATCACGTGGTATTTTTGTTCAAATTTGATGAAATTATTTCAATTTACAAATAGCGCAATTGTGTGCTTAGTGATCTGTCCTTTGATTGGAAGCTGGGAGCGGGCCTGGAGTTGATTTTTTTGACACAAATTAACCTCAGCTCCTTGCTTGGCAGTTGTAAACAATACGATTTATATATGAAAAGCAGTGACGTTTACATGAAACAAAGTCAACTCGAGCTTCAACCCCACTTCCAATCAAAGGCCAGGTCACTGACTATACAACCGTAAAATGGATTATTGACCAGTATGCAGCATTTGTGAGATTTTATGAAGAACAGCAAAAGGCAACCACTAGATATAGATATCAATCTCCTTTAACATTTTTTTTTTGTTTTCATTTTCCTAGATATATTTGTTGCCATTAACATTTTCTTGTAGTCAGGTTTGGTGATGTATTTATCTTCTTGCTGTCCCCTTCATCATAATTATTACAACAAAACAAATAAAAATACCAAAAGCAAAAACAAAAAAAGAATCTTAGAATCTAAACGTTCCTCGGCCGTAGGGTTCGCAGAAGCTTTTGGTTTTAAAGCTGACCGTTACTGTTAACATGGGAATGACTACTAGCGTGAACTGATAAAGATCTAGACTAGAAGACTAGACTAAACTAAGATTAAGTTCAGACTTTGACTACAGCCTTTAAATTCGGCAACAGTGCTTTCTTAACAGATCGTCTATGCAAATGACAGGGACAAAATATAAACATTGTTTCTTTCTTCATAATTATATATGATATCGTCTCTTTTTCTATTCCTTTAGTCGCACCACAAACATCCTGTAAGAACCACTTCGCGAGAGGAATGAACACAAGTGGAGTGTACTACTTGAGTGTGTCTGGAACCTCTTTCCAGGTGAAAAAATAAACTTCCTTTTTTTGAAATTTAGAAGTCATCGATCATTCTCAATTAGTCTTTGACGATCTCCGTTATGGGGAATAAGACAGGTACGAAAACTTGGCGGGCTCTGCTCGGCGCCTACTTTGCACCGCACTGCAGGGAGTGTGTTAACAGGCTGTTCTTTGGGGTATCAGGCTTTGACGGTTGACGGTTGCACAAACAACAGCTTTTGAACAGTTACAACTAACATTCCAATTATCAGTAGGATATTCTCGAGTTAAATTAGTTTAGGACAAAAATCCCATTTGTCGGGTGACTGTTAAAATTATATCTGTTTCACTCAAACAACAGTAACAACAACAACAACGGCACTTCACTTGAATTTTAATCACAAGGTTACAAAAATCATTACCACTTGGAACTAGCGTTATAAGCTATTACAGTATGCTAATTAAAATTTGCAATAATTTGGAAAAATCACAAGAACAGATACGAAATATGTTAAAGGACTCAGAAACTGGGTTTGTTGTTACATCGAGTAGCCATAAGGGAGGATAAGATTTGAAGTCCCCAATAACTTGTAATAACTGCAAACTTTCCATTGCTTTTAACGTACTTTTAATACCCAGACAATTAAAATTGTCTTAAAATGGTATTCCCAATATACTCTTCAGTGCAGTATCAGTATTTTGAAGTATATTGATAGCACTTCTCTCCCGTCTCACTCCTTCGCAAAAATGCAAATGTTTTTGCAGTCTAAGATAAACTTTGCTTTGCCAAGCCGAGTGTTTTAACGAACTGTTCTTCTGTTTTAACAACTATGTCTTACTAAACATACCTTTTTTTTCTGAAATTGGTATGGCTTTCTTTATCTATACCGTTTAATATTTAATAATAACATATACTGTTTAATATTCAATAATAACATCTGATCGGTTTCAGCGAGTTTGACCTTATTTTAAAAATTTGTCATTTAACTTAAACTAATAATTTTAAAGTTTTTAAAGTTGTTACCTTCATGGAGATTTGGGTTGTTCCATTTCATTCTTTTTTTTCTCTTGCAAATTCAATTATTCGGCAATACATTGTAATTCCAAGAAAACATTGCTTTGTCTTCCTTAATTGGACGCCAGTATTCTACCCATTATTCCAGCTTTGGTGTGATTCCTTTTCTTAATGTAGTTCGTGAGATTGGTTTCACGCGAGTCACTCAATGATTTATCTCTTGCGTTGTAAGGTGTACTGTGACATGTTCAATGGCGGCTGGACTTTAATATCCCGCTTTTCGAATGTTGACAATTCAAACTGGATGAGCAGCGGCAGCTGGTGGTACGACCGAACAACATCTTACGGCAGCATCACCAGTCCTTCAGACAACTATGACATGATATCGCCCGCATTCTGGCTCGTCGGAGGCAGTTACATCAAAATAACCCGCAGTGATGACAACTCTAACACAGCCTTGTTGTACACTAGAAGCTGCACCGGTGGAAGAACCTTCAGAAGCTTTATGGCAAGTTTCGGGAATTTTAGAAGCAGTTCATGGAACAGCAACGCATGTCGTGGATCCTGTTATTCATACTTTGGGGGAAGTTATTCATCCATATGGGGTTTCGGCCAAGCGCACTGCAGCAGTAATCTCCAAAGCAGCAATTACCTGTCATTCTGGTGTGACTGGGGGGGTGACGCATCTGTGATGATGATTGGAGGTGGAGGTGATTCCTGCAGGAGGTCTGATCATGGGATTGGCATCACCGAAAATGGTGGCGCTTACTTCAGCTATGGGGAAGACTTTGGTGATCACTTTGCTGGAAGCGGCAGTTTTTCTCTAAATTTGTGGATGAAATAACTTTTCTCAATAAGTCAGTTTTGGTTTAGAAAAATAAACCAATTTCATCCTCGCAAGAACACATTCGTGTTAGCAAACATTTTTTTTTTCATATTTTGTTTATGTTACTGAGTTTTGTATGGAAAGTTCAAAAAGACTAAAAAGCCAACTGATCAAAATGATATTCCGTTGCGGGCTCTATCCCCAATGATGGCACCTACAGACAAATGTTAACCATTTCCAGCCTGGGGAGATTTAAAAGGAAACACCACCAATCTTTATAACTTTCCCTAAATTTTAGCTTATTGTATCATATATATATCGATTTTAGCTTAAATTTTTTATATTTTAATTGCATCATATAATATACATCTAGTAATAGGACTTCTATGTAAACCACTCTTGTGATGGAGCATCCTATTAAAAGATTGTTATTATTAAATCTTTTCTGACAACACTTTGGCATATTCTGACTGATTGCAATTACTCACTTGACTTGATGTTCCCATGGGGAACAAGGTATTGTTGGTTGTTTTTTTGTTGTTCAAAATTTGCGGTTCTTTACACTTTAAGAGAGGTTAACTTTAATAAATGTTTCACTCTTTCTCCATTCTGATCCGTATCTATTGGCTTTAATAAATTTTGAACCAATTTGGACGGTTTTCTGCGGTTTTAGAGTCATCGAGGAATCCAAAGTCAGATGTCAGGAACAAATTACGAATTTCTCATACAATAGGCCCCAAGGGAAAGAGATTAGGGCATCATTCAAGTCTAATTGCTTTAGTTTCAATGGCATTGAAATTAAGAACGGTAGCACTGTGCTCAGGAACCGAAAAGAATCCACAAAAAATAAATCACCCACAGCAAGGGTTTTTGTCCAGACGGGACTTAAATTAGGGAAGTAAACCATCTGAAACAGAATCCAATAGGGGATGAGTCGATGGCCTTAATGAGGCTGAAACAGCTGTCCATGGCTGCCATAGCCTGCTGAACAGGCGCTTATTGAGCCGAGTGGGATGAGAGGGACATTCAGCGCGAAGTGCGACTCGCAAGCGCGGAGCGCGAGACGAGGGGAGAGAAAAATAACCGCCTGTCGCCAGTCTATTGTTCATGCTCTTCTAACCGCTCGTCTGGTGATCGGAAAACGCTGATTAATTAATTTATACCACGTGATACTCATACCAGAAATTGACTACAAATAACAAACGTGGCGACTGTTAGTTTCGACGAAACTATCAAACTTGCTCTACAATGCTAAACAATGTCTTAAAGTACGAAACATGGGGATTATAGAAAAACGTCAAAGACAAAATTAAAAACTAAATTTTCTGTGCATCAATCTTTGCACACGCAAATCTAAAAAAAACCACTCTTGTTACTTTGAATATAAAAAAAAAAAAGGAAATGCGGTCGCGCAAAAATGTGCAAATTCGGAAATAACACCGTGGAAAAAATTACACTTAAAACTGCGATTAACTAAATATCGCCCTAATTCTTACCTTTCTGAAATGCACATTAGTTGTACTCTCATATCCATTGGCTTTCACTTTGCAGTCTTCGATAATTGAACGATGACAATAAGGGCAAATTCAGCGTTACATGTTTTAGTTCTACGGCGTGAGGTCATAGACATGAAATTTTGGTTTACATACCGTTTGCTTCGTACAGTTTGAAACATCTAAAACTGGCGTTTAAAACTGCGTTCCAAACGTTTGACTGCGTTGGGGCGTTTCGGTCGTTTCATGTTTGTTTTCGTACCTTGCGTGTCCTCTGCATAATTTTATTGAAGTTATTAATTATGACCTTATCGAAATAGACTGTCAACAAACCACAGTTGTTTCCAATAAGACCCGTATTACCTT
>NW_028145547.1:277500-500000 GCF_977016875.1 Pavona decussata
CAAACCCTACGACTTCGCCCCTTTAAATGGTTGGCAAAAATCCACCATAGAATTGCAGATTTACTCACCTCTAGCGTATAAGGCCACGTAATACGCGTTAAATCATAACTGTCAATATCGTGTGTTACTGCTATTATTAGTTTTCAACTAGTTATCTACTAAAGGTTATTCCATGCTTTGACCCACTTCCAGTCATAATTTTCATAAATTAAATACGGTAATTTTGTTAATCGACGTTATTGATCAAATTCTATGTTCTCAGGACTGGTGTGAATTTGATCACTTTCTGACCCTCTGAATTGCCAAATTTGTCGCTTCTTTTCCTAGTTACTTCCGCCTTGATTAAAATTTACATTCTTTCAAACTTCCACCCGGAAAGAAGAAACGAGATTATTAACTTTGGTCAGTTTAAGGGATGGGCCCTTTATTAGAAGAATTCATTGTGAATTTGCGCCAGTGGTATCAAGGATTCCGGAGGAAGACAGGTGCAGATGGAGACCTTGATAAAGCAGTTCGATTGTTCGCTTTCAAGAATGAGGTTGTCCACAGATTTTCAACTGTTAGCTACAATTTTGATTTTGTGCACACTTTCCTGTTTGGTTGAAGGTAAGGCCGGTGCAGTAATTTGTTAGCAATCGAACTTTGTTTTGTTGTAAAGATCTGATTCTTTCTTCAAAATCGAAGCAAGATAGATAAGAGCAAATCACCCACTTCATAACAAACTGAAAAGAATTTAGCTGTGAGGAGTTAAAATTTGTAAAAACCGCAGCTCGTCAGTTACGTGTGGAGATATTTTACCAAAACGCAGTAAATTTTGACTGATTTGGTTGAGGTTTCTTGCCTCTTTGGAAGGACACCTATTTACGGACACTGTCAGCAGATATGCGTACACAATTTTTTCTTTGTGGAATTTCTTCTATTATTTAATCTTAAACTGATGTGTTTTATATGTTGCAACACCTTCCTCTCCTCTCATAGGAGTCCAAAAATTAAAATTCAAGAAAAACTTACTACACTACAGCTGAATAATTTGTATTCCGATGGCCTTTCACCTAGAAATTTCCACAAACCAGGAAAATTAGCAGCGCAATATATATAGGGTCTCAACCTGGAATAAAAATTGTTCGCAGGATAAAGCAAAGTCATAAGTTACTTGGAAACGTAAACGTCACCTTTAAGTCGTTCCTTTTTGACTGTTTCTTATACAATTTTCCCTAAGGCCAAAATATCTTCCAGGAAGGAAAGGTCAACTTCACCGTGTCATATCCTGACTTGCTCCATTGCAAAACCGTGCAATACCCTCAGGTATTTTCCAGCTCTAGCAATATTCGTGTTCTTGCATCCATCGGCAATGAAAATGAACCCCCCAGTGTTCATCATTCAGCAGTAGTGTGGACCGCCGAAGTGACGCAGAATAATTTCCGCGTCTGTGTGTTGGAATCAGGCCTTGGTACAAATGGATCTGCTGTCGTGAAGTAGGTTGCATTTCGTGGAACTCCTTCTGGAGCACTTGACGGCACCGCCTCCTTCAATGCATTCACCAGCGGAACACAGTGTGAAAGGGTTGACTTTGCACAGGTAAATACATGTAGCTGCTATTTTATAAGTTTTATAAGCTCCTATTTTATAAGTTTAGAAAATTGAAGTTACTTAGTATTCGTTAAACACAAAGGAAGTAGCACATTGAATTTAGGAGGTTCTCCTTGAATTTGGTGTTACTTATAACCAAAACATCATTCCCTCTGCATGCGTTTGCCTGTGCCATCCAGTTTACGTGTTAGCGCGCTATATTTTGTCACTCAAAGATGAAAAGCGGGTTGCTTCACTTTGTAATTAAAGCGTCTCACCTACCTATCCTAAGCCAGACCCATAAAAACCAAGGGTCAGTTATTAAAAAAAACCACGTTTTAAGCTATTTTTAATGTTGCCAACAGTCATATCTAAGCTTGCCTCCCAGACTAGAAAACTATTTATATACTTATAATAAACCACTTATAAACAGATTGATTGTCTTAAGCCGCGGCCAAAGTTAGACTCTTTTTAAATAACAGGCACCAAGTGATCAGTAGTATTACTACCCCCTTCTGAAGAGAACGTCAATCCACCGCAGGGTATCCCCGAGCCGAGGAGGCAGATACATTAATGACGGCGAGTTTTGGCTTTGAGATTAATTTTTGCCAAGCAACTGGAGACTCTTTCGGGTTTGAAATTTTCTTTCGGAACCTTTCTGGAGTAGTATGGGATATGGGGGGATCAGCGCCTTTTTTCCAAAATATGGTTAATTTTTTGCGCTGATATTTTTTAAAAAAATAGAATCAATTATTTTTCCAAGTCGAAATATCCTCAAGGCATTTTCAAAAGAAAACTTTTTGGAATTCTATATTAAAATATCCACAAAAGTGCGTTTAAAATAATCATCATATGAAATCATTAGTCATTTCTACGCTTGGTCTTTTATTTGGTTTTTATGGCTCAGGCGAAGCCATGAGTTTAGCTTTTCGGCAGCGCAGCGCGAGAAGCAAAGCTACGAAGCGCGAGCAGGGGAGGAAAAGCGTTAAAAACTCCGCCGAAGTTTAGGTGGGAAGAGGAGCGAAGCGACGATGGACCGAGGCTTTATTGTGACGAATAATTTTTCAAGGTTGAACCAAAAAGGCTTGAAGATAAATTGTGTAAATAAATTATGAAATTAAATAATTTAAACGATTATAAAGAAATTTTAAGAGACTATAGAGAAATGACAAATCAATGTAATATGTTAAAGGATATAATTAATGATACAAGTGAAGAGCTAGTTAAGGGTATTAAACCAAAATCTGGAATGACCACAGATAATATTGACAAATTAAAGGAAGAATATTTAGTCTTATCTTTTTTCAAGGATATAACAAAAGATTTGATAGAGTGTTCATTTTGCGGAAAAATTCCAAACCCAAACTCTGAGGGTAATTTTATTTTTAGATCATTCGTTGATATAAAATTCAATATTACTTCATATTGCATGAATTGTCTTAATACAAAAAATAAAGTTAATTTCTGGCTACTTATTACAAGGTATAAGAGTATACCAGACATTAAAAAATATAAAAAAATGGATAAAAGAACGAAAAAGGCTAGATACTTTAAAAAAAACTATAAAGTATCACCAGAATTTTATTATGATAAAACAATAGGTTATATTATTCCAATTATTCCATTTTGTATAACGGAATTATAACCTTCTTCATGTGTTTTTCGGCTTTAATTGGAAATTTTATGATATATTTATTTTCCATTTTTTTATACTGTTATGTAGTGTCATCTCTTTAAGCCTTCTCGAAAAATTTATTCTTTTCTGTCAATAGCTTGTCTCTTCGACGTTACTTTTTTTCTTACGCGTAAGAAACGCATTCACGCCATTATCCAAATACTGTTTCACTTTCTCGGAAATGGTGTAATGCATTGGGACTTTCCCGCTTACGTCTAAATTTAGTCCATTGTATGGTCATATGACAGTCGTATGAGTTTCTAGCGAATGAAATGATTACACAAAATTTTCCACAGCTTGTATAAAATTCTGTGTAACTTTCACAGCTTGTATAAAATTCTGTGTAACTTCCACAGCTTGTGTAAAAATCTGTGAAATATGTCAGCCATGAAAATGTTGTCGTGGTTATTTTTTTTATGAAAATATGAGCTTGAGTTTGAGTTTGAGTTTAAAATTGTTTAATATTTAAACGGTTTTGCATTTTGCATAACAAAGGCTTCTTTTTTCATTTATTTTTTTCTTACATGTATTAAACAATATTGTGTACAATAATATATTGTATAGTAGAATGAATTGTGATTTATGTTCAGCAGAAATTCATGAAGGTTTCAAGGATTTTGAAGAGTCTTGTCCTTTCTGTCATGAGCAGTTTGAAAATCGTAAGTCGAATGAACGCGAACAATCTTGTGATAATGCTTATGAGCCGTCCTCTGTAAATATCGACTATCGTCGTTTGGACGAGAAAAAATGAAATCCCTCAAACTTTCTCAGAAGAATGGTCTATATAAGTGATTCACATAAATATAACTTTCAGCTCAGTTCGATTCGTATTTTAGCAGTACTGCGACCATCTTGGTTTTGCCGCTCTGAGAGGGCTTTCAGCGGCCATTTTAGGCCACACTTTTAAAAATTTGCCTTACAAAGAAAGCGTTACAAATCCGAACAAAATCTCATTATTCGAAACAAGCAAATGTTTGTTGTTGTGTTGAGAAGCTTTTTTGGGAATTTGATCAAAATCTGATTTTTTTACAAAATTTTTAATTTCTTCCCCATTGAACTACTCTTCAAGTGCCCAAAAAATGGCCGAGTTTAAAGGAAAATATCGCTAAAGATACATTAGTTGGCATCCTAAAACAGCATCCCGGTTAAAGAGCAATGTCTCATCTGTAAGAATATGCAATAAAATTTTTGGGCAGTTAAAAAGAGAAAATTATAGAAGAAGAAGTTTTAACTGTACTTTTGTCAACAAACACCGCCTTCCTAATTAGCATAACAACATGAAAATAACGATTTACTAAGAAAATAATGATAAATTCCACTTACCTCGTGAAATATCGAGAACTGGATATTTCAAAATATATCAATTTATAGTTTCAGTTGGATACAGCCGCATTTTCGATGATTTGTTGTGCGAAATCACTGTAATACACCGCAGCCGTTAAACTGAGTCGAATTCTTCAAAGTCCGTCAGGACAACCATCGGCCGAAAAAATTGCCTTCCGCCCCATAAGCTGCCGTGTGCAAGGTGTCAAATATTTCTTTGTTATCCTTAATGGCCAAAACGTCTTTCAGCAACCATTTAAATCCTGCTTTGAACTGGAGATTCTCGTCAAGAAATCGTTTATGTTCGGTTGACCTTCCGCCGTGATTAAACAATGAGATTGCGTTACAGAAACGCGCGCACACCCAGACGGGCTGGGGTGGGGGTGGGAAGGAAATGAAAATGGAACAGCTCCTATATTAAAAAAAAAAAAGGCTATTCAAGATTACTGTCAAAGCTATGCATTCTGGGTACTTAATAGGAAACTGCTGTCCCAGAATAATGTGGAATATAGTCAGCCCTTGTGCTCTATTTCTTTGGTTGGGGCGTGGGAGGTGGGGGGGGGGGGGGGGGGGCTTGGCAAGTAAAACACTAATTTACAACATCAGTTGATCGTTGCTCTTCTGTTTAGGGTTCATACATGTTCACAACTGTCTGAAGCTCACTGACAGCTATATATTTGTAATATTAGGTAAACGGCACGTAAAATTAATATGAGGGTTTGTATGGGAATACATGCAAATTAACAGCTCACATAGAATTCCGATAAAAAGCGACTTAGTTACTTACTTGCTTTTATTTTATTTATTTATTTTTTTGTGTGTGTGCGTATATTACAGTTGCCTGTTTGTGTTTTGGATCGTTGTCATAGTGTCACCATTACGTGTGTTACGTGGACTTGGAGCCAGAAAAACTACTAAATCTGAACATCGTTGGAAATGCTATCAAACGTTACGAAGGGCAACCGACTGACAAATAGGGCACAACAGCTAATAGCAAGTTGAATTTATTGAGAGTGGCAAAGGGTTTTTTTGCGACGCCTGATAGCCCATAAAAAAGCAGCGTGACGGGTGATGGAACTAGTCTGAAATGTCAGCCGTCTCCTCCTCCTAACCCTGTAGGTTAGGGGGAGGAGACGGCTGACATTTCAGACTAGTGATGGAACACGTGCGTGAATACATTAGTGCAAATTTTTTGTATACACTGTATGGGCGTCAATGAAATTCGCACTTTCCTGCGGTCTCCTAGCACGTGATTAATATATGCCTCAGACCAAATATTTGATAAGGAAGAATTTATGATTCAAATACGTGTTTTTCAAAAGCATTAGTTTAGAGAGTACGATCTAATGGGACAGTTTGCTTCTTACAAAGTTACACGCTTTTCACTCCGCAAATGCTTCTATTTTTAGCGTCTTCGTGTGAAAATGTGTAATGAAGTGTAATTGCAGGTGATAACTTGTGATTCGAAATGGCATGGAAACCAGGTTGTGAATTTCGTGGGGGAGTTCAAAATAAATGTATTCGTTTCAAGGAATGAATACTTATGATTTGTACTTTGGTGTTTCTTGAGAGAAAACTGCTAAAATAAAATTGTATCAAAATACTCATACTATACCTGCCCAAACGTGCAGTGCTTTTAAATGGACGCTCACGTCCCCTCAGCAGTCACTCAGTAGGACACACTGCACATTTTTATCGTATCCGCAGGTACCTCCAACATACGACGAGTACCCACAGGTGGCCATGACCAGGAATTTTCCATGGACCAATTAAAAGTGCGGCTACTAAGCCATTCGCTTTACGCGTGTCACGAAAAGAATGTACATATTAAAACTGGAAACAATACGTTTTGATTGCCACATTTTATTTCTATGGTTCTCTTTTGCGACCCAAACGACTTAAAATATTAAACAACGCAGATGTCCTTAGGGGTTCGTCACGCGTTTCCTCCCCCCACGAAATAAAATGAAAAGTAGCCACACCTATGAAATTTAATTTGATGTAGTCTTTGGGCGCTTTCCATTCGACCAAAAATTCCGGAATGAAATTTCGAGTATTCCATGTGACGAATGGAACAGTATTTTCCGGTTGGTTTCAACCAAGCCGTCCCAGTCCATCACGTACCAATTTTCGCGCGAAAATACCAAATAAACAGGGGGATCAAAAAATGGCGGACTCTTTGTCTATTTTACTTGCTTTAGAGTTGCTCGACGACTATGAAGTTGAAATAAGCGAAGTATTGGACGAGGACGACGACAAAACGCTGTTCAGTGTGGGTAGTTCCTACATGCGTAGGAATTTACAGTCAACCCAGGTCACGCGTAAACGATATTTTTGAAATTTGAACGGAGTTTTGAAATTTACATGTCAGTTTTGAAAATCGTCAACGAGATTTCAGAGTTCCCGTATAAATTTCCCTAGCTTATTGACGGTATAAAGCTATGAATTTTTCTTTACATTGCAAAATTGAATATTTCAAGAATAACAATTGTTTCCCACAGGCAAGTATTTTGAATCTTTTTTTCAGTTAATGCGTCTTTTGGAACGATTTCCAGAGAAATGTCCAACATTCCATTCACACGTCGGACATTACAAAGAGAAATTGGAATGTTCATTTCATTCCTGGAAATACTGTTCACGCGTGACCTGGGTTGACTGTAAACCGAGTCCACGACTACTTTGAGGGCGCGATACCTCTCTATTTTCCTCGATTTTCGGGCTCTGAGAAACTGGACGCGAGCAGGAATGGTCGAATGGAACGGAATTTTCCGGTTATTCCGATTTTCCGGAATTTTAGGCCAACCTCGCGAGGTACACCCAAAATTTCGGAATGAAATTCCGGAAAATGTCTGTTCCATTCGCTCCCAAACCCGGAATTTCCGGAATTTTTGGTCGAATGGAAAGCATATAAATCAACTTCGCGTTTCCGCGGGGCAATTTGATCACAGTGAGAGAGGGAAAGAAAACATGAAACAAATTGTCGACGATAAGTTCCAGAAGTCCATTTTTGCCCCTAGATCTACAACAAAATATTTGATCTCGCTGGAAAAGGTACCCATCTAAATAAGAGACCGTGACTTTACAGAGGGTACTTCCTACTACGACAGAAACCAGAAAAAAATTATAACCTACACAAATTTCTCAACGTTCCCCAAAGTCACTAGACATGTTCCATTATTCCAAGATAGGTGTTTAATTTATAGCCCCGAATAGGCGCAGAATGGCTAACACTTTCGCAGCATCTTACAAGCTAAAGTCCGTGACATTTTTATTTCCTCCATACCTCAACCCCACCCGGATGTGCGCGCGTTTCTTTAACGTAATCTCATTGTTTAATCATCAACATCATGTATGAAACCTAAACAGAAGAGCAACGATCGACTGATGCTGTAAATTAGTGTTTTACTTGCCACCCGCCCCCCTCCCCTCCCCCTCCCACGCCCCAACCTAAAAAATAGAGCACAAGGGCTTATCATATTCCACATTATTCTAGGACAGCAGTTTCCTATTTAGTGCCCGAAATGCATAAAATAGCTTTGACAGTAATCTTGAACAGCCTTTTTTTTTAATTTGGGAGAATTTCCATTTTTGTTTCCTCCCCACCCCTACCCCAAACCGTCTGGATGTGCGCGTGTTTCTGTAACGCAATCTCATTGTTTAATCACGGCGGAAGGTCAACGGAACATAAACGATTTCTTGACGAGAATCTCCAGTTCAAAGCAGGATTTAAATGGTTACTGAAAGAAGTTTTGGTCATTAAGGATAACGAAAAAATATTTGACACCTTGCAAACGGCAGCTTATGGGGCGGAAGGCAATTTTTTCGGCCGATGGTTGTCCTGACGGACTTTGAAGAATTCGACTCAGTTTAACGGCTGCGGTGTATTACAGTGATTTCGCACAACAAATCATCGAAAATGCGGCTGTATCCAACTGAAACTATAAATTGATATATTTTGAAATATCCAGTTCTCGATATTTCACGAGGTAAGTGGAATTTATCATTATTTTCTTAGTAAATCGTTATTTTCATGTTGTTATGCTAATTAGGAAGGCGGTGTTTGTTGACAAAAGTACAGTTAAAACTTCTTCTTCTATAATTTTCTCTTTTTAACTGCCCAAAAATTTTATTGCATATTCTTACAGACGAGACATTGCTCTTTAACCGGGATGCTGTTTTAGGATGCCAACTAATGTATCTTTAGCGATATTTTCCTTTAAACTCGGCCATTTTTTGGGCACTTGAAGAGTAGTTCAATGGGGAAGAAATTAAAAATTTTGTAAAAAAATCAGATTTTGATCAAATTCCCAAAAAAGCTTCTCAACACAACAACAAACATTTGCTTGTTTCGAATAATGAGATTTTGTTCGGATTTGTAACGCTTTCTTTGTAAGGCAAATTTTTAAAAGTGTGGCCTAAAATGGCCGCTGAAAGCCCTCTCAGAGCGGCAAAACCAAGATGGTCGCAGTACAGCTAAAATACGAATCGAACTGAGCTGAAAGTTATATTTATGTGAATCACTTTTATAGACCATTCTTCTGAGAAAGTTTGAGGGATTTCATTTTTTCTCGTCCAAACGACGATAGTCGATATTTACAGAGGACGGCTCTTATATAATTCTTGATAGAGGTTATTCAGTTTGTAAAAATTGCGGGCAAGTTGCTGGCTATAAAGTAGTAAACGAATATGTTAATTTCCGAGAGAATTTTTATCGCTTTCGTAAAAAGAGCGTTTACAATCGAAAATATCATCTTGAAAATATAATCGATGATTTATTGGCAGCATCGGTGATATGTGTTAATTATCAACAGAGGGCAAAAATACATCGTATTTTCGTCGAAATAAATAAAATTCTTCCCCATATTAATGGGAAAAGGAAACGTATTATCAGTATAAAATTTTTATTAGAACAAATTTTAAGCGCCATGGGATTAGAACACAGTCCGCTTGTTTGTATTAAGAGTGACCGAACATTGGCTAGTTATAAACAATATTGGGATAGTGTATTGGATTTGATTGGTGGTGAAATAGGTTAGTAAAATAACTTATCATACATTTTTGCTTGTTTATCGACAATCGGTGTGTTGTCTAAAATATAATCATCAGCATGTTGTAGTTTTTTCAGGAGATCATCGTCAAATTCGCCACTTCTAAGGATTTCTTTTATAGATATTAACAAGTGCCCGTATCTTTGATAGGCGTAGTGACATTGGTATGTTTTAATGTCAAGATTTTTATGCTTCAAATATATTTGAATAAAAAGTGAAACAGCAGTAGCCGCAACAAGAGATATGCCTGAAGTGGGTAAACTACTGGATATACCACCAGCAGCAATAATTGCAGAACTGATGTTACCGATTAATTTCCATTTTCTATAGGATTTATAAGCTTTTTTGTAAATCCACATTTTTTTGTGATATGTTTTGTAATAAGATTTCAATTCATCAACTTGGTCAGATGATAATGTGTTGCTGACATGGTTGAACTCTGTTACATCAATCATAGTCTTTTATAATTATTGTCCATACAAAATTTTATGATTTTTTAAGAGCTTCATTAATCGTGCTGATTATTAACGGTTTTACTTTAGTACGCATCATATTCTCCAATAGTCCTTTGATGTCAGAATCCAATTGCACCAAAGATTGTCTTATACTATTGTCAATCAGTGGTTTGAAAGTATCCTCTGTGTGGCTCTGGAGTTGACTCAGAGATATTGCATGATTTGGTTGTGTTCCATCTTTGATAATCAGATGACGGTCTTCTGTGTCAAGGTGACCATCATCATTGACGTGAATTGGTTCTTTCCATATGATATCTTGCTGCATTTCATGTCTGACTGTATATTCAAACTTATTTCCGTTTTCATCTTCTACGTATGGCATTGTATATGATATTATTATATTAATATTGCTTTGTGATAAATAGTAAAATAGATGTTTCTTAATTTTGCACATTGCAGTGAAACAATAGTATCGAATAATCTATTTACAGTTATCCATACTGTGTTAGCATCTTGAAAATCAAAGTTATAATTATTTTTTTGATTACTTAGAAGTGTTATAATAATTGTGTCTGTGACTCTTTCATAAGTTCTTCTCATAAGTCTTATATCTGTGATACATATTTTTTTATCGAATCTGAGATAAGCGCCTTTTGTGACAAAATAACCATTATGTATAACATCTCCGAAAATCCGAACTGGTCCATTTTTTTTCTGTAGAAATTGTAAATTTACAGCTTCTTTATCTTCTGTAGGATCAGCCAAATTTACGATCCTATTATTATTCATATTATTATCAGCGTACATCTCATTTTTCAACCCATCATAAACCCTTGGATCAACACTGTCACTCCATCCTTTGATTCCATAAATAACCAAGTATCCTTCTCTGCCATGAATTACCAATGTTATACGATCAGGTGTGGTTTTACTGTTGTTATTAATCTGAACAAGAAGTTTGCCATACGTGTCGAATGCTCGATAGACCTGTTTGTGAATATAGACAGTTGTTCCCTGAGTTGACAATGATACATTGGTGGATTCAGGGAAATAATACTCGAATACCATTGTGTAGGTACCAATGGGTAATGGATAAATGTTGAATGAGATACCACTTCGATAATCATTAGATCCATCAGTGTCCTTAATCATTATGATTGAATAAGCTTTTTTATTTTGATGAGCAGATTCTCTGAAGTTTTCTTCAAACCCATCTACCCTTATATTATACTCCGAAGCTGATTCATCTGTGTCATACAGGTATTTGAATTCGTTTGTTTTGTGACTGCTAATCAAATGTGATTCAGCAAGTTTATCTTCAAAATACTTTTTATTTACACCGTCTTTATCATTGGTTGGCTCTTTCACATTTATCAACTTATGATCATCCAAATTTAAATCAGCAGTCATTGAATTGCTCCCATCTTTTCTAAGGATTGTGTTAAAAGCTGTATTAACTAAAGTTGAAACAGTATTGATAACAAAGGTATCTCGATTGTCAACATAGTTTTTATCAGCTTTGAGATTCAGCTCAGCCACCCGAGCAGCAGCTGATGGCTCGCTCGATAATTCCAGAAATTTAACTGTATGACCACGCATGTCTAGATCACCATCCAATGCATCAGGTTTTAGACGGTTAAGAAAATTCTGATCAACGTAGTATTTATTAACAGCATCAGTCTCCTGAGTACCAGCAGCAAGGTTTATTATCTTATTATTATTCATATTCAAGTTACCAGTCATTGGTGATGATCCATTCTTTTCCAAATAACCTGATAAATCAGGCGATGGTATTTTTTTAACAGAATCATCAACGTACTTTTTATTTGCTGCTTGATTGTCATTATCAGGTTTTAAGACATTAATATCAAAAAATGTTTTCCGTCCGGTGATATGTTGTTCTGTTGATGTGACCATTATTTCGCTTTTAGCTCGTCCACCATAACCATCAAAGTTTTTCAAATCTGGTATATGAAGATGAATGTTTTCATATGACTGATGCTCAGTCATTAATCGAACATCATTAGAGCTACCAGCGCCGTCTGGTATATCTTGTAGATAGATACTATTGGTATGAACGCTGCCAGTATTGCTGTAAATTACTGATTTATTATTGACGACTGCACCTGGTTTAGCTCCCTCAAACAATTGAATCTGACTCTTTGTGACAGCATCATCAGGATTAGTGCCTTGTTTGACATTAACCATTTTTTTGTCTTGTAAGTTATAATCACCATTATCTGTTAGTATAAAACCAACGCCTGGAGGTCCTTGAGGACCTTGTTGTCCTATTGATCCAGAACCTGTTGTAGAAGTTGTTTCATCATTGAAAATTCCCATTATACTAATTGTTTAGACTGTTCCGTAAAAGTTTCTTTTTACAACTTTCATAGGTTTGTCCACATAGAGAAAAGAATATGGTTCTTTAGTTGATTTTATATATTTATCCTTATCAACACCTAACTCACGAGATATAAGGTTTCTTTCATTGCTGCTTGGAAAGTCATATACACAAAAATGTGAGCAGTTCAAACGAATGTCCTTTGGAGTTTTGTAAAATGATTGACTAAGGTAAATAACAGAACAGTTTTTATGCCTACCACCAATAAAATATTCAATTAATGGTTTTTGGTTTTTATCACAAATAAAATCATCAAATATAACAATCTTTTGTGATTCATCATCAATTAAACTATCAACTGGAACTATCTGATCATTGTCATAAACTATTACATCGTAACCAACATTATCTGATATATCAGTCAGTTTTTGAATCATATCTTTATACTTTTGTTGTTCAAGATTTTTTGCATAAAGATGTATTTGATCATAGTATAATAATGGCTGCATAAGCATGTGATAAAGAAGGTTAGTTTTACCCGAACCAGAATTACCGCATATAAGCATTCTAAATGTATCATTAGGCATAAATCCATACAGACGTTTGAAATTATTGTTTTCATTTTCATTGTCATAGTTTGGTATATCCATTATACTATTTTATTAGACAATATTAATATGGATTTGTATATGATTTCTGAAAGATAAGTTGAGATAAGTTGAGATAAGTTTATGTAAGCAAATAGTATAATGGATATCCAACGATTGAAACAAATATCTGAAGCCAAGATTAAGGCTGGAATCCTTACTAAAGAGGTAAGAGACACGTTGAAGGAATACAAGCATAATAAACAAGATTTACAACAGGGTTTATCAGAAACGTTCAAACCAATAATTAAAGCTCAGGAAGAGACAAAACAAACAATCGACGACAAACAGGATAAATTGATTAAGCAATTGCAGAAAAACCAAAAAGCAATCACATCAGGTTTGGAGAACATTGAGATGTTAGCAATTCAGCCTGGACAACCACAACCACAACCACAACCACAACAAGAAACAAAACTGCCAATTGGTTACAAACCAGCTATGACGAAATCACCATATGAAGCAAATCTAGACAAGGGATTCGATGATGATGAAATTGAGACAATGATGAAATATAAATTAATTCCGCCTAGTTCAGTATTCCATCGTATTCAGGATGGTTCGCTTAATTTTGATGATTATGATGAATACGTTGGTAAAACAATACAGGCAATTGGTAGAAAAAAAGGGCCTTTATCAAAAGGTGAAGGTAAAACCAAGAATCAAGTCAAAATCGATTTATTGACCAGAGAAATCAAAGCGTTGCAAAAATACAGAGATCGGATTGCAGTAATCCCTGAAGGTCTCAAAACCCTCAGTGGTAAAGGCTTGCATACACAACCAAAGCGGAATGCGTATAAGATAAATCAATATGGTCAGTATGGTGGTCTCATGATTGATATCCCCAAATTGATGGGACAATTACGTCTTATTGCATCAAAAGATGGGCAAAAAGTGCTTGATAAGAAGGTTGATTTTGACACCATTGATCTCCTCACAAAGAGATTCAATTCAAAAAAGAAATACAGTGATATAGCCAAAATGGTTTTCAATGAATTAAACCAACTGAGTGAAATTCCAATCCATAAAACCAGTAATAAGTTCAAAAAAATAGGATCAGGAGTTGTATATTTCAATAATATAAATGACCTACTTGACAGAATGGAACTTCTTGGCGGATCCATTTTAGCTGGGAATAACTCCGTTAAAAATGAATTTTCACAGATTGCCCATAAATTGAATCAACTAGGGACGATTTCCAATAAACAACTCATTGAGCTGTTGAATAATTATGTATTATAATGATATATATGCAAGAACGAGAAATAAAGATATCATCCGTTAATCGTCAAAAAATAGGTAGGAGTCAGTCTGAAGACTTTTCAATCAAGTTTAATCCACCAATTCATCTTGGCAGCGATATGAAACATGAACTAGCAATTAATCGTGTGTCAATGACTTATTCATGGCATAATATCAATAATAAAAACAACAATAATAAAATCAAATACTCCAAAGATAGTGGAGCCAATTGGGAAACAATCACATTTGTTGATGGTATGTACAGTTATGATGATCTCAATAATTACATTACACAAGCCATTGAGCAAAACGGTGATAAACCAGCCAATGGTGTGGCTGTCAAACTGTATTTTGTTTTATCAAGTTATCGTGTCGTTGTCGAGCTTGGAAATAAATGGAGATTAGATATATCCAATTCAAAATTCGGTGATCTGATCGGTTTTGAGCCCAAAATAATAACACAGACTGAATATAGCAGCAAACTTCCAAATATAACCAATAGTATTGATGTCATAAACATAAATTGTGATCTTATAACTGACAGTATTAGCGATGGAGTATTAACAAATACATTAATAATGATTCCAACAGATAATTTAAGAAGATCATTTCCATTTACTTTTGAGCCGAAAAGAGCTTTATTCAGTCCAGTATCAAAGAATATTATATCCGAAATCAGAATAACGGTAACGGATGCATTAAACAGACCCATTGATTTAAATGATATAGATTGGTTTATGAGTTTAATTCTACGTTCAAGTTTTGTGTAATGAAATTGTATAATGAGACAAAGTGAATTCAAAAGAAGATTTGACCCAGAAATGGGTCGTTATGTTAGAAAGAATATTTACGATGAATCAATTGTTGGTGGGAATATATTTACATCAATTGCATCAAAATTATTCGGAAAAACAACCAAAGAATTAGCTAAAAAAGGAGTTAAAACAGCAGCTACAAAGGCTGTTACAAAAACTGGAGAGCATATTGGGAATAAAGCCGGAGATAAGATAGTTCAGTTATTGAGTAAAAAACAACCTTCAATTATGTCACCTACTAGCGTGTCCACTCAGCCAAAGGTGACAAAACAACTTTCTGATATGGAAATAGCAGATCGAGTGAATCAGATAATATCTGGTGGGAAAATCAGAAGGAGGAAAATTGTGTAATATAATAGTATAATGAAATCATTCAGGAATCCATTTTATTTAGAACGTTATGAAGATGTCTTTTTTGAACTTGAAACACCACTGAATACTGGTGATCCAGGAAACGACAATTCTCAGAAGAAAACCGGATACAGGTTTGTGGTTGACAACACAGGTGAGGTAACACCTTTCGACTGGTATAATGCCAGAATCTCAATGACCTTCAAAGTACAAACAATGGCTAACGCTAATATTGCGGCTGAGGATCATAATGGGATTGTTAATGGATCCCATTCATTCATCAACAACTTCGATGTTAAACTAAATGGTCGGAAAGTTTATGACTGTAACGATGCAAATCAAGCTGTTAATATCAAGAATCTGCTGGAATATAGCTCAGTTTATGCTCAATCAACTGCAACGAATGAATTATTTTATTTGGATACAACCCGACACGCTGAAGAAAGACCTGCTCAGGCAAATTACAATAAAGGATTTGCTGCAAGAAAAGCACTTTTGGGTTTATCAGCAGATGTTACAACAGAAATTACTCTTAATCATTATTCATTTTTTGAGGCACTACGAGATGAACTTCTTCCTTCAACAAGAATGGAAATAAATCTACAAATTGAATCAGATAATAATCTTATTTGGCAAGCTGGGGCTGCGTGCCGTGTTATGATAATGAGGATGCAACTAGTTGTGCCAAGAATAACTTTCAATTCAGAAGGACAATCATTATACATTGATCAGTTTATGAAACCGCATAAATGGACATATCTACGTGAAAACATCGAACGATCAAACAGTACTAGACTACGATCTGGCACATTTACAATATCAACTGGCATCGAACGACCAAGACATGTGTTTGTGTTCATCATCAATGATGCCAATATTGGTGCACAAACGACTAATCCTTTCTTGTACAACACATTCAATGTTGCTAATGATCGAGCACTATCTTCTGCTCATCTGGTTGTTGCGAATGGTAATGAATATCCTGATGTGCACTACAACCCATCAACTGATATGACACGTGTTTACCGAGATGTACTGAAGTATGTTCATGCAAACAATGAATATGGACAAGGTACACTTTTGAATTCTTCTAATTTCAAATCATTATTCGGGTTTTTATACTTTGATCTAACAAAACAAAAGACGGATGTTAGAGATGGAACAACGAAACTGGTATTTCATTATGAACTATCAGGTGCCACAAATGCAAACTATTCAATTTATGCCCTTACTTTATACGAACAAAATGCTGAACTTGTGCAGAAAGACGGCAAGCTTTTATTCAGATAAATATAATTTTATCTACACATATCATATACAAGATATGACAAGCTATCATTCATATGGTGTAAAAGTGTCTCAAGGACAAAAACAAAAATTAGCAAAAGCATTGAGAAATAATTCAGCAATAACAATCAGATTATCACATGATGAACTAAATGGACCTGACCAACTTATGTTAACCAAAACCCAAATAAATAGATTAAGAAAATCAATGGCAAATGGTACTGGTTCTGACATTAAAATATCAAAAACACAGATACGAAAAGCAGTCAAAATGGGAGGGAGCCTTTGGTCATCATTATTCAGTCTTGGTGCGAGGGCACTTCCAGCTGTAACAAGTCTAGCTTCAAAAGCTGCTGGTCCACTGGCTACAGGAGCATTATCTGGTCTTGCCAGTCTTGGTGTTGATAAGATATTTGGAAAAGGAAAACAGGTTGGTGGGTTCTTAATTCCACAAAACAAAGTTGATCAATTGATAAAGTATAAAGATTGGTTGACAAATGAACAACAGAAACAAATCGTTAATGCAATTCATACTGGTGGACAGATTGTTATCAAACCGACAAAGAGTCAATCAGGTGGTTTCTTGGGTACATTATTGGCTTCAATTGGCGTTCCTTTATTGTTAAATGCATTGACAGGAAAAGGTTTACAAGTGGATAGAGAGAGATTGAGACGGTCTGTACCAGTTTATGTTCCAAAAAATACCACTGGTGGTTTGGTTCTTCCGGCTGATTATAGACCACCTCCATTTTATGGTACTTGGAAACAACCCATAGGCATGGGAGTAAAAAAAAAAACCTCCAAAAAAGGAAAAGGGTTACTACTGGGAAAAAACAGTCCTTTCAAAAACATTCCACTAATCGGGGATATCTTGTAGAATTTATTAATACTCCGCTTAGCAATTTTGATCTAAATAATTGGGTTAAACAGCTTGGTATCAAATATTTCAGAGGAGTTTTCAGCAAAGATAAATTACCCATGTCCATCAGAAACAATGAAGTGGGGATCATAAATCTTGATGATTATATCGGATCAGGCACACATTGGGTTGCATATCGAAATGGAAACAAATATGCTGAATATTTTGACAGCTTCGGATTACCTATGCCAAAAGAAGTGGAAAAATATCTTGCAACAAGTGGTAAACCTTTGATATATTCATCAGATGAAATTCAAGATCGAGATTCTGTATTATGTGGATATTGGTGTCTCTATTATCTGCTTGAAAGACAAAAAGGAAAATCGATTCTAGAAACAATTCATAATACCAATTTCCATTTGAATACTACTGATAGTGATAATCATGAATTCATAATAAATTATTTCAAAAATATTGTGTAATATATATGTATAAATGGTAAAATCGTATTGTGTTAAACAGAAAAAACAAACTGAATGTGTTGAACCTTCTGGTTATTTCCAAACAAAAAAAAATAGATTAATGTTCTTTTGTACTTGTGCAGAATGCGGGATAAAAAAAAACCAAATTCGCTAAACAAAATCAGGGAAACGGAACAGCCCGTCCAAAGGGGCGGGCATAATGGATACTTTAGCATCAACTGGTACTGATATGTTAATTCAACATGGTATCCCATGGTTGGGTAAAAAGGCTGTAGAAATGGGTAGATATTACGGATCTGAAGCATTGAGAAATCCCAAGCTACAAAAGAAGGCTCTTGATTATGCTTTAGAAAAAGCTACTCCTTTTATAAAGAAGACAGGTTCTGAAATGCTTGATCAATTATCTACCAAAGTACGTCCTAATAAAAAATATGTTACTGACAGAAAGGATCTCGATGGGAGTGGTTTCGATCTTCAAAAACAACTATCCAAACTTGGAGAATTACATATGAGAACTCCTAAGGGGAAAAAATACAATTATTGTGGACCTGGCACAAAATTAGAAGAAAGATTAGCATCAAATGATCCCAATTATCGAGAACCAATAAATAAACTAGATGCTATTTGCCAACAACATGATATAGATTATAGCAATGCTAGATCATTATCCGATAAACACGCAGCTGATGATATTATGCTACAAAGAATATCTGAAATACCTTATCGTGAAAGACCTTGGGGTACAAGCTTAGCTCAAGCTGCAATAGCCACAAAGAAAAAGCTTGGACTTGGAGCTTCAAAAAACGCCAAAAGCCGTCGAGTAAAAACTGGCAAGAAACATTAGCTGATGAACTGCATAAACCCATAAAGCGTAACTTTACTCGACGGCGTGTTATTGTTAATCATGTTGATGAAATATGGGCTGCTGATCTTGTTGAAATGCAACAGTTGAGTAAATGGAACAAAGGTTATAAGTATCTTCTCATGGTTATAGATATCTTCAGTAAATACGGCTGGATTGTTCCGTTAAAAGATAAGAAAGGTGAAACTGTAACCAAAGCATTCCAACAGATTTTCGAAGAAGGGGATAAACCAGAGTATCTATGGACTGACAAAGGCTCAGAGTTCTACAACAAACATATGAAAGACTTACTCCATAAACACAACATAAAACTCTATTCAACAGAAAATGAAGAAAAATCATCAGTGGTGGAAAGATGGAATAGAACAATCAAAACCAAGATGTGGAAGCAGTTCACTGCCCAAGGCAATACAATGTATCTGGATATATTACCCATGTTGTTGAAACAGTATAATATGTCTAAACACAGCTCAATCAAAATGACACAAACAGAAGCCAGAAAAAAGAAAAATAAAGGAACTGTTTACTTCAACCTATATGGTGATATGAGGCAACCAAAATTACCTTAGTTTAAAGTAGGTGACAAGGTCAGGATATCAAAGTATAAAAGAAAGGTATTTGATAAAGGTTATACACCAAATTGGACTGAAGAAGTGTTCATTATCGACAAAATCCAATACACCAATCCGATCACTTACAAACTGAAAGATCTCAATAATGAAGAGATACAAGGCAGCTTTTATGAAGCTGAATTGTTAAAAGCAAAACAAGAGGTCTTTAGAATTGACAAAGTCATCCGGAAAGATCACAAGAAAAAACAAGCTTTAGTGAAATGGAAAGGATATAGTGATGATTTGAATTCTTGGATACCGTTGAAGAATTTAATGGTTTAAACAGAAATTAATATATCATATATCATATATGGATAATATAGATTGGAAAAAAAAAAAACTTTTCAATGAACTGGCATATTCACATGATGACGCACACTCCTGGAAGTGTATCATTGAAGATATTGATGAATTAAATGCTCTTGTTGACTTCCCATCAAATAAAAAAAAATTTCATGATCCTTATTGGAAAAATAAATTATTATACATTATTAAAAAAAGTAACTACCTTGACTATAAGAAAATTTACGAAAAAATAACAGCAACTAGAAGTAGAGTTTACGATGATGAAATCGATGATTATTCTGACTATTTTATGTTTTCAGAAGAGTCAGAAGAGTCTTCTGATGATTCAAATGATGAAATAGATAAAATGTCAAAAAAGTCTTCTAACAAGCCTTCTTTAGTAAAACTAACAAAACAAGATATAAAAAAAATGACTAAAAACCTGGGTGTTAATATACATTAATTTCTCCACATTTTTTTCTATGATAATTTTTATATTGATTTTTCATTGTTTGACCACATTCACAGGTATATGTTCTTTTAGCCCATTTTTCTTCATCGCTTAATAATCTCATTCTTTTTTCTCCTGTTCTTGATGATTTGATATAATCATCCGGCATATCTTCTTTTTTCACATATTCAAATTTGTAAGAAATACCATTCTTTTTGGAAATTCCAGTTTTGCAGTGGTTAATACCTTCGCAAACCATTTTTACTATCCCTGCATTAATACCAAGATATTGTTGAATAGCATACATACTATTAAAGTATGTCACCTCATTATTACTACAATTGATGGCTTTTACAAATTTTTTATTGGTATGATTATTTGCCACAAACGAATAATCACGATTTTTTGCTGCTTTTTTATTATTCTCTTTTTGGGATAATAGTTGTAAATTGGATAAACGGTTATCATCTTTGATATCATTGATGTGATCAATCACTTTTCCTCTCGGAATTCTCCCATTAAAGCATTCCCAAACAAAACGATGAACATAATTTATCCTTAACATTTGACCATTTTTTCTAACCAGACATTTCATATATCCATTACAACTTTTATGACCCTTTGATGGTATTTTATTATCAACATTTATGATACTCCCATCATCAGAAGCCGCATACAAATCATAAACTGGATGTATTAGATATTTTTTATCAGAAGTTTCTATCATATTTTATAATAGTGACAATTCTTTAAACCGTATAAAAAATGAAATCTACATTATTATATGAGAGACCTTTACATCGAATTATTATACAAATGTTATAAACATAATCGCCAATGTAATTCAGAAATATTTGATAGTATGTTGAGATATTATAATTATCAAAATGATGGAACTATTATCGGATATATCACTGAACATCGTTTAAAATATTTGAAAGAAAAATTCATAAGTGGAGAAAATGGCTTTTTCTCAACATTGATTAAAATATGTGAATGTTTACAACCTTTGAAAAATCGAAAAATTGAATTATTAATTGAATACGTTATTGATTCTTTGAAAAATTAATCCGGCATATACTGGTGATTCAATCTCCTGCTTCTTTTATTCGGTAGTGACCATATGCATAACTATTTATGCCATCATCAAGTATATACCTTTTATCATCAAAACATGACAATGAAACTTTGTTTAGTGAAAAACTCTTGAGGATATGCAAATCACTTCTGATCGTTTTCATGTTATGATACATTTGCTCGTTGTTGAATAATATATTTTTGTAATCCTCATGTTTGATGACTTTTTTAATCACATTTTTCGCAATACCTTTTGCAGTTTTATTGTTGGTGCCATCATCTTTGGTGTATGAATACATTTTACTACGTAAACCAATGAATTCCGTTATTGGTTTGCCAGCCGCTTCATCTTTAAACTTACCTATTACCTTTTTATTACTAGCATCATAAAATGGACTATCTGCTGGATAATCACTGTTATCAAATTTATCTTTGTCGTTCCAAAAATCTTTGTAGGCATCTTCTGTTTTAATTTCATACGTTAGAGAATCAGTGTCTGTAAATAATAATTTTGCTCTGTTTCCGTATTTTGATTTCATGTAGTTATAATGAAAATCATATATTAGTGTTTTACTTATATCTAGAATACACATCCCAACATATGCTGGTCTATTTAATGTTAATGTCTCTTTTATCTTATGAACTGCTACTAGATTCTCGTTGAAAATTTTACTTGAAACATAGGTTGGTTTTGATGTTAATTGAACAAGTTTCTTTTCATCAGTGACTAACCTTACATCAACTCTTTTTCTGAGGTTTTCCATTGTTTTTCCAAATACACTATTATTCATAAGTTTAAAGAAATCTTTTTCAAAACTGTTTTTGGCATTAGTTCTTTTAAGAGTGTTGAAATCTATGTATTGTTTTAGCCATGGTGATTGATCAAATTCAAGTACTCTATAAACCTTGGTTATTTTCAAACCTAGATCAAGATATAAATGCAAATTTCTGTAATGTAATACATAGTTCCGTTTTTCAGACAAAGTTGGAATTAATTTATGAACCTGACCAATGGAAATATTATACTTTTCTTTTATCGTACTACAATAATTCGACAACATATTCTCTTTTACACAAACTTGTTCTGGTGCTAATGGAAAATCATTATGAAGATCATGTAGTGAGGTAGGATAATCCAAATCAACTTCCAATATTAATCCCTTTTTTGATGAGGAATCATACTTAGCTAAGTCAAGTTCATCGATTTTATTTTGAGACATCCATTTAAAACCTCCTGTTGGAAGATATTGTGACATAGCCCAACCATATAAATTATTTGCATCAAGATACATGATATAAGAAGATGGTTCTTTTTCATCATACTCTTTCATGTAGGGATTATTTGCTTTTCCATATCGATTAGCAATGTAACTGATACCACCTCTTAGACCTTTTTCAATAAATTGGAACATATCAATATCAGTCATAAGTTCTAATTTGATACCAGTCATTTTTAACATAGCATCCCAACTCAAACCCGGACTTGTGAAATAATGACACGGATCTAACTTATAATATCCCAAACACGTTTTTCTAAAATTTTCAAAAACATCTGCCAATAAAATTACGTCACTCGCTAAATAAAGATCATGATATACTCCCATATTTTCTACTTTAAAGGTTTTCCAAACTTTTTTTGCATGGTCATATTGCTCATCAGATATATGCTCATCATTCAATTGACTATAAAACTCTTCTTTTGATGGTAATTCAGTCATTTTAAACTTATCAAAACTATCCATGTAATCATATGGGTATACACCTTTCTTAGTCATTAGATTGAAATATTTATCCTTTTTGAAAAATTCTCTCGTGTATTTCAAAGCATCTTTTGGAAGATTGTTAACAAGATTAGCAAGTGATTGGCTCATAAACTGAAAACTGTCAATAAATACCAAACTATTTCCCAACATAACAGCCATATATTTTTCCATGTTATTTGGAATGGCATTGACATTCATTTGACACTCCTCACCTTTTCCATTCACATATGTATGTTTTTTAACAATTTCACCAATCTGCTGCATTATAAAATGACTATCGTATCCTCTCAGATTATGAAAAACCACAGGTATCTTGCCAGTGAGTTTAAACGACAAATTGCAATCTTGATGTGCTGAACCTCTAAACAAACCTGTAATATGACAATGGTCCCTGACTCTTATATCTTTGTCATTATACAATATACCACAAATATGACACTTATCAGCTTTTTTAAATTGTTCTTCATCAACATTAGTCATTTTCAATGGCTTGTTGAATTTTTGTTTGATAATATTTTTGCAGTAACTTACTTCTTCTAACATTTTTTCCAAAAATTTGTAAACAGCACTTTCACCTCTATAATATTGAACATCCTTGGTATACTTATCATCGTAAAAACAAACAACTTTATACCCATATCCACAATCTGTATGCTTTTGATAAGCATCTGTAAAAGATTTATCATTATTCTGTTGGCAACCATGTATCCTTTCTGTTAAAGCTTCAAAGTCAGCATATATTACAAATGGAGCTGGTAATTGCTTGTGGTAATGGTTATATTTTAAAATGTTGTTATCTTTACTTGGCATTTTTATGGCTTGTGTACCATTTATTACAATACAGTTTTTCTTGTGGACATCAAACACATCTTTTGTGCTAAAACATTGCAAACAATGCATACAAAAATGTTTCTTATTTTTATGCTTGGTTTGGTTAAACATAAATCTATTAAAATCTTTGATGTACACAAAATGTTTATTCTCATTTTCAGATATAAGCAATAATTCCATATGATCTTCAAACTTTTCTTTTGAGACAAATAATGGATATGGTTGCTTATTCTCATAACCGAAAACATTGATATTGATTTTATTTTGTAATTCAATTTTATTTATCTGTTTGATGGAAACAGGAAATACAACTCCATCATAATTCAATTCACTAACATATTTTCGGTCAGATTTTTTAATACGCTGTGGGTCTTTATCCATTGGACATAGATGCCTCACATGACACCATCTAAAACATTCATTGTCTTTATTCTGCAGATTAATTAATCCTTTCTTATTTTGTAATTCAATTGGCAGTTTAAGATACGATGAACCCTTCATTGGTTTATATCGTACAATATTCAGATAATGATTGTCGATTGATTTTATGATCCATCCTGAACCCTCTGATATCCATTGAGCTATCCTATTCAAGATTTGTTCTGCAGTCAATTTTAGTACTTCAGCAATTTCTGTTTGGTTGATGATCGTTTGAGCCTTACTGTTAAAATATGCCGTCTTGGATATAATTATATCACCTGTTGTTTTTTCAAACGTCACTTTCAGAGCTTCAATAAACTTCAAACCTTTCATGGATTCTAATATGTTTTTGATATAAAATCCTAGTTTTTGTCTTGTTTTTTGCAATTGAACTAATGGATCTTTATCATCTATTACTGTCACCTCATATGATTCAGTATAACCTTTTAAAGCTTTATTCACTTGCTTTATTTTAGTGCGGGGAGGTGGAATTGGTTTAATATTTTCCTCATACTCTTTAATCATTTTCTTGACATTTTTACGCGGTGCTGGAATTGGTTGCTCCATAATTTTTTCCGTTCTCGGTGCTGGAACTGGTTTGTTTCGTTCGATTAATTGCTTATTCACATCTATTAATTGCTTCACTTGTTTTGTTAATGCAGCAATATTCTTACTTTGCTGAGAAATGATTTGAAATAATTCAGATTTTGATAATTTATCCATATTATATTGCATATATAATAACATCTCTTTAAGCCTTTTTCTAAAAATTTTTTAAAAGAAAAAAGTAATCAAGTCACGTAACGAACCATTCACATTTAATATTAATGTAACGGCTCCACCTGAACCATATGATGATAATTTGATAGAAACGCCTATGATTTGGAAAAAAATCATTGATGCAATTTCTTTAACAAAATTGGTTTGACCTTGGGAAATTATTTGCGCAATTTCTTTAACCGGTTTTAACCAGTTTTTTCCGGTTTTCTAATGGTTTAACAACTTTACCCTTAGATCTTATTATTATGTTTATGTAATGAACACCTTTCCATCCCAAACCTTTATAACGAAACAAAACATAATTAAACAGTTTATCCAAATCCAAACTTTTTTCAATTTTTTGTTTCAGATTATTAATACCAGTTCTATAATATTTAGTTTCCCTATAATCATATCCATGAATATCAAAATGTATTCTATTCTTTTCCTCATGATAAAGGCAAAATCTATGGTAAAAACAAATATCACCATATTTTTTAACAATATCAAACATGACATCATAAATTTCTTTCATATTTAATCCCTTCAAATGTTTATCCAAACATCTCATTTGAATTGCCATTGCTAAAGAAGTTTCTTCCTCGCTATAACGATTTTTATAACTTCCAATAATAGAAATTTTCTCCATATTATATATAAGCGGTTTCTCTTTAAGCCTTTTTGGTTCAACCTTGAAAAATTATTCGTCACAATAAAGCCTCGGTCCATCGTCGCTTCGCTCCTCTTCCCACCTAAACCTCGGCGGAGTTTTTAACGCTTTTCCTCCCCTGCTCGCGCTTCGTAGCTTCGCTTCTCGCGCTGCGCTGCCGAAAAGCTAAACTCATGGCTTCGCCTGAGCCATAAAAACCAAATAAAAGATCAAGCGTAGAAATGACTAATGATTTCATATGATGATTATTTTAAACGCACTTTTGTGGATATTTTAATATAGAATTCCAAAAAGTTTTCTTTTGAAAATGCCTTGAGGATATTTCGACTTGGAAAAATAATTGATTCTATTTTTTTAAAAAATATCAGCGCAAAAAATTAACCATATTTTGGAAAAAAGGCGCTGATCCCCTCATATCCCATACTACTTTCTGGGAAGTAGTGAATTTGGCAGTTTGACTCTTTAAAGGCTTTTATGTGGAGAACAATCGACTTTTTTGGATTACCCACTGGCACACACCAGCTTAACCAAACAGATTATTATTATTATTATTATTATTATTATTATTATTATTATTATTATTATTATTATTATTTTATCGAGTAATTTGTAAATATTCGCACCTCCTCGTCATTAATATACCCGAGTACCCCCGCCCCCATCCCCCACTCCCTTTGAATAAATTCAAGAACTTTGTTAAATTTTGCTAACGGCTCTTATCTATATTCAAACCTGGCTGGTGTGAGAGAAAGTGGAGTACGTGTCATGAGTTTGTGGTGTAAATCATTAGAACGATGGAAAAGACAACCGGTCTACATCGAGATAGTGAGAGGTCTTAAACACTGAGACAACGCGTCTTAACAAAATAATGCAATGCCCTCGTATTTCCTTAAAAGCTATAATTTTCCCTTGATGTAATATTTGATGACTTCTGCCCCTTCTCCTCAGACAAGCAATACTTGACCTGTAGTTTATTCTTGCCGGGGGTGATGCATTATTTGCATACCGTAAAGTGAGGATTATCGTAATTGTTTTAGGTATTAGCTGGCTTGAAAAACAGTTTTTACTTAAGCTTATCATTGAGCTAAAAGTAGTTTTCATCTTAAATGATCTTTTCTTTTCATGAGGGTTTGCAAGTCTCTTTATGGAGGTTAGGGGGAGAATTGGGGATTGGCCGGGGTTGGGGGGAGGGGGTGGAGAAGATGAGAGGAGCTAAACGACTGAAAGATTTTGAAAGAAGTTTTTGGAAAAGCTAACCAAGTGCTTGTTATTCGTTAGATAGTTTCTACTTTATTATCGATGAAAAGGATGCAAATACAATTTCATTTGCTGGAGCGACATTTCTGTACTTAGAAATGGCAGTTAGAATATGAGGGTCGGGAAGTAAAGGGTGGGAATCGGGAAGAGTTGTGATTTCAATTTTTACTTAGCTTTTTGCAGCCCCTGAAGAAGTTTAGTATTGTCTAACCAAAATATTGGGCAATCAAATTATTTTAGCTGTAGGATCAGTCTTGCACTTGATTTTACGGTTTATTTAACATTGCTGACTCTGATCTACCCAAAGATCCGGCTACACTTTGCTGCTGTTTGTACAAGTGGTCCCTGCACTATTCAAGAATTACCTTACGTGATTCTTGTCCGACATGAAAAGTATTAAACACTTTTCGTGACAAGACATCCTTTTTTATTGCCTAAGAAGGTCAAAGGTTTAAATAAAGCAGTCCATACTCTCTGTAACACCTTACCAAATGTAAACAATTCTATTTCTTTCTTCACAGCGATTTTCTTCTGTCCCCAAAGTGCTAGCCACCGTACGTCACGCTGGCAGCACCAGACCACAGGACGCCATGAACTTGTGGATAGAAGAATTACGAGAAGATCATTTCCGAATCTGTATCCGAGAAGTGAAAACTTTTGACGGAAAACATCAGAATCTGCAAGTGGTAAGTTTTTCATTTATGCTAACGCACACGTGCACGTGACGCCTTCCTCAAACCGCACGTGACCTCTATATACACACTTACATATTCCCAGGTTTACGCAAATTTTAATTCGATGTTTGAGCTAAATTTATCATATCCTTCAGGGGAAAACGGTAGAGATTTTGTTCAAATACCCTTGAGTTTACACCCGTTTCTTTTCAGTCACGAGACAGTCGTATGACAGATAGAAAACATTGGAATGTAGCCAAGGCTACAAAACAGTGAAAGTTGCGGATCTGTGACGGAGATCTGGATCAGAATAAAATCTTCAATGAATTTAAAAATGTACTGAAAACTGCGGCGAAGGAAAGATAAACGCAAGAGGAATAGAATCCAACTTGCTTTTTTAATAAGTGGATTGATTCACAGAACTGTAAAGAATCTGAAAAGAATTGTTGCTGGAGGTATTGATTAGTGCTGTGGAGTTCAAAATATAGGGAAGATCCACTGCTGACGATGATTGAGGTGTCATCAAGTTGAGATGAAAGACCATTTTACCATTAGTCTGTTTAGTTAACATTAAAAAGAATTCTCCTTCGCTTTCCTTTGTTCTTTCATCCATTTTTGGTAAAAAATGACAGAAGTACTTCAAACTAAACTGTCAGGTCAAAAGGGGGGCATTAGATAGATTTTTTTCCGTGTTTGTTATCTTTAGCAAGAGATTATCAGCACCTTGTAACTAAGCGAATATTTTTTATTTTCTCTTTCAGGACTGGTTGGCGTTTTCACAGAGAATTGCTCAGTTGACTTTCCAAGGAAAACTTCAGTTTGAAAATGGTGGGGCTCCCTTAGAACAAGACAACTTCGCCTTCTGCAAGGTAATGATCACTTGTTTTTGTTTTGTATTTGTTTTTACGAACTTTTGATAAAGATAAAAAAGCAAATCAGAGCAGGAAATGAATAAAGAAATAGTTTCTCCCTCAACCAACTACCCAGCATAAAGATTCGATTTAGCTCTCGGGCGCTGTTGTTATTTGGAGATATCAAAAGAGCGAGCTGATAACAGGATGGGGCGCTTATTTCTGTTATGATCTCACATGTGGGAATGCCTGGACTGTAAACTGTAAAAGTACCATGAACGTTCCAAAAAAACTAAAGTATGACCTGTACAAGTAAAGCAAATCTCATTTTAATCAGCTTCGCTCCTGTATTTTTCTTTGTGACAGGTGCTTAATTTTACCGAGAAATTTTATGCACCTCCTGTTGTCATGGTAACAGTCAATCACCTATACGATAGCAAGAACGTGTATTCTGTTAAGCCAGAAAACAATGTCCTTAACACCTGGATTGAGGTAAGTTACAATCATTCCTAATAAGTAGATTTTTCGGTCTATTTGGTGCAAAAATAAAAACCCTTCAGAATTAACGACAGTCACATGAATTTAAAACCTTTAAATTACATGTTAAACCCGGCAGTGTTCCATCATAGCTATTCACCTCGAGACCTTCCATTAGTTTCATGAAAAACACAAGCTATTCTCCTCGAGACCTTCCAAGTTTCATGTAAAACAATTGTCTTCAACCTTGAAACCTTGCAGCAAGTTACTGCTTAGTGCATTGATCGCCATTTTACTTTTTTGAGTTGACTTCTGCTCTCATCACAGGAAACAACAATTTCTTATGTTCGCGTCTGCATAAAAGACTTGGCAGGAATGGAGAGCCAACATGATCCAGTCACAGTTGATTACGCAGTTATTGGAGGTAAATGGCAATATTGTATGACAGTTTTACTTTCTGATATTCTTTGAAGTCACCACGAGCTAAATGAGAACGCTTTCAATAAATGAAAAAAGCACATGTATGTATTACTTCATGTAAAAATGAAAATAACATATTGGAAATAACTTACTTTTAGAAATTCTGATTTTATTAATCCAGTCCTGTTACGAAACTTAACGAACGGACAAAAATGTCGTTTGTGACATAAGGTCAGCCAGAACTTTCGGAAAGCCAACAGCAGCTCAGCTGGTAGATTTAGGGGATTTGGATCTGTTCGCTAAAATTTTGAGCCTGAGAATCTGATAAAATTAAACGGCGTTTATAATAATAATGTTGTAAAACAGAAAACAGCATCCGAAGTTTTTTTTGTTTGTTTGTTTAAAATTCCTTTATTGGGTGAGACAGTTGAGATGGATAAAATTTGAAAGTTCTTTGTATGCTGAAAATGACCCGGCTTTAGGTGAGGGGCCACAATCGCTTGGCCTCTAAGAAAACAACCACTAATCTATTCTAAAGTCTCGTTACATAACAGCGATTTAACAATTCATTTTAATATTGTTTCTTTCGTTTACTTATTCCTTATAAACCCTCTAAAGTTAGAGTACTTAATTGAGAAAAACAAAACATAAAATTCTTTGTATTTCATGTTACAGAATTTGATCCGTGCATTAATGTCTCCTGTAAGTACTTCGCCGTTTGTAAGGCATTTGGTCCCAGGGACGCACGCTGCATATGCGTGGATAATTGTCCGTCGTATGAAGAGCCTGTGTGTTCCTCTAATGGTACCACATATGACAACGTGTGTGTGTTCCAGCGAGAAATGTGCCATCTGAGAGCAAACTTCACTGTCTATCACCCGGGTGATTGTACAGGTAATGTCACTGATTTCACTTCTTTTCCACAGCTGCAGATAAATTTTGAACAAACGTAAAGTGGACATTGACAGTTACACGAGATTCAAACAACACGGCAGTAACACCACAACACATCATCTACAGTGTCCACGTCTGATAACAGTAGTCCCATTATAGGATTGAATTGACTCAGTGTTGTTGACTTTTTTGCAGGATTCCCTTCTCAAAAGGGCCGCCATCGCCTCCACCACAATCCAGTTTGGGCTGAAGCAGTTTGTGAACAAGTTCCACTGGCTCCTTACGTCTTTTATCCTGACAAACCGGTTCAAATACAGGTTTCTGTCAATCACGTGAACTTCTCAGATCCCGCATATGTCCACGAAGCAGTTGTTGCTTGGGTTGAAGAAATCATGGAAAACAATTTTACAGTTTGTGTTACACAGGCTGGGAGAAACGAGAAGAGAAATGGAGAAACGTTTGCAACTGTTGACTGGCTTGCCTACCAAGGGGCCCCTGACGGGGGAGTATCTGGTGAAATGGACATGCCGACTTGGTGGACTGGAACGAGCTGTCGCACTGTGTCACTTCCCTCGGTAAGAAGCAAATTGTTATTGTTTTTGTTTTTTTTGAAACTGAGTTTCAAATTTTTGATCTGGTCCGGTGGTTAGAACACAAACCCTCGCACCAGCTTAGTCAGTATACTGGAAGGTATCTTGAACTAGACATAACGGGGAAAAAGTGCGGTCAATTAAATAATATCTCTACCAAAAAAATCATAGAATTTCAAGATTTGAGTTTTAGTTAGGCAGAAGAAATTTTTATTTACCGCTTTTATCTACATATAAACACTCATATTACCGTTGAAAATTGGGCCTTTTTTGTTGTCCTTGATTACAGAGCAAGTTTAAGTCGACGCCCACAGTTCTAGTGTCAGCGGAGCATGAAAGGCGTGGTGTGAAGCACGATGCATCTTCTGTGTGGTTAGAAGATATCACGAGAACTTCTTTTAAGATCTGTGTCAGAGAATTACAGAACTTTGATGGCGCTCACCAAAGTATTCATGTTGTAAGTGGTTTTAGTTGTTACTGTCCTTATGATTTCCTCAAGTTCAAACTTCGCGCCAAAACTCAACCGAAGCTCGTATGAAAAACTGCATCCGATTTATACCTCTTTGTCAGACGGTAAGGAAAAAGACTGGATGAAAGGAAAACAATTGTTCTTGGGGTTTTTCTTGAAGCATGCTCTTAATGTTTTCGATCCGTCTATTTTATTTTATCACAAACGGAAATATGGTGCTTTCGATTTATACAGTTTTACACTGTGTATTCTTATAGGAAGATCACCATAGTTACTTCTTCTCTCTTAAACATTAACCTCTTGGACGGTTGACAAGTGACAACGTGATAACAAACAATGGCTTCTTTGCAGGATTGGATAGCCTTTGAAGAGCTTCATCGACCTCTGTTTAGAGAGCATGGGGCTATATACTTCTCCAATTCAAACAAGCCATCCCGACATTTCAACAATGCTTTTTGTGAGGTAGGTAGGCCAGTATTGCACTTACGTTTACAACCTCTGACGGTCTTTAAACGGTTACAACTCCTTTTATAGATGACCACCGGCACGTCTGATCGCGAACATATGCACTTATACATTCACGCTTGTAGTCGTGCCTACATTTGCGCATGCACCCTAACCCACTCACACAAACAAACTTACGTATGTTCACACTCGCTTTTTCGTTCATTTTTTTATTTGCTCTTTTACTCACTTTCTATCAGATGCACTCCTGAAACTTTTAAGTTAATCAACCCTTCATCTCTCCTTTCCTTTTTTTGTCTCTCCCTTGTTATCTTTCTTCCCTGTTCTTTCATTTTTTCTTCCCTTCCTTTTGTTGTTTTATTCTCTAGTTCATAATTGCTTGGTTGATTTTTTTAATTGTTTATTTTATTCTTTGTTTGAAAATATTCTAAACTTACAAAAGGTTTGTTTTACCATCATGCACAAACAGTGAAATTTTTTCACCTTTAGGATGTCGTGTTTAAGAAGCATTACAATGACTCTCCCGAAGTGTTGGTGTCAGCAAACCATTCAACAAGTGGAGGAAACCTTAACCCTTTGTACAACTCTATTTCAGCTTGGGCTGAGGTAAGACAACAACAGCATTTGTAAGTTAATCTTAGCTTCATTAGTGTTTTGCAATACACCGTAAGAGATGTGGGCATATAGTGTAGAGTGATCGTTAAGAGCTCGTTAGGCGAGATTCTTGGTTTGAGAATTGGTCCTAGCTTGCTTTCTCCTTTTGAACGGCTGAGGGTATTATAGAGGCGAGAACTGAGGCCTTGCGATAAACTGGCTTCTTATCTAGGGAAGTATAGTTACACTTTAGACACTTTATGCCAACAAAACGGGAGCTCATCTACAACTTGATGGGCAACTTCAGGAACAGACCTACTCTTAAGTTGTCTCTATGGTTGCATGCTACTAATTTCTAACACATTTTATTTTTTTTTTATCTTTGCAGTACATAAACAAGACGGGCTTTAGAGCTTGCGTGAAGGAACTATTTGTGCAACAACACGACCCTCTGTCAGTGTCTTACGCAGTTTTCCCAGGTAGGCTCTGAGCCATAGCTAATTATAAATAGCGCTGCAATTCTTGGTCTAACTACAAATCGATTCGCCAGAGAATGTTATTAGATATATCAGATTTGATCTGCTTCTGTATAAAAAATTTCCCCAATTAAGTCTAATTTTTCTTCTCATGCAAAAGTTGTCTCTTGAAAACAGGAAATTTTATTTTAGCCGGGACAAATATTATTCTCATACGGAAAAGGTACTGCTTAGGAGGAAAGCCAAATTATGGGTTGTTTCATAACCTTAAAAGAATGTTAGCTTTTGTTTTCTCTTTTTCGTCAAATAACTTTTTTGTAGCATTGGTCTCTCCTTTAACATTACGGTAACAGCAACAGCTTCGTAAATTAATTTATTACTTTATTTTTCAAAGATGTCTGTGAACCCGGCTGGAGTTTCTACAATGGCTCCTGTTACTTCACCAGCGAAACATGCGAGACTTGGTCCAATGCAAGTATAACCTGCAGAGCAATGGATGCTAATCTAGCTGCTATTGAAAGCCAGGAAGAAAACGTATATATCCAGCACAGGCACAATGGCGACAAGGCGTGGATCGGTTTGAATGACATTGCCACAGAAGGATTATTCAGCTGGGTGGATGGATGTCCTGATAAATTTCGCTACTGGGCTCAAAACCAGCCAAACGACTTTAGAGGGGAGGACTGCGTCCACACCCTGGGGGCAGGGCATGGGTACATGTGGAATGACGTGGATTGCTCTGCCTGTCATCAGTACACATGCAAGAAAGGTAGTCACAAATTAGTTTCTGTCCTACTAGATACATTATCTTCCACTATACTGAGAGAAATGTATATTCTCAAAAGAGATTCTAAAAGAAACAGAGGGATACTATTATTGAATCAGGGGAGATGGGTAGGGAAGGGGGAGGGGAGGGGTAAGGAGGAGGGGGAGAAAGGAGACGCACTTTCTTATAAGCTGATTAGACTGACTCTTTTGTTTTTTCTTTTATGTCATAGTAACAATTAATTTCCTTTGAAAGCCACTTTCAAACATCTTTCTGCTCAGATTATGACGAATGCAGCAGCAATCCATGTTTGAATGGCGGCACCTGTGTGAACGGAAAAAGGAAATTTACTTGCGTCTGCCCTCGGACACACAAAGGAAGTACATGTGAAGGTAAGCATACAACTCAGTTTTCTGATTTCTCTTTCACCCTTTTACGCCTGGGTTATTTTTCTGAGTTTCTGTGTCAAGACTGCCCCACCATCACCACCGGATCACTAATAACTTCAAGAGTATTGAAAGTATGACTTCAAACCCTGGAGGATACCAAGTGCTTCCATTTATTTCTTTTGAGGTCCGTAAACTGGGATACTGACTGCATATGACGTGGATATTACGTCGTTTTACCGCACATACGCAACCTTGGTTCTCGGTTCAGAAAACCATCCGAAATAACTCAAAGTAATGGAAACCGATAAACAAACGTTAAAATTGGTCAAAAATGTAAATGTTGCGAGGATAAACTTAAATTTTTTATTAAAAAGTAAGAAATCCAAAGTTTGAGTCATGGAAATATCAAGTCATTATAAACATATTTTTGCCATCTGAGGAAAAGTTTGGTGCTGGTTTCCTTAATATTAAGGACCGGTTATGAACGTTCAAATCAAGCGCAGGTACTTTGTGCATCGCAGACATTTAATTGTGCTATCAAAAGGAAATCCAACCATAAAAATTCTTTATTATCTAGCCTTATGGAAGCGGATAAAGTTTGGCCGTGCTATATATTTCTGTTATGGGGATGAAAACCATTAATTCTAATTATAAGTTGAAGTTTTAGCGTATCTTTTGCCTTTCAGAGTTTGACGAATGCTCCAGCAATCCCTGTATGAATGGAGGTACTTGTACTGATGGAAACAATAACTACAGATGTGCATGCCCATCACCATTCTATGGAAAACAGTGCCAAGGTAAGAAACCAATTTCGCAGTTGCTGATACATAGTTTAAGTTGGTTCATGATCGTACAGAGTTACCAAAACTTTTTATCGTGTAGTTTATGGTGATAGTTTTTGGCAAATAAATATTATGTGTTGAGACTTTTTTTCCCAAAAAAGTCGCGCTTAAACGTTTAGGAAAGGTAAGTTTTCGTGGCAGGAACTCAGTATCCTCTTCAATGAAGGCTAAATTAAGAATAAAATCAAGGTACGTATTTACGTGGAGCTCAACTAAACGATCTCCGGACCTGTTTAGCCACTTAGATCTATGACCCGCAATGTGTGTCATTTTTACCTGCCTTAGTTTGCCCCATTAAAACTCAAAACAGAGTTTTAGGTGACCATTTTGTACAAATGCAAGTAACATTTATTGAAGTTGATTTTATCACAATCTCAACAGAAACAAACGAGTGTCAGTCCAACCCTTGTCAAAACGGTGGAACATGCGTAGATGGTGTGAACAAATTTACCTGTCTGTGTAGAAGTGCTTACGGAGGAACATTTTGCCAAGGTAAGACCAAATACAATTAGTTGTTTTCCCTGAAGTTTATTCCTTTGTCATTAGTGTATACTCAAAACTCATCCAAATATTAAATTAGTCTTTGACCAATCTTTGCTTAGGTCTAGGTTCCAGACGCCACTCGGGTATCATCTCAGTCAGTTTGAAATTACCCAATTAAAGTGTACCCGGCCCCCAATTCGCTTAAACAGTGCGACTTAAAATTAATAGCTCCTGGAAAAAATGGATTTGGATGAATCTGAGATTTCCTGTGGCTCGACGAAATTTCGAAACTACCCCCTAGAACAGTGCCATTTTGATTCGCTGGCGAGTTTAAGTTTTTTGTTGAATGAGTCTGGCCTCTATTGTGACGTCTACGCAGGAACGGGGGATCTTTCGCATTCAGTAATTTATCTGAAGGAAGAGCACACGTAAAATGAGTTAAAATGAGGTTGGAAGGCCTGCATAATTTATACTTACTACGCAATGAAACAGAACCAAACTTGGTAAACTTACCAATTTTTATGTCTTCTTTCTGGTGATGGGGTTTATTTTTGTCCATGTGATGCAATTTGAACAATGTGTTAACTAGGGCCCAGTCCCTTTATGAAATTTGGAGCGGGCAATTATACGTTTGCTGCGGGTTACCAAAGTGATTTGTAGGTTTCTGCTGCACTGAGCCATCGCTTGTTTTGCATTTTGATCTGAAATGTCATTTCTGTCTTTCGTAGTCTGTGGCACTCTCCTGTTTATCTGTCTCTTATTGATTCTCTTAAGCGACTGTGGTTCTTGTGCTATTTAAGTTGTTTCAAGTAGGTTTAGCTGGGGTCGTTTCAGTCCATGATAATACGACTTCACTTCCGTTGAGATTCATCTAACGATACAATCCGAAACATTCTTTGGGCCGTATAATAAGCTTTATTGTTATATGATGTAATTGCCAGTTGTGCTGTAGGCAGGTTTGCTACTCCTTTGACCTTGGTCAAGACTTTCTTGAAGGTTAATGTTAAGAAGCTAAAAGGAAACCATTTTGTCATTCTCATTGTTTACCCTTTCCAGACACTCTACTAACATGTTACTACTCTCCATTAGTGTGTTTTTGCATAACACCGTTGCTTATCGTTTTGTGGGAAACGTCTGGTCTTGGTTGACATAAAGTCACAAACATGCTTAGAGTACAGTGGGCTGCAAGCCCTGTAGTTTTAGTGCATGTTCTCGAGAAGAGCAAGCTGCCAGAGTCATAAAGCAGATTGAATAAAGATTACCGTTACCTCTACGTTTTTTGAATTAGAACCTTGCGTGCGCAGCGTTTAGTAGAAGGAAGGCTGAAGTCTATTTAAGTCTAGCTCACGGCGCTTTTTTTGTCATGGTTTAGCTCCGCATTATAACTGTGAGGTTTGTGTTGCAGGGGCTTAACTCAATATTCTCTTTCTTCTTGTTTAGGCCAGTTTATTGATTGTGTTTTGAGTTTGCAAAACGATACTTTCCATTCCTTCTTGCATCACATCAGTTGCCTTGAAAGGCTTTATTTCAGACTCGCTGTCGTAAAAAAATTCAAAGATATTCCGGCAGAAATTTTCGAAGGAAGGAATTTACGAAATCATCCTAAGTTGAAATTCTAACAAGCTCGATTTTGTTTGATCCTATAAACTGTCAAAATAATAGAATAAGCAGACTTGAGAAAGGAATGCTAAAGGCAGTCTGAGTGGGAAAAAAAAAAAAAAAAAAAAAAAAGAAAAATTATTTAGACTAAAGTTCGGCCACTGTAAGAATGGAAACCAAACTCGCTGAACTGGTCGGCATTGAACATTCAATGGAGGAAACTGAGGTTGGAACCAAAACATTGTCTCGTAGACCTACCTAATAAAAGTAATTTTTGAACTCAGTCTAAATCGCATTTTATCAACTTCCCCTTAAGAAAAAAGGCGAAAAGAATGCGAAATCAAGGTCACTACGCATATTGGTTGGGAATTTGTGTTTGAAGCTCAAGTGCTTTGTTCGACGTCTACAAAACTCTGACAGTTCCAAAATAACTTCCTACTCAGAAACAATATGTGTAGTTTTATCGGCATTTTCTTTCCTTGTTTCGATCGAGAAGGAAGTCGAGGAACGCGAGCGGCGACGTCTCTCCCTCCCAATCCCTCCTCGTTTTTACCGTAAATTTGAATAAGTTATTTGAATTTTAACTCTTACGTATGATCTGAGGAAAAAGGATGACTGCTTGTAGTCTGCATTGATTATTACCGGCTAGACATGACGTACACAAATCTCGTTTGAAAATTGCTGTAATATTAACATTTGTTCACCAACAAAAAAACAACAACAAAAAAAAAAAAACTCAACGAAACTTATGTCCTTAAAAAAAGGAGCCAATCAAGTCAGAACTCTCCGAAATAGAAAATGGCACGCTTTTGAGTCTATGTTCGCAGGAAGGCCATACTTTTTGTTCGAGGCAGGTGATGCCTTAGGTTATCATTCAGTTCTCATTAATCGGCAATAACCAATAGCATCAACAGTACCGTAACGTAGCCTAACTATTTTAGGATAAAAAAAATTGTTTAAAATAAATAAATAAGTATTATCATCAGAGCCTAGGGTATTTAAAACTTTTACCATTTAATTTACATTTTTTTATTTCATAGCTCCCGCAGCGGCATCATGCAAGAGCCACTATTCAGCTGGGCGACGCTCAACTGGATTGTATTACATAAACATCGGAGGATCTTCTTTCCAAGTGAGTACAGTATTTGCATTGATCTTGTAACGGAACGCATCTTCACGAAACGATCATCACTTGTTGCAGACAGTAGATTGGTCAAAGGAATTAATCTACATTTTTAATGGTTATTATAATTCTCGATAACCGCCGTCCAGAACGATCATCTTTAGGGACGGCGTCTCATTTTGTTACTACTGTTTCTTTATTACCTCTGCAAAACGTGTGGTTACCGCAAATTTTCTGTTTGGATTCCAATACGGCCGCCCCTTGCTAAGATCTGCTTTTCCCGTGCAGTCTTGAATCCTGCAAAAATATCATTGTATAAGGAGGCACCATCCTTTACATCTGCAAACAGGTTTCAAGCTTCGTTTCTGAGGATACCATGGAGCGAAAACGCTTTTCTGCAACGATTCTTTTTCTGGACCTTGAAAAATAACAACAACTCTGCATACTACACACGGGGTGCTTTTAATTGTCAGCTACAAGACGCTTACGCTTGTTAAATGAATGGGCCCATTTTTTTTTTTTGTCTTTTTTATTTCACTTCCAATGAAGAGTTACAGAGAAACAGTTACAAACATAAATACAAGCTAAGAAAATACAATACAATACAATACAATACAATACAATACAATACAATACTTAGCTTTAAAAAAATGACAGAAAAAAAAAAGATGTTTGATTACAATTTACAATACCCAAGTTGCAGCTTACGTTTAATAGGCAAAAAGGTAGCTTTTTGCTCTATGGCATTTAAAGATTGATTTGTAATTTTGAATTGGGTTTTTCCATGTCAAGTTTGCTCCTCAGAACACCAAGGAAGGTATCAAAGAAATAAGGGTCTTCTTCTCTCGAGTCAATGTAAATGTAATCTTTTGCAATTATTAAACTGAGGTTCAGGCCAAGTTGCAGCGCGATATTGTTAGTGCGGAAGCCATAGATAATATTTTCTTCGTTGAGCTCGTTCATTTTTTGTATTCCACCAATTTGCAAATTCCGTCCAAAAGCTTTTGACAAATGAACAAGATATAAATAAGTGTGTTAGTGTTTGTTTGTGTTCGCAAAGATGGCATTTATCCTTCTCTTTAGTTTTATCTCTAAATAAGGTTGCGTTAGTTGGCAAAATATGGTGCTGAAAGATGGCGAGTTTAATATCTTTAGTGACATTAAACGGTATATTGTAGTTCGTTTGAATTGCGTTGTCAAAGTAAAAAGCTTACTACATGCCCATGAGTGCGAAATTGTGATGCTCTCTGAGGAGGCTTTCCCATTCGAGTAAGTTAGTCTGATCCAGTTAACTATTTTTGAATGGAACTGTTAAAATTTATTTCGTATTGTTAGCCCTATTTGAAAAATGACCAGTTTCGTACAATTCGTCCACATCTTACGCGTTGTAATGGTAAAAAAAATATACATGTATGTTCTAGTTCATAGGTAAATTGTTTTGTTGCGCTGAACTGCTACATTGTAATTTTTAAAGTTGTGAAATTTGATAGTTTAAATATAACGGCTGTTGTGTTTTGTCCAAATTTGACTCCATTCCATTCTAAATTTATGGTGAGGCGATCGGGGATCATTTGCGGTCCAATTTGGGGATCATATCCGGTCCGGAGATCATTTGCGGCCCGGGATCACTTGCGGGCCTGTACAGAGGTCGATAAAACCGGGCGGCAGATATCAAATCAGATGACTGTTACCGTCCTGATAACCACTATTTGTACCTCTAGACGTGTTTCATCCAAATAGAGCGCGCGGAAATTCGGCATCACCTGTCTCACTCCCCCATTTCTCGCTCGCTTCAAACCTTTCGTTCGCACCATCGCAAAAAATTGCAACTGTATTCCTATCGACTTATGAACTGTGGTTTGCCAATTGCTTTGACATAAGTGGTCTTTTGTTTCAGCAACCATGTCTAATACTTAGCATACCATTTTATTTCTGAAATTGATATCCCTTTTTTAACTCGTGAATGCACGCATGTGCAATGAACGAGTTATAGCGATTGTGGGGTTTTCACTTGGTTGGTGGGCAATCTCGTTCCCAGAGGCTGCTTTCTTTTTGGTCAGCACGAAGGAAACAAGACCTCTGAGCTAATCAATGTCAAAATCCAGCAAATAGAAATCTGATTGGCTAATATATTTTACCGGAAGTGCCTTTGAATTGGAGGTTTCAAAACAGGAAATAAAATAGACTATCAAAGACATCTGAAAGTGGGCAAGGCAAAAGCCGCCATAGAATCGAAATGCAACCAAATTTCCATTGACTTTTTTTTGCCAGTAAGACAACACAACAAAGATAACAAGTGTAAATCACGACTAAACGGAAAAGGCGCAAAAACCTTTGCGATATGTTGCAGCGTTTGACAAAGCTGAATGACAATATGACACTTGCGTCGAAGCTCACGTCGAGGTTACGATAGACTTGACATTTTTCGGAAAAAACTCCTCTAATTATCGACTCTGAAATGTGGTTCATAATCAATGCCAGCCGTTTAGAATCGTTCTTGACATTGTCTAAAGCGGATAAGAGTTTGACAGCCTTTCTCGTGCTGTTGAAGGAACTGAAAGAGCAGAAAGAAGCAAACTTGTAATCCATTCGCACCGCGGAGTTATTTGCGAGTTTATCTGACTGGAGCAGAATTTACTCAAGATTACTTCTTTGAACTGGAACAGATATTCTGTCTGCAGCTTGGCAGAAACATAATTGAAGGTTGAACAAGAAACACAAACAGCCTAAGTATGTGACTGCTGGGTTAAGATTATCCAAGAATGCGTTGCCCAAAAAGTGGTTCAGAAAGCGGTCGGACAGAAAGACAACGCCTGGAATAGCGATCGTTGTCACTCTTTACACCAAGTTCATTTGTGAGCTTTCTAAGTTTGCAGCTTATAGGACTGATAAACCACATCGAGTGCAGGTAAAATATTTTTTTCAGGGTGAATTTCTTAAGCTTACACAGAGTGTGTGAATTGAAAAAAAAAATAGCCGATCTTTCTGATTAGCTTAGATTTTCAAGTTGCTGATTATTTGGATTGAACTTTTACAGAGTTGTGTCTTCTTATTAAATGGTATGGGCGGCCATCACCGCCAAAAATACAAGCAGTGCAAACGATATAGAGTAAACAGAAATGGTTTAATTGTCCTTTGTAAATTGGTTTAGACAATTTAGAGACGATGCAGTTAGAATGCATTTGGACAGGTTGTCTTTGATGGAATGATATAGCCAAACAATAAATGGTTTAGACAATTGCAAAACTGTTCAGCTATCAATGGCATAACGGTACACGAAAGACAGAAATGATCTAGTATGAATGTGAATAATTCAGCTTCCGTTAGTAAAACAGCACAGGCAAAATAGAATTGGACAAAGTAAATGAAAAGTGGTGAAGTAGTCAATGTTAAATTGGCAAAGTCAATTCTCAAACGGTTTAGCGTAATTTGAAATGATTTAGTACAATGCCAAACAGTATAGCTTTCTGTGAAATGGTTTGTGACTTACCATCACAGTAAGCTTTGCTTTTTTTTTGATTCGTTTTATTATTTCAATATGCAAATTTCGTTTTCAAAAATTTCCGGATACGGCCGGAAAATACGCTGGATACGTGTGGACGCAAGCCGTATTCGTAAAAAAAAATTTGCGTTTTCACAAATTTCCGGATACGTGTGGACGACGCCTTAATGTAAAGAAGCACATGTCTTCTCAACTAGCGGATGAAATTCGCCCAGACAGAAGCCGCAGTAAATTTCATTCGGGGTCCAGTGTGAGCGATTCATTCATTTTCATAAGATCGATTCAACAGGAAAATGTAAACTTGCTAATGTATAGCGACAATATTCAGCCAAAATAGCAACCTAATCAAAAAATGAAAGCTTCTTCTGATATGAAACGTGAAAAAAGCCGTCGTTTGAACGTGGAAAGAAATATTACCATGCCGAGAACAGGAAGATTTAGGTCACGTGCTGGGCAACCAAAGTCGTTGACATCAGTATCAAGTTTAATTCAGCAACAACACGATGCGAGGAAAAAAAATTACAGAACACTTTTTTGTCGATTGGCAACCATGCTATAATCGCCTATAATTATGTTCCTTTATTGGTCACTATGCATTTTTCCAGCTTTTACGTGATCCCGTTATCTAAATGTAATTCGAAAAATTAGTTCCACGCAAAATACTAAAAGATTTATCTTTTTGTCTTTTAAGGTGTACTGCTATGGTGGCTGGACTTTAATCTCACGCTTCTCTAATGCTGACAGTGCGAACTGGATGCAGTACAACGCCAGCTGGTGGTACGACCGAACGACATCTTACGGCAGAGTAACCAGTCCTTCAAGCAACTATGACATGATATCACCCGCATTCTGGCTCGTCCGAGGCTATTACATCAGAATAACGCGCAATGACGACAGCTCCCATACATATCTTCTACAGACTGCTTATAGCTGCATTGGTGGGGTGACCTTCAGAAGCTTTATTACCAGCTTCGGAAACTTCAGGAATGGTAACGTCTGGAACAGCAACGGTTGTCGCAGAACCTGTTATTCGTACTTTGGGGGACGTTATTCATATACGGTGGGTTTCAGCCAAGCGTATTGCAGCAGCAATCTTCAAAGCCGTTCTTACCTGTCATTCTGGTGTGACTGGAGTACTGGTGACGGATCTGTGATGATGATTGGCGGAGGAGGTGATTATTGCAAGAGGGCAGATCATGGGATTGGTATCACAGAGGCTGATCAGGCTAAGTTCGGTACAAGTAACTGTGATGGAGACTTTGGTGATAATTGCAACACTCCTTCTAGCTACTCTCTTAATTTGTGGATTAAATAGCTTTGACTTTAGTGAGACCGTGCTTTATTGGCTAGATTGTGCCATTTTTTTTATGAGTAAATGTACCGGCTAGAGCACATAACAAGGAATATTGTAGAATTGACGCTTGTAATTTAAAGTGCATCTAATAAGGCCAAGATGATGCAGTAATCAGTTGGATCTTTATTAATAAAGTTATAATTACCATGAATAGAAAAACTAGAATAAAAAATATTGAACATTCCACAAAATAGATAAAGCCAAACCGGAGTATAAAACATAACGTGTTTAGGTTAAAAGCAAAATGTGTTCCTTCTTGTCAATTTTCATAGTTGTCCTTTACTGAACCACATTCTAGCGGACTCACGAATAGCAATTTTTAAGGTTTTTTTTACAAGAAAAATTTACAATAAATTAAACATAAACTTGGCCAAAGTTTTATTTTTTGCCATGTAATGTAGCTCATGGACACAAGGTAAGCGGTGTCAGGTTATGGGTAGGAAAGGAATATTCATCATCGAAGCGTTGGGTATTCTTTATGACTCTTGTGTTACTGATCCTACACACTGCTCTATAGCCACCGATTTCATTCGGCTATGGGACCACTTTTAAAGCGTCTAAACCTGAAAACCCTTTTGGGTCAATAAAATCTATGTATCGCCTCCGTTACCTCTGAAAAAAACTATCTCGTTTGATGAAATCATTGCGTCGCCATAAATTTTCAAAGTTTGGAATACTCGAATCACTGTCTTGCAATTTGGGATCTGGATGGAAACCTATTGTGGCGTCATTTCAGGAACGCGGACGGAGTTCTTGCTGTTTTAGTCTCAGTGGGACCCATAGTCGTTCCAAGATTTATTTTCGTATTTTTTCGTCCTGTTACAACTTTCAAAACCACACAATGCAATCACAGAAAGGAAATATTATATGGCCATTCAAAAACGGAGATAGCCGCACAAATTTAATCGATCGGCTTTGCCGGAATCCGTACAGTTTTGGACAGTATTAAAAAAAAACTAGGTCAATAGCTGTTGTTTTAGTTTATTTGGTGTTCTTTGAGTCGGAAAACATGGATCCAGTTTTATCTTATGTGGAAGTGAAATAGCGCTTCCTTAGTGTCAGCGTGTTGACTTTGGCTGCCCGATGGCAATGGGCAATGACATGAGCGCTTGCAGGTCACATTCACACTTAAACAAGCTGTTCATATACATGAGCATGGGCATTGTTACGTGCTGGTGACATATCTCACCTTTCGACGAATCAGTTGGGCTAAAGCCGTGGGCATTTGATTGCGATGAGTTTGTGCGGTGCAGTTCATTTGATCATTTAGTGGCATGGTGGCTCAAAGCTTATCCCATTACAACTGTTTCATTCACGTGTGATTTATCCGCCAAACATAAACAAAGCGTAGTGCATCCTCCGCTAAACCATGGGCCTTACAACGCTTAATGCTTTCCAAAAGACCACAAATAAAATGTCTTTTTTTTTTTTCGCCTCTGGTTTACGTTGACCCAGAGAAGCGACAATGTAAGAGACAGCACCCCTCTCGTGGTTTCCTTGGTAACTCACAGCCTAGGCCTTCTACAACCAAGATGCGCATTGTTTTAGCTAATCTTTGCCTTCCCTGTTAAAGAACTAACATGGGCACATGCTCCTCTAAATTCAAGTATTCGATACCTGCCAAGGTCCCCGGCTGACGTCAGGTGTGTGCTTGACTCATTCTCCCTGCTTCCCTGCAATGAAATTAAAGGCGCTCTCCATTTCTTAGAACTGGCTGGCCAGACTGGTCAATTCGTAAACGGAATGTACCAATTGGAAAGCTAAGTTTTATCTTAGCCCTTCAAATTTCTTTAAAATAGCGCGAACCATTTTTGGAGTGATTTTTTTTTCAAGATTTTGCGGCACCATCGTCCCTTCAAAATGATGCATTCGACTTACAGACTAGTCGGTCTGGCCGGGGAGTTCTGACAAATGTAAAGCGCCCTAATAAAATCCAAATTTACAAACTTTCGACGGCCATAGATATGCTAGTGAGGAAAAATGTTACGACGAAAAAGGTTTCGTAGAAATTACCTAAATGTCAAGGCGATTTGCAATGGCGAAAAGTGAGAAACTTTTTTAAAACTTTATTTCCAATGATAGCTGCCATACTGCTGAACAATGTCGAAGATAACTGAGAGGAGAGTACAAGCGATTCTGCTCTATTTATCCTGGAAAGTGAAAAGGAGTTTTGATTCTTATATCAAGCGCTCAAATTCGTTTTTTAAGCGGAAGTTGAAATTGCAATTATCTGCAGAAAAGGCGCGGCGATTCATTAACTTGTCCTGATCATTTAATCGGATTAACTTGCTCGCATCGGTCCTAGGTTTTGTTTTTGGAGGCAAGAAAGTACATATAACTTGCTTGGCATTCGATGCGCCCACTTCAGCAAAATACACAGGTTCATTTTAGTTGACATCTTTTCGGAAGACCAAAATCGCCTCATAATTTTGGCGTTAGTTGTTGAGAAAATCTCCAGTTTTCTTCGGCAAAATGACAGCTCAAAATTTCTTAACACTGGAAAATTAACCGGCCTTTCTTTTTTCGGATGGACAAATACCCCTTTAGAAACGTGAACTGAAAAAATTCACTGGCATTTTCTTAAAGCCATTTCTTCCACCTAAATTTTCAGATAAAGCATCCGAACAGATCAAAAATGGCAGAAAACGATGTGGGAATACAGAAAACAACATTTAAAGTATTTTGCTTAAATGCTCTCTTTGGGTACCTCTGATAATAGAGAGCGATCTCCTTTTGGTAGGCTTTTCGTTTGAAGCCCTCACTAAGTAGGCGTCTGTTAAATTGTAATAGCATCTGCTTCGCATCGTATGCCATTGCATTTTCCACGAGCTGACGAACATCACAAGCCTATTTACCAATTTATTTCAGTGAGATATGTCGTATATAGCATGACAGACATGATTGACGGAAAAGATTTTCAAGTCACTCATAGTAGTTTTGATGTCACGGTCATAGCAATCAAGTATAAAAAGTCATTAACTGGACCAAACTTGAGAGAGGAGACGTCTTTTCTGCGCGCGGCGGTAAAATAAAAGCCGGAAAAGACGTGTACTGTCGCAGGCTATGTGACCATGAGATTGGGCTGGTTTTGATGGGAAGATTGTTTTGACGGTTGAAGTTACCAAAAAACGATAAGCAGCGAAATGAAACAAGACCAGACACTACCAAAAATGCACATTTTGACTGTTGAGTAAATATTAAATTTCTAGTCATTGAATTCTTAACCAAAGAACTCACCAATGTCAGAAAAAACTACCCTCAGGTGACGGCTATAACGTTGCTAATGGCACAGATTTTAACAATCCTACTTTCTTGGCCGTCTTTATTTAGAAATCTCTCACAGTAAAAAATCTTGACGGTCTTATCCGTTCAACGCAGCCCCCCCCCCCCCCCCCCTTCCCCTCCCAGTCTAGATAGGGTTAAAATGAATGAAAATGATTATTTAAATCTAGAAGGCTTACCTTTCCAAGCAGATACCGTAAAATTCCGAAAATAAGCCTCGGGGCTTATATTTTTCAAAGGACCTTTTTGAGAAGCTTATTTTTGGAAGGGGCTTTTATCCAGCGGGGTTTGTTATAGGAGGAAAATTTGCGTTTCAAAATTGCATGGGCTTATAATTGGAGGGAAATTTGTGTCAAAATGTTTGAATGTGTAACTGGCTATGGGTCCCATGCTCAAAGATAACAGGTGAAAAGCGAGAAGCACCAGAGGGAGTTTGGGTTCAGGGTGGCGGGATCGAAATTCCTTGCAAGTACTTTGTCTACAGACCGAAGGCATTCAAGGCGCGAGTGAAGAGCGAACTGCGTAAAAGACAATAAATTTCAACACTTGTTGAATCATTCTTTTGTGACTAAAAAAAAGGCTTACTGATAATGGTGATTATGTGTATTTTCTATAATTAAGGATAATTTCTAAATACAAGCCCGCGGGGGCTTATTATGGGAGGTATTTTTGCGTTTCAGATTTGGGGGGCTTCTATACGGACGGGCTTATGCCCGGAGGGGCTTATTTTCGGAATTTTACGGTAGCCTTATTGAAAAGTGGCCTACTTCGATAAAAAGCTCAGTCGCAAAAATGCAACCCCATCCAGAGGTACATTCCCATAGCTATTACTAGGAAGTATTGCCCAGGCTTTTGACGATAGGTAAAAAGGCAAAGATCTTATAACTTCAACAAATTCCAGCTACACCAAGTTTTGACATTCTTTGTCCATTGTCCGACTAGTCTTACTTGCTGTTCAAAATTGAAATGTTAGCATGCATTTTAGTGAACTGAAATGTAAAGCTATGCAATATCAGAACTTAACTAGCCCAGGATAAGACAATGGGTTTATATTTACGTCGTTTATTTTCCAAATAATGACCAACATTGAATGAAATTGCTTTTTCATAGAGCATTGCAGTTTTGAACGCAACGTGCCGTGAAAGGTCACACTTCAGGAGTACTGCCGCTCCCACCGTATAATAACAGTAACTTTTAGCATCCTTTGATAGCACACCCATTGTATTAGCCTTTTGCGGATATTTACAGGCCCGCAAATGATCCCCGGACAGGAAATGATCCCCAAATTGGACCGCAAATGATCCCCGGTCGCCACACCATAAATATAGAATGGAATGGACTCAAATTTGGACAGTGGATTTAAACTTTATACACTTCATTTTTAGTAGTAATAGATGTTGGAAATTAAGCCCCGTTAGTGTCGAGGTAAGGTCGAGGTGTCGAGGTAAATCATTGATATGCATAAGTGTCGAGGCAATGACGTCACCTATTGTTATAACCTAGGGAAAAAATGCCTTCCTGCATACTAATTAAGTGTCTTCCTGCATAATATTAAGTGTCGAGGTTTACTAATGAGCGTCACTCTTGCACAAAGGAAACAATAGACATGCCCAGGCTTGCCCGCTCTATTCCCACCCTGATTGGATCTTAAGATTTGTATGACCAGTTTGAATAAAAGCGCGCTTTCTCTTGGTAGCGTCATTCCTTCATTCAACTTAAACTCGCTGGGAAAACTTTTTTTCGATTTTCAAAACGTTAGTACCGTTGAAAATGGCTTTTTTCACCAACGTTGTTGATCTTCAAGCTGCCTTGAGCGCTTGTTTAACTGTCCGCGATTGGGAGGTGTTGTTTGAAGCCCCGTTTGCTGGGAAAATTTATCTCCGATATTTCAGGTTATTCGTGACGATTATCGATCATTACCGTTAAAAAACAAAACACACACGCATATATACACAAAGTGGCGCTAAAAACTCTATATTTCAAGTTTGTTTGACTATTACAAGACCGTTTTCTCCTATCTATCTCGAGGAAATAAAAAACTATTAAAGTCACGCACCGTTAGTCAGTTAATTATGCGGATCCACGAGCCTTAAATTGCATACAAATTAGTTCAGTTCTGCTGGAAAAACCCAAGGGAGTATCTTGACGCATTAGTATATAATCAATTTTATATAACTTAACAAGGATCAATTAAAACACGCGACTTATAATTGCTAGCAATAGAACCAGACAAGAGATACCGTTTAAAAAACTTTATTAAAAAACAATGAAAAAAAGAGTCAAATACACAGCGATTTGAAAGGAAAAGGAATGAAAATGAATCATTTGACTGACTATTACAAATCCGTTTTTGTTTTTCGCTTCATTTCGAGAAATAATAAATATTCCTTCCGTGTCTACACAATTTTCCTACGGCCTCTAAGCCAAGAGTTCGACTTTCTTTGTTTCTTGCGGTTTGCCTTGTTCTTTGAAGTCGGTCTTTTAGTTTTTGCTTTAAAAGAGGCCTCGTTTCTCCGCTGTCTTGACAGTTCGTACACCGTTTCTTGTGTCTTTACTGGATTGTGATAGTGATTTTTTCCGGAATCATCCGCTTCACTTTCGTAAACTACGACTTTAACTTTAGGTTGCAGTTTCGCTTCTTGTAAATACTGTCTTCGCTGTGTGTGCTCTAACTGATGAACATCCGCGAGATGGTTAGCTAATCTGACAAGGTATTTAGCCCCGCACGATGGAATCGGACAGTTTCTGCAAACTCTCTTGTAAACCATGTTGACAGTTTGGTGACTGAACACAAATGACATCTTTTTCGCAAATAGTCAGGTTATATAGAGTGTCAGAAGGGCCAAACACAGACCAGAAAGGCCATAACCAGGCCAAACACAGGCCTGAAAGGCCATAACCAGGCCTGAAAGGCCAAAAAAACGCCAAAAGGGACAAAAGGAGACAAACGGGCCATTTGTAGTTATATGTTTTTATTATTATTATTATTATTATTATTATTATTATTATTATTATTATTATTATTATTATTTTTCTCAGACACACGCGTGGGTGTCGCGCGTCGCTAGTTTCGCAACAGCTCTCAACTTTGGAATCATCATCTTTATTTAAAAGTGTCATCACAAATAACAGTGTTTAATTAAAAAGTTTTGATCTTGCTTTAGTAATTTGTATTTCAAATTTCAGATTTTTTTAAAATTTTTGTACAAGTTTACCGATTATTGTTATTATTTTCAAGTCATCAATCAACACACTTAAAGTTGGTTGTTTACAGTTTTATTGAAATGCAACAATACAAAGATCCAGGAAATAAAAAAAAAATCCATAACAGTCATAGTAGGTTTAGTCTTGATCTTGTGGACTGGGCTACTTTTCGTACAATCGATTGAGTAAGAATTTCCGCTTATCGATAGCAAGTTCCGTCGATTCCAACCAATCAAATCCTTCTGTGTCTTTAAGCTCTTTTTGAGTTTCCATCACTTTTTTGAAGGTGGGATCTTTTTTCATTGCACGCATCCATTGTAGATTCTCTAAGAACACTTTTCTCAGCTCTTTTCTGTAAACAGGAACGAGAGCGTTTACGGCTTTACTACGAGCCACATCTTCTGAATCGCCGTTTTCTTGGTATTGATTGATCAAAGCGTTAAGCTGGGTCTTGTGGCGGTTCTCGGCTTCATCAAGAATGCGTGACCACGGCTCTAAGTTTTCTGTTTCTTCTTCTTGGGAAGACTCCGTTCCTTGACTAGAAACTTCGCTTTCTTGGGAGAAATCGCTTTCTTGGGAGAAATCACTTTTTTCATTGTCTTCATCATTTCCAGCACCTTGTTGCAGGTATAAGGTATAGTTTGTGCTCGTCATCTTTGGTTTGAACCGCACGCCTTCTGACAGGAAACTAAACTTCAGAAAGTAACGCGTCTCTTTTATAGAAAATTGATGAAGGCGGGGTTACTAAGCGTTCTCCTTCATAAATAAAAGAAGACCAGAAAGGCCATAACCAGGCCAAACACAGGCCTGAAAGGTCATAACCAGGCCTGAAAGGCCAAAACCACGCCAAAAGGGACAAAAAGAGACAAACGGGCCATTTCTAGTCATGTGTCTTTATTTTCTCAGACACACGCGTGGATGTCGCGCGTCGCTGAGTTTTAATTGTCTTATAAGCTCTCTGTGATAATTCCCTTGTTCCGTTCATGGTTTTGAAACAGGTCGCTAATAGTTTCCGATATTCTATTTCAATATCACCATTCTACACTTTTTTGAGGGTGTTTGGGGTTCCAACCGGCGGTAAACTTGCTAGCCATGTTGTTAAGGAACTGACGGTCTGAGAATCGAAGTCGATGAAGATTTCGCATAAAATAGATTGCGTGTAGCCGGTACGGGTATTGTTATCGACACTGACTCTGGGACTACCCAATCAGAGTAGGTGTTGGATATGACTTATTGTTTCTCAAACAAAAGACACACGAGATAATTCGCTTGCAAATTTTAGAGCTCGAGTCAAACATTTGTTAAACATAATTAGTGACTAACGCGGTGTAAAGATGAATAAAACTTTATTTCAATCAAAACCTTTAAAAATCTTTCAAAGGATCTCAAGACAGCTCTATGTCCACACAGACGGTAATGCAATATATTTAATTAGAACAAACAGGAAGATCTTGGTTCCTTATATTGTTAAGCATAGCAATACATTTTGATCTGCGTAAATCTCGTGCAAAAGCTCTAGAATAAGAAGATAACTGTTTATCTCTTTCTATCTCTTCATGTTCTTCGGGGCTGATGACATAACCTTCAAAAGGTACGTGTTTGCCTTCAATATGTCTTTCATATAAAACCTTCAACACTCGGAAACTTTCGGGATGATGGCCGTCATCACTTGCGTACTTGAAATACGCCTGACGCAGCAAATCGTCTTTATCTAAACAAAGTGAAGGATCTGGGTCGTCTCGAGAGTCTTCTTTCATTTTTTGGACATAAAACTTGTAAGATTCCCATACTTCGTCCATCCATTTTCTGTATCTAAGACCGTGAAATATTTTAGGACTTCCTAGACTGTTGAATCCGTTGTCACACATTAAAAATCCTTCGTCATATTTGCGTGCATGGCGCTGGCGCTGAATAAGTCCTTTCTGTTTAACCTCTTGGCGATGATTTTCAAACATCTCCTTTATCTCTCTATAAGGATGAAATCTCGTGAACCGTGGCTGAGGTGAATATGAGAGCCGCTCCTTGATAGCATGCGATATTGGCTGGTCTATCCACATGAAAAAGTTACACTCTTTTTTGTGGCACGTCAGAAACATGCGATCCTGGCTCCACGGTTGTTTACTTTTTCTCAATGCTAGCTTGTTAGAACAATCACAGACCAACTGAGCTGCATACCTTTTCACATCAGAGTGTGTATGATGTGCGATACGCTCTATGTACTCTTTCCATTCTGAAGCAGGGGCAAACATAAAGCACATTTTCTCGGGACAGTAAACATAGCTAAATCCTTGCGCTTTTTCTACCAATTCTAACGTTGAGCGGGGATGAAACGGGCAGAACTGACCGGGTAAGGAACTCGCTTTATCTTTTGTCGACAGAGGTGTAGCGCTCGATTCGACTTGCATGTTTGGAACCATCCTTGCGAAATATAGCAGCGATAAAATAATCTTTACTCTAGTTGAACAAGAGATCCTCTCTTGAGTTGAATGATAACGCTTTCAAATTTTGCGCTGTTTTTATTAACTCTAACAATAGAGTCTTGACTATCCAATCAGGGTGGGTATAGAGCGGGCAAGCCTGGGCATGTCTATTGTTTCCTTTGTGCAAGAGTGACGCTCATTAGTAAACCTCGACACTTCATTAGTATGGAGGAACGCATTTTTTCCCTAGGTTATAACAATAGATGACGTCATGGACTCGACGCTTAGGAATATCAATGATTTACCTCGACACCTCGACCTTACCTCGACACTAACGGGGCTTAATTTCCAACATCTATTACTACTATTTTTTTTTTCTTCAATAACACCAGTCGTTATTTAAACTATCTGCATGCAAATTTCACAACTAACAAAAATGATAATTTAGCAGCTCAGTGCAACAGAACATTAATTTACCTATAACTGGAACATACATGAACGGTATGTAATTTACTTATATCCGCCGCTTAAAATGTGCACGAATTGTACGAAACTCCTCAGTTTTCAAATAGGGCTAACAATACGAATATATTTTTAACAGTACAACTCAAAAATAGTTAACTTGAACAGACCAACTTACCAGATGAGAAACCCCCTTTAGAAAGCATCACAATTTCGCACTCAGACTGAAAGTAAGCTTTCCCCGAATTTACCCAGCCACTTCCATCCCGAACGCATTCACTTAAGAGAATTCGTGAATCATGGTGGATGGGAGACGTACCTTCGACGGATGTCCATGGACTGCGAGTGAGGTGATTATGTTGCCTTGCTAGGTCTGGTGAACCTTCTCGATATTCCGGTTGCTGTGGTGTGTAGCCAAAGAGAAGGCTTACATATAATCTACCCAAGTAACCACAGTCAAGAAGAAGCTTATTTCGACAGCATTGCTTTGTTGGGCCATGAAGCAGAAAGCGACCTCCATAACCTTCAGCAAATGGACGCAAAAATAACAGATGTAAACGAAGAATTAAAATTGAAGTATGGACAAGAGCGAATTACAAATTTGCCCAACTGAATGCGGAAAAAAATTTGACAGCTTTTCGTAAGGCATCTATGAGGGAGGCAGTGGTCTTCTGCTGGTCTATGCCGACGACAGCGTGTTTGTGAAAACTTTTTAAAGAAAGACTGAGAGTCCAATAAGCGTCAAAATGAAAACAAAAGACAAAATCAACGATAACGTATTGGACGACCGAGACTAAAACGTTATGCTCAACACTAGTAAGATCCAATTAAGAACAAGGGCGACGATAGCGGGCGAGATTTGACCACCATCTCAAGCGCTTTGACCGATTCTCTCGTTTAAAGAAAGACTGGCAGTCCAATCAGCGGGAAAATGAAAACGTGAGACAAACCCAACGATAACGTATTGGACGACCGAAACTAAAAAGTTAGGCTTAACACTAGTAAGATCCGATTAAGAACAAGGGCGACGATAGTGGGCGAGATTTGACCGCTATCTCGAGCGCTTTGACCGATTCTCGTTCCTTTTTCGAAAAAAAAAAAAAAAAAAAAAATAGGAAAGCAAGTCGCTCTTTGTTCTTGCACTTGCTCTTACATGTATTTGATCTTGGGTTTCAAAGCTTATCGCAAATAAGCAGTTTCAATGGACTTGTGTTAAACTGATCGTAGGGAAATTATTAGAAGTTAGTAAATATCTGTTCCAGTTAACTGTTTTTGAGTTGTACTGTTAAAATTTATTTCGTACTGTTGCCCAATTGAAAAATGAGGAGTTTTGTACAATTCGTGCACGTTTTAGGTGTTGTAATGGTATAAGAAAATTATATACATGTATGTTCCAGTTTATAGGTAAATTGTTCTGTTGCACGGAGCTGCCACATTAGATAGTTTAAATATAACGACTGTTGTGCAATCAAGAAAAAAAAAGTAGTGTATAAAATGTAAATCCACTATCCGATTTTGAGTCCATTCCATTCTATATTTATGGTGAGACGATCGGGGATCATTTGCGTCCAATTTGGGGATCATTTTCGGTCCGGGGATCATTTGCAGGCCGGGATTATTTTCGGGCCTGTATATATCACCTTTTGTTAATCAGGTTGCCAACAGAGATTGTCGACAAAGATGTGACAGCTCTTTTGTCGGCAAAGTTAAATGACCGATCTGTTTAAACGTGGACAAAAAGACATAAACCTTATTGCAGTGTCCGTTTAATACAGGTTTCGTTGTTTAACAATAGAAAGGACCATAGAAGGCAAGTTTAAAGTATCCGCGTCCGCTTAATAAAGGTGTCCGTTGAATACAGGTAGTTTTTACAGTCAATGTAGGGAAAAAAGATGAGACTTGTGCTGCTGTCCGCTTAATAGAGGGTGTCCGCTTAATATGGGGTCCGCTTAAAACACGGTTGACTGGCTTATCTGCGCACTGTTAATAGCTGGCAAAAATCCACTATAGAAAAAACGATTTAAGACTGCTTAGCTTAGGTCAATCTCATGCGTTGTTCCTTTGCTATTTTTAACATAAACGTGAAGTTATTTCCCAGAGGTTATTCATTGCCTTGACCCAATTCTACCCGCTTTTTCTTTCTATAAATTTGATACCTCATTTGACTGGGTGAATGATCAGCTCAGTGACTGATTGATCATTGCCTATATTCTCTGGACCTCTGCAAAACTGATCACTCTTCGACAGGGTATATTCTTAACTTTGTCGCTTCGTTTCCTAGTTACTTCCGCCTTGTTAAATTCCTAAGTTCTCCCAGACTTTTACCCGGAAAGAAGGAATGAGAATATTAATTTTCGTCAGTTTAAGACATGGGCCCTTTATATAGAAATTCGATGAGAGATTTCATCAGTGGCATGTTCGATACCCAGAACACACAAGTCGGAGTCCTTGTTTCTGCAGTTTTGCTGCTCCTCAGCTGCAAGAATGGGGGTGTTCCCAGGTGTACAGCTGTTAGTTACGCTCTTAATATTGTGCGCTCTTCCCTATTTAAGCGAAGGTAAGACCAGTAGTATTATTCTCTTGCCACTAAAATTGCGATTCGTTTTAACCTTGAAGGTCCGGTTCTCGAACTGAACTAACTTGAAATGTTAGAACCATACGTTTGACTCCGATCACGCCAGTTTGGATCTGTCACAGGAGAATTTAAAGTCATTACTTGCCTCGAAGCTTTATTTCTTTAGTCTTTTGAATCTTTGTTTTAACCTACATTTTCTCATACAATGTTCCCTCAGGGCAAAATCTCTTCCAGCAAGGAAAGGTCAACTTCTCCGTGTCATATCCCGACTTGGTCCATTGCAAAACCGTGCAATACCCTAAGGTATTTTCCAGCTCGGGCAATATTCGTGTCCTTGCATCCATCAGCCATGAAAATGAACCGCCCAGTGTTCATGATTCAGCAGTAGCGTGGACCGCCGAAGTGACGCAGAATAATTTCCGCGTCTGTTTGTTGGAATCAGGCCTTGGTTCAAATGGATCTGTTGTCGTAAACTGGGTTGCGTTTCGTGGCACGCCTTCTGGAGCACTTGACGGCACCGCCTCCTTCAATGCATTCACCAGCGGAACACAGTGTGAAAGGGTTGATTTTGCACAGGTATGACTCCCATTTGGTAAGTTAGAGAAGAAAAACTTCATTAAACACAAAGGAAGTAGCATATCAATTGGAGAGCTTTTTTCTATCATTTGGCATTAACAATGACCAGCGTGACATCATGCCTAACTACCTGTTCCATCCCTGTTCCATAAGTACTTGTAAGTTATATCGCTTTGCCATTTAATTAAAACGTCTCGACCCGTTAGCCGAAAAAACAGACAGAAAACAATTCCAGCTCACATTTAAGTCATATTTGGCAAATACCCAAGAGCAGTGGTCAGTTCGTGTCTCACGCCAGTTTGGATCTTAAATTCCATTTCGTATGAATCAACTATAAACGGATTCACTGACCTGAGGGCTCACATTCAAGATGACAACTGCCTACTCCAAGGCAGACCTCTAAACACCAAGTAACCAGTAGTATTACTACTCCCCTTTGGAGAGAACGTCAATCCACCGCTGGGTATCCCCGAGCGGAGTAGGCAGATACATAAGTGACGGCGAGTAGCTAATGCCCTGCATAGACTTTGAGATTAGCATGGCTTGTAACTCTTTTGGGTTTGACGTTTCCTGCAGGGAACCTTTTTTTTTTTGTCGTCTCCACAAAATAATAACCTCATATTTTCTTAAATGTTGTATATAATTTTCGTTTGATTTAATGTTTCGTGAATTTTTCCCCTTCTCTTAAGCAATACTTGACCTACTTACACGGAATGCCCGCAGGGCATGACGTGTCTAGGTTTCGGTCGGGTATCTTTTTTTTCTTCATCGTAGTCACAAATGTGCACATTAATTTATGCATTAAACTCTGACCTCCCCTAGTAAGGATATATTGTTCTGATTGTCTTCAACAGAAGCGGCCCAATCAAAATCTATTTTTCAGGCACATATCACGAGAGAGGGGACCCACCCGTCACTTCCTGTGTGACGTCAAATCATCATTTGATTTATTCATTAAAACTAGATTAAATTCTTCCCTCTCCCAGAAGGGATCCATTGTTTTGATTGTCTTGAACAAAAGCAGCCAAATCAAACTCCATTATCCGCGCGTATATTACGAGGGAGGGGACCCACTCATCTCTACTTGTGTGACGTCAAAGCAAATCATCATTTGGAAACTGGGTTGTTTTCGTTCAATGGCGGCCACATGTCTGAATTTACGACTCCGGATCTGCCGTTTTCAGAAAGAAAACAGACGTTTTTCGAGCGGTAAATCGAAATAATAACAGTTCTTAGTACTCGAAAGTTGAAACGGTGGAAATTGGGAGAGTTCACAGCGAAGAAACTACGCTTTTACCAACAGATCGAATAATTCAAAGCCAAGGAAGCCAGACCAGTTCAGCGGGGTCATGACGTTATTGCAGAGTTATTCCCGGTATGATTCCTAGTAACACAACGAGAAAAATCACGCAGTCTCTCTGAATAAAACCATTCAATTATTTCAATTGCAAAGGGAGGATACAGTTGACTATAAAAATAAGCGAAAAAACTGTATCTCTAAATTTATTCTTATTAGAAGGGAGGATAGTTTTTAAATATCTGCGAAACATATCATGGGGAATAAATGGGGCTACATTAAGCATTCCGTGTAATGCCGATTAAGGGCATCTCGTTAATTCTTGGATTAGTTATGAAATATTCAGTTTGCATACCGAAAGTAAGGATAATCATTGTTTTAGGTATTAGTTGACTTGATAAACAGCTTTTTACGTGGGATGCCTGTGCAGCCCACGTTATAAAATGGGGGCCGTTTGTTCTTCTTTGTATCCACAAATGCGCATCTTTCAATTATTAACTCGTTTTAGATGTATCAAATTCAGTTTTCTCCTAGAGGGGCTCTTTACGCGGGATGCCCTGAGGGGGTATACCGTGTCTAAAAACGGGACGATTTCTTTTTCCTCGTAGCCACAAATCTGTATATTAATTTATTCATTAAACTCTCCCCTCTGCTACTCGGGATGTATTGTTCTGATTGTCTTCAACAAAAGCAGGCCAATCAAAATCCAGTCTTGTCGCTTATATTGCGAGGGAGGGGACCCACTCAGCCCTACCTGTGTGACGTCAACGCATCATTTGATATATTTATCAAAAACGGATTAAATTTGTGGCGCGATATTGTTAGCATGTTGTGGTCTCAAGTGTGCCGTTTTCAAACGGAAATTTCACCATTTTGAAGCGGTGAATCGAAAGAATAACTTCTAAGAAGCACTCAACATCTAAAACGGTGGAAATTGGAGCGTTCCTGGCGAAGGAATCGTGCTTTCTTTGACAGACTTAGACCACGATTGCAGACAGAAAAGAGGTCATTGGGAAGCTTACGTTATCGCAATGGAATTCCCGCAATTTCCCTTGAAACCCTGAGTAGCGTAACACAAGGGAACCAACGTAATGCGATCTTCGTGACTCAAACTATTCCATTAGAAAGGATTGTTTTATAAATCTGTGAAACATACAGTTGGAATAAATGAATCAGCCCCAGCATCACGCGTAATGCCAGTATAGCAGGCATCTTGTTTTGTCTCCTATTGTCCTTATTGTCTTTAACAAAAACGATCCAATCAGAATGCAATATCTTAGTGTAGGTCAGGAGGGATCAGAGGGGAGTTAATTACTATTGTGATTATTCAGGTCCTAGCGGTCTCTCGGTGGAACTGAAAAGGCTTGACTTTAGTGGCGTGGCCATATTGTTTTAATGTTTTAGATTCCAATGTGCCGTTTTCAAAAAGAAAATTAACCTTTTTGAAGCGGTAAATCGAAAGAATAACTTCTAAGAAGCACTCGACAGTAAAAACGGTGGAAATCGGAGAGTTCAAGGCGAAGGAATCATGCTTCTGTTTGACAGTTGTAGAACCATCCAGAATATGCGGGGGAAAGGTCATTGGTATTAAGCTAAAACGCAGATCGCATCACCTTGTCGAATTGATGCTTAAACGCAACTGGAAATCCACTTTACAAAAAGATTAAAGGCTTGATTGTCCATTTGTACTAAAAGTTTTCATTTAGAAAAGCTTTTTGCCTGTTTTCTTTCCGTTTTTTTTTTGGTGAAACGAAACCAATTTGTAATCTTACACTTTTATTTACATAACCAGAAACGTGAGTCAGGCAACGTTATTTTAATAGAAATTCCGGTATAACGATAAGACGCGTAACACAAGGGAAACAACATAACGCTATCTTTGTGACTCAAAATATTCCATTAGCTAGGATAGTCTGCAAAGCATACAATTATAAGAATCAAGGGGCATCACACGTAAATGCCAGTATAGGCATCTTGTACTCTAATTAAATTGAGGATTAGTCTGCAATCAGATAAGAGTCTTTTTCATCTAAATCATCTTGTCTTTCCGTGCGGATTTGCTGGTCTTTGTTCGGAGCCGTTAGGGGAAGGAGTTTGCACGTTTCTGTTGGGCCGGGGGCTGGGAAGATAAGGAGAGCAGGAAGACACAATGATTTTGAAAAAAGTCTTTTGAAAGCTACTCAAGTGCTTCTTATTTGTTAGATAATTTCTACTTTATTATCGAAAGGATGTAAAAGAGCGATTTTTTGCACATAACAATGGAGGCTAGAACCTTCCTTGTTAGAATATGAGGGTCGGGAAGTAAAGGATGGGAATCGGGTAGAGTTGTGATTTCTCGGTCCTACACAAAAAGAACTAAATGTTGTTCGTGACAAGATGTTATTTAGTATTGCCTAAAAAAGGTCAAAGGTTTAAATGAAGCTTCCCCTGCTCTCTGTAAACCCCTCACAAATCTTTAATCTCTTGCTTCACAGCGATTTCCTTCTGTCCCCAAAGTACTTGCCACTGTACATCACGCTGGCAGCACCAGACCACAGGACGCCATGAACACGTGGATAGAAGAATTACGAGAAGATCATTTTCGAGTCTGTATCCGAGAAGTGAAAACGTTTGACGGAAAACATCAAAATCTGCAAGTGGTAAGCTTTTCCTTTATGCTAACGTGAGCGTGACGCCTACCTCAATCCACACGTGACTTCTTTATACACAGCCATTGTCACTGAACCATTGCCAAAATATACTTTTCATTGCAATTTAATTGGTATTTTAAAGTTGAGTTAAATTTATAATCCTTCAGAGACGTTCCAATACCCTTGAGTTCTACTTCGTTTTTGGCTTTTATTCACGAAAGAGTCCGATGATAGAAAACATTGGGCATCAAAACTATTGTAGCCTCTGCTACAACAATTGAGTAAGTTTATAACTCTGAGAAGGATTGCTGTTGTTGTAGTTGCTGAAGCTACACTTAAAATAACAATTAGTATCTATTTTTTAAGTTTTTTTATGGAGCGGAAGGGGGAGCACAAAATCAAAGGAGATGTCAAGATTAGCGACTATTCGGATGGTGGCCTGACGATGATTGATTTAACATCTTTCTACAAAGCACTTAAGTCTATCTGGATCAAAAAAAAATACCTTCAGATACAGAAAACCAGGGTAAATGGAAATTCTTCTTTGACTTTGAGTTACAACAGTTTGGTGAGCCTATTGTTTTCAGAGGTAACCTTAAGATGACTTGTCTAAATCAGTTTAAAGGTGTCTGAGGCTTTTACGAAATTCCGCAAGATTGAGCAGAATTATTGTTTTTTTATTCAACACATTGATAAAAAAAGTGCAGGTTTATAGATAAAAGCTGGAGGCGATCTTTATTTGTTAAAAAAGAGGCTTTTAACATTTGACCGCGCAAGGACGCACATGAATGAAAGTGGCAGCTTTGTTGGTTGGATAGAATACGCGGAGTGCGGGGTGCTGAGTGCGGAGTGCGGAGTGCGGAGTGCGGAGTGCGAGGAGTATGGAAAATAGGGGTGGATGGAAATGCATTAACTTTGACAGGTTTATTCATTTCAAAACATTTTAACGCATTTATTCAACATAAAAAATGCCTAGAAATGTTTTAGTCGTGATAACTTTACTCCCTCCATCTTTTTGTCTACCAGAGAGATAACATTCTCGAGGCACTTTGCGAGCTTGGTTTTCTCAGGTGGTTTTCTCCATTTCTTCGAGACGTGTCAAGAGCGCTTTCTGTTTAATTGTTGCGAGATGATGATCAGTCTAAGAAAATACTGTTTGTAATTTCTGAGCCTTTACTAGAATACGGGACAATACAAAAGTCTAGCTAAAAAACACATTTTGCTGAACTGCGATCCAGTTCATAAGCAAAAAGGTAATTAAGCAGTAAAAGTTTTTGCGCTAACCATTACAAATCTTGACAGAAAACTTGGTTGCCTTCGTTGTGTTTTATGAAACAGCGTTATTAATAATTTGGTGTACTTGCGAGGTCGTCACTTTTTTAAAGCGCTCTGTCATATATTTTTCTTTCCGACACACGAAATTACGTATATCGCAGGATATCTGTTAGGTGCGAACGACGCATATTGAGTTCACCATGACCATATTTGGGCAGTGTCGCAATGAAGAAATATAAAGTCTGATATCTGCACTAAAATCCCTTAAGGCAAACAACAGAAACTGTTTACTTATAAGGAATGCCAATTTCGAAAGCTTTCTCTCAAAACTTTCAAAATCTCATAAAGCAAAGAGATAGTGTAGGAAAAGCTTTTTTTTTCTTTTGAGCGACAATTTCCTTTCCGAAGTCAGCAAAAATGATCTGCAGACTGTGAACTAGAAAGTCACGAAAGGCTCGACTGGCAATCAATATACGGACTTTCACTCCGATGCATCAAAATAACGAAACTGATTACTTTTAAATTCAACCTGTTACACAGAAGACTGGCAACTAATGGTTTCTTGAAGGAAATAGGCATCAAAGGAGATATTATGTGCACCTTTTGCAATATTGAGGTGAAAAGTCTAGTCTTTTTTTTCTGGTTTTGCGAGGCAACGCCCTGCTTCTGGCGGTGTTTCCAGCAATGGCTTATCACTGAAAAAGGCATGACAGATTTAGTGGCTATCAACCTTAATCCAGCCATTATATTGGGCTTAAAGCCTCATTCTTTCAAAAATAAACAAGTGAACCTTTTTATTCTTAATCGCAAGATATTTTATTTGATTTAGTAAAAGGAAGGATAAGGACCCTGATATAATTTTGTTTTTTACTTTCCTAACCTCCTTCTTGTGATGGGAGGTATCAAATTGTCTCGTGTAATTTGCCTCTCATGAAGTTAAAAAAGATACTCTCAGCCATGCCTCTTTATTGTTTGTCCTCTAATTTAATTAAATTTTCCGCTTAATAAATGTCCTGTATCGTATTTATTTGATGTGATTGTTGTAACTGTAGTGTGACATTAATAGTGTCACAACAATTAATTTAAAAATTATCGGGAACATTGTCAGTATTGTAAGTAATGAAGGTATTGTAAGTATTGTTGTGTCAGTATTGATAGTATTGTAAGCGTTACAAGTATCGTAAGTAGTGCAAGCATTGCTAGTATTATGTTAGTATTGCGGAGTTCAAAATATAGTGTCGAAGTCGATGCTCTACTGAGGAAAGAACTCTTCCCCCAGCCCCTTTCTTAGTTCTTTTTTTAACACTTAAACTACAAGGTCAAAAGGAAAGAATTTGACAAATTTGACAATAAGAAATTATTAGTACCATGTTAATCATTTTTTTTTACTTTCTCCTTCAGGATTGGTTGGCCTTTTCACAGAGAATTGCTCAGTTGACTTTCCAAGGAAAACTCCAGTTTGAAAATGGTGGGGTTCCCCTGGAACAGGACAACTTCGCTTTCTGTAAGGTAATGGTATTTTCTGTTTAGTTTCTGTTTGCTATTACAAACTTTAAACAATGATAAAAAAGCAGATCATCAAGGTAAGGAATTGATTCCTTCCCAACTAGGTCGTTAATATTTAGAGATATCAAAAGAATGCTCTGAGGACACTATGGGACACCATATCGTTCATCTGAAATTAAAATAGATGAAAAATATCTGGGACTAAAAGTGTCAAAATACCGCGAATGTTCTAAAAACCTTAAAGTATAACCTGTAAATGTAAAGCAAATTTCAGGGTTTCCTTTAACTTACGTCATTAACTTCGCTGTCACACTTACATCTCACAGAACACTTGAACCTTTTGCCTTTGCATTTTCTTTGTGACAGGTGATTAATTTTACGGAGAAGTTTTATGCACCTCCTGTTGTCATGGTAGCAGTCAATCACCTATACGATAGCAAGAACGTGCACTCTGTTAAGCCGGAAAACAACGTCCTTAACACTTGGATCGAGGTGAGTTACCATTTTTACTAACAAGTAGATATGAATAGGAAAAGCTCATTCGGTATCAACCAACTTCGCATAAGCACACAACTTCAAAACTAGATGTTAAACCCGGCTGCTATTTCACTCGAGACGTACCAAGTTTCATGAAATAGAATTGTCTTCAACCTTGAAATCTTGCAGAAAATTATTACTAAGAGCATTGATCGCCATTTTACCTATTTGAATTCATTTCTGCTCTTATCACAGGAAACAACAATTTCTTATGTTCGCGTGTGCATAAAAGACTTGCAAGGAATGGAGAGCCAACATGATCCGGTCACAGTTGATTACGCAGTTATTGGAGGTAAACAAGTTGTTATACGGCCTAAATGGGTACACCTTTGAAAAAATGCACATGCTTGTATTACTTGATGTATTAAACAACAGGGACACTCAACGATTCTTTTAAGTGAAGTAGGTCTTCAAAAGGCCTTTGTTGATGGAAATTCTGATTTTTCTATGCTATGAAAGTTTTTCGAACAGACTAATATGTCGTTTAGCGTGTAATAAAAGGTCAACTAAGATTTTTGGAAAGCCGAAAGCAGCTTGCAAACTCCGGGGATGAGTTTCTGTTCCCTGAAAGTTTGAGCTACTTAAAAGGTCAGCTCTGAGGCGAATGAATGGAAGTGTATTTAGCTACACAAATAATCAGTTTGAAAGGTCAGAAAACGCAATCTTTGAAGTGTTTTATTTACATTTTTCTCGTCGGGTGCCCTTGAAACATTTAAGGCGGGAAAAATTTGCAAGTTTTGTTTTGACGTACATGCAGAACACGAACCAGCTACAGTTGAAAAGCGTAGACAATTACTTACTGTGATGAAATGTGACATTTTAATGGTCCAATTATCCATGTTTGCTCACATGAGGCCCAGTGATGTAATCTAAACCCTCGTAAAATGACAATTGTTTTATGATGCGGGCTATTATCGGTTCTATCACTTTTTTTTCCTTATTCCTTTATCTCTTAATTTATGTTATACAGATGTTGATCCGTGCATCAATGTTTCCTGTAAGTACTTTGCCGTTTGTAAGGCATTTGGTCCCAGGGACGCGCGGTGCATATGCGTGGATAATTGTCCGTCGTATGAAGAGCCTGTGTGTTCCTCTAATGGTACCACATATGACAACGTGTGTGTGTTCCAGCGAGAAATGTGCCATCTGAGAGCAAACTTTACTGTCTATCATCCGGGTGACTGTACAGGTAACATCGCTGAATTCACTCTCTTTTCATAGAGGTATTGTAACCCTTTAGTTACCAGGGTAGGGAATTTATTTCCCTTAAAAATGGAAATGCTTACAAAGACACTTGTCGTGCTCATCCTTTTCGACAGAATCTTACAAACCCATTATATTGAGATGGTGAATAAAATGTACTTTGGTATATACCATATGGACATTACTGGATCTGTTAAAATTGCGACGTGACGAACAGTAAAAATATTCGGAAAACAGTAAAACCTCTTCGTGTAAACTACTGAACTACAGAAAGCTCTAAGATTAGGTGGCTATATATGGCTACTGGTTGTGCAAAGGGATAATCAATTGCAAGCAATTAAAAGTGGATAGTAACAGTTACACGGAACTAAAGAAAAAAAAATCGACGACAATACAAACTACAGCTTCTAACGAATGTCATATGGGAATCGATATAAGAAGCGTGAACTTCGAAACAGTGTATTTAAGGACGGTGTCTACTAATAGCAAAATATTTTTGCGCGGTTTATGACTATGCGGGAAAAGCTGATCTTTCCAAGGACTATTGGAATCAAAAAAGAAAATTGGGGCTAGCCACGCATTTAAAAAAAAAATAATTAAGCCACAATTATTCTAAAAAGCCGTAAAATACGTAAAAATGTAAGCCGTAAAAATGGCATTATTTTTTCCAAATTGAAGCTTTTTTATCTCTGAAATGGTTACCACCCAATTTTCATTTTGGATATAAAGAACACTTGCTGAGTTCTGCTTTCTCTGCATTGTTTTAAACCCCGTAAAAGTACCCCTGCACCACCCATAGGAAACCCGACTATCTCCAGATGCGCAGAATGTATGCGTAGTAACAAAAGTAGGCAACGTCCCTAAACGACAGCTATATCACAACAAAATGAAGATATGAAGTAATATGAAGATTTTTACAGAATTTGCTGTATTTGCTTGAATCATTATAAACTGTTTCACAGCAATGAATCTGACAGCAATCTGTAGGGGCATAAGCCTGGTGAAGCTCAAGCAAAGTAGGGTAACTTGACCCTCAATACCTATGACAACAGTATTGTAGTCCTTTTATGAGAAAGAATTGAGTTAATGTTGTTAAATTATTTCCAGGATTCCCATCGCAAAAGGGACGGCATCGCCTCCACCACAATCCAGTTTGGGCTGAAGCGGTTTGTGAGCAAGTTCCACTGGCTCCTTACGTCTTTTATCCTGACAAACCGGTTCACATACAGGTTTCTGTCAATCACGTGAACTTCTCAGATCCCGGATATGTCCACGAAGCAGTGGTTGCCTGGGTTGAAGAAATCATGGAGAACAATTTTACAGTTTGTGTTACACAGGCCGGGAGAAACGAGAAGAGAAATGGAGAAACGTTTGCTACAGTTGACTGGCTTGCCTACCAGGGGGCCCCTCACGGGGGAGTGTCTGGTGAAATGGACATGCCGACTTGGTGGACTGGAACAAGTTGTCGTACCGTTTCACTTCCCTCGGTAGGAGGCAAACTTCTATTGGTTTATTTTTGAAGCTGAGTTTCAAATTTTGATCTGTTCCGGTGGTTGCAACACAAACCTCAACACTAGCTTACTCCGCAGAGTACTGAAAAAAAGACTGACATAATGGGAAAAAGTACGGTGAATTAAATCATAACTTTAGCCAAAAATCACAGATTTTCAAGATTTGAGTTCGGTTTAGGTAAAATAAATTTTCTTTTACCCCCTTGATGTACATTAAAACATTCATATTGCCGTTGAAAGTCAGGCCACTTTTTGTTGTCCTTGATTTCAGAGCAAGTTTAAGTCGACGCCCACAGTTCTAGTGTCAGCGGAGCATGAAAGGAGTGGTGTGAAGCACGATGCATCTTCTGTGTGGTTAGAAGATATCACGAAAAATTCTTTTAAGATCTGTGTCAGAGAATTACAGAACTTTGATGGTGCTCACCAAAGTATTCATGTTGTGAGTAGTTTAAGTTGTTACTGTCTTTATAATTTCTTCAAGTTCAAACTTAGCGACAAAACTCAGCCGAAGCCCGTTATATGAAAAACTGCACCCGATTAATACCTCTTTGTTGGATGGTACGACAAAAAACTGGGAAAAAGGAGGGCAGTTGTTATTTGAGTTTTACTGAAGCACGTTTTTAATGTTTTATCTTAAATCCGTATTTTCCATTTTTAACACAAATAGAAATATCGTGCTGTTTGACTTATATAGTCTTGCACTGGGTATTGTTAGGACAGAGGATCACTCTTGCTCTTGGAAAATAGTTCTCAAAAAAGTGCCATTAACGTAATAACAAACGATGGCTTCTTTGCAGGATTGGATAGCGTTTGAAGAGCTTCATCGACCTCTGTTTAGAGAGCATGGGGCTATATACTTCTCTAATTCGAACAAGCCATCCCGAGATTTCAACTATGCTTTTTGTGAGGTACGTAGGTCATTATGGGGAGCAGGGATGGCGCAGTGGTTAGAGCACTCGCCTCCCACCAATGTGGCCCGGGTTCGATTCCCAGTCTCGGTGTCATATGTGGGTTGAGTTTGTTGTTGGTTCTCGTCCCTGCTCCGAGGGTTTTTCTCCGGGTACTCCGGTTTTCCTCCCTCCACAAAAGCCAACATTTCCAAATTCCAATTCGACCTGGAAACAGTGGAGAGAAGAGCCACCCCGTGGATTCCACTGAAATTCCTATTTATTATTATTATTCTGCTCACGTGTTTGTTACCTTCTCCATCCACCTTTACAACCAATCACGTTTTCTTGTGCGGCTGCAGCGTCATTTTTAGGTCACCCACGCGCATCTATACATTCACGCTTGCAGTCGCGGGTGCATTTGCGCATGCACACACCCATATCCACGCATACAAACACGCACTTACGCCTGCGCACACTAACTTTTTCGTTTACTTTTTCATTCGCTCTTCTGTTCGTTTTCTTTCAGATGCACTCTTGCCCACTCATACATTCTCAACTCTTAACAGTAATCCTAACCATTCATCTCTCATTTTCTTTTTTGTCTCTCCTTCCTTCCCTTCATTCCCTCTTCCTTCCTTTCTTCCTTTCTTTCTTTTTGTTCCATCCTCCTCTTTATAATAGCTTGATTAATTCGTTCGCTTGTTTATGTCATTTTTTGTTTAAAATGTTCCAAACTTGCCAAGGCCGGTTTTATTTTGAACTGTCATTCACAAGCAGTTAAAATCTCTCCTTTTTTTTTTTTTTTTTTTCTAATTTAGGATGTCGTGTTTAAGAAGAATTACAATGACTCTCCAGAAGTCTTGGTGTCAGCAAACCATTCAACAAGCGGAGGAAATCTCAATCCTTTGTACAACTCCATTTCAGCATGGGTTGAGGTAAGATATTACTTTTCTCTTTTGTCAACATGTATCTAGGAAATGAAAACTTTCTGGGAGTGATATCAAACGGCAGCATTTGAAAGTCAATCTTAGCTTCATTTGTGCTTTGTAGTTAACGTAGAAAGATGTGAACATACAGTGTAGGGTAATCGTTAATAGCATGTTAGGCGAGGAAATCCTTGGTTTGAGGATTGATCCTAGCTTTCTGAACGGGTGAGGGTATTATGGAGGCGAGAAAGGCCTTGCGATGAACTGACTTCCTATATAGGGGCGTATAGTTATTCTTTAGTGACTTCACACCAAGAAAACGGGAGGTCAGCTTTGAGCAACTATATAGGAACAGCTAGACGTACTCTTTAGTTGTACAGGGGAGCATCCTTAATGCGATCACTTTCTGGACGTAAACGGATGTGAACGTAATAACGGGGTGGTCGGATTAATGAAGTTGTAAATCTAAGGGAATGACTGGACTTTTGATTCGTTCGGGGCACAAACAAGTGGTCGATCGCAATAACGAGGTGGTCGTATTACCTAGGGGGTTCTACTGTATTTACTTTATTTCCACTGTAGTATTTGCATATTATTGATTTCCAAAGCATTTTATTCTTTGTATCTTTGCAGTACATAAACAAGACGGGCTTTAGAGCCTGTGTGAAGGAACTATTTGTACAACAACATGATCCTCTGTCAGTGTCTTACGCAGTTTTGCCAGGTAGGGCGTTAGCCTTAGCTAATGTTATAGTGCTGAAATTCTTGAACTGACTAAAAATCGATGTAATTTCTCACATTATGGAAATGTGATCTTTTCTTAAGGAGAAATTTTTATATATGATTGCAGACGTGAAATTTTATTCCCACCTTGCCAAACTTTAGTCTACCAAAGCTACTGCGTACAAGGCAAGCCAAATTATGGGTCGGCTCAGAATCTTCACAAACGTGTTGTCGAGTTTGTTTGTTTGTTTGTTTTTTCGTCAAACAGCCTTTTCAGTAGCGTTGGACTTCATTTTCAAATTAAGGGAAAATTACAATAACGACAGTAACATTATCGTTTTATTTCCCATAGACGTCTGTGAACCCGGTTGGAGTTTCTACAATGGCTCCTGTTACTTCACCAGCGAAACATGCGAGACTTGGTCCAACGCAAGTATAACCTGCAGAGCCATGGGTGCAAATCTAGCTGCTATTGAAAGCCAGGAAGAAAACGTATATATCCAGCACAGGCACAATGGCGACAAGGCGTGGATCGGTTTGAATGATATTGCCACAGAAGGATTATTCAGCTGGGTGGATGGATGTCCTGATAAATTTCGCTACTGGGCTCAAAACCAACCAAACGACTTTAGAGGGGAGGACTGCGTCCACACGCTCGGGGCAGGACATGGGTACATGTGGAATGACGTGGATTGCTCTGCCTGTCATCAGTACTCGTGCAAGAAAGGTAAATGAGCCAACCGTGATAATTGGCTCTGCTACCTGAGGTTTTTGACACACATTTAAGACGCTGAAAATGTAGTTAACTTCTCAGCAATAAGAATGCGAACACCATGAAAAGGGCATAGTAACTTTGAAGAATAGTATGGTAAATTATGCGACGGTTTTCCGGGAATAAATTTTTCCCGGGGCGATTTTCTTGTTTTTCCTTAAAGGTTACAGATTCTTTTCTTTGTGTACCTTAGTGGTACTAATGATTCGATGGTGGGTTAATCGGGGAAAAACTCTTCGTGAAACCTACTTTTTATCAAAAGTCGCAAAAATTAGAACCCGCAAGCACTACATACCATACGGTATTTTTGGTCTTTCACGTCTGATTTCCGCGAGCGAGGAGTTCGTAAAAAAGACAGCAGATGAGGACATCGCTGGAGTCAAGTACAGTATATATATTCGGGTGATATTTTGAAGTCTTCGGTTAATGAGCTAATTGGACCTTTGGGCTAAATTAATGCATGGTACCCGAAGAACTCTTCATTTGTTCAATGTTACAGTTATTTTGTACGATTCAAGACTAAATCAAACTGTTATTTTTAGCTCTATAGTGAGCTACATTATCCTAAGTTTTAACTCCTCCTAAGTTTTAACTCCTCCTAAGTTTTAAGAGTCCCAGTAAAACTTGATTGAATACATTTACTTTGTAGTGTTTGAAATACAAAACATTTATTTACTAGTCAAGTATAGATAGATATAGCCCGTGGTAAAATTAAGATTATTCAGTTCAGTGATGTTATTTTTCTAAAACTAGATTATGACGAATGCATCAGCAATCCATGTTTGAATGGAGGTACTTGTGTGAACGGCGAAAGAAAATTCAGCTGCATCTGTCCTCGGACACATAAAGGAAGAACGTGTCAAGGTTAGTTCACTCACAAACGTTGAAACAAGAGTAAGGAAAAGTTGGGAACACGGTTTTGAACTGACAACTGCTCCTTTCGTTGTTTTAGAAGTCGAAAACTTGAAAAGATTTCATAAAATGCTGTGAGTCATTTCCTCAGCTTGAATTAGATGGTATAGTTTTGTCATCTCTGTTCGTATGCATCAGATTACGGCCATCGTGATTCTTAGCTCAACGTACTGGCAACATTTTCCTAATTACGCAGTACGTCATTCCAAAAAACGCCCAAGACTTAAATCAGCGGAAAATTTGAGCTCGCAAAGACAGTGAGTAATTGTCACACAGCCATTGCTAAAAACGTGTTTACGCCGACAGCGGCGCCTATATGTAACCTTCGCGCACGAGAGACTGAAATGGGTATAATTGCGGTCATGCACGAGGCCAGGATTCACTGAATCACGGATCATTTGTTGGGTTAATTTGGCCACTCACGTGGTGTTTATTTCAAACCATTTAAATGCTAAGGTATCAAATTAATCAAGGAAACATCGCTTTTTGTAAACTCATAGTATTTCTTTCAGTGAATTAAGTTGGGGCAAAAAATAGCCCAATAAGAGGTAGCAAGAGCAGAGGAGGAGTCGAGGGGATGGTGGAGAGCCGAATAAAGAAAAGTAACGTAAGCTTTGAAAGCTTGACAGCTTTCACGATCGTCATTGGCAGAAAAAAGAGGCGAGAGATTGCTGAGCTCGCGAATTTATAGCTCGCTCTGCGTGTGGCGTCCAGGCTGCTATCGTTAATATCTTGGCTAACAACCTCTGAAGCCATTTACGCGAAAAAAAAAAAAAAACAAACAAACAAAAAAAAAAAACAACATTAACAACAACAAAAAAAACATGTCTGTTGATTCACCAGACTTAAAATATAACATCACACTTCTTTCGCATGTACCACACATCGACATTCAAATCTTAGCTGCAGTATGCAGGATGTTTGCCACATGAACCTAGTTTAATGGCCTTAGCTCCCACTAGTCTCCAGTAGCTCAGTGGTAGAACATTCGAACTAGTAATCGGATAGTCATAGGTTCGACTCCTTATGGGAGAACTAGGATTTCTGTTTCTGAGTATGCCTGTGCCACTAACTGAAAAATACATCTATCAATGTGTGTTGGTAGTTTCTGTTCGTTGTTTATTGTAGAGCTAGCTCCAATTGTTAATTCAAAGAGTGGCTAACTTTATACAGCTGATAAGTCGCTATACCCAGCGGATAAAATGTATTAGCTGGAGTACATCTTATCCGCTCTTTGAATGGCCGGATCCTGATGCCACATTTTCCCACTCCATCCGTTAGTTTCATTTACCCGGCCGAGGGCTTAATTTTCTGGACGCCATCTTCTCTACAATTTACATTTTATAAAAATATAACTCTCATTCTGGATGTTTTTTTTCTCGTTTCAGCGTTTGACGAATGCTCCAGCAATCCTTGTCTGAATGGAGGCACTTGTACTGATGGAAACAATAACTACACATGCGCATGTCCTTCACCATTTTATGGAAGGCAGTGTCAAGGTGAGGGATCAATTTCGCTTAAAATCAAGAAAAAGTAGTTTTTTCTTGACAGTTGGCTTACTTATATTTGTTAGTTTCATCAGTTACGTTGTTGATAGACAGTTTAAGCTGGTTCATGGTCGTACAGAGCTAAAACTTTAATCCTGTTGTTTATGGTGATAACGTTTGGTAAATAAAAATAAGGTATTAAGAATTTTTCGTAGACAAGTGTAAAAGAAAAACAGGATTTCAGTGTTATCTTTAACAAACATGACCCACAATGGCCCTCATTTTAACTTTCTTCGCTCCATTAAACCTCACGGTAGAGTCTTCGATGACATTTTTTTTACAAGTGCGAGTGACGTTTGTTGAGGTTGATTTTATTACAATCTTAACAGAAACAAACGAGTGTCAGTCCAACCCTTGTCAAAACGGTGGAACATGCGTAGATGATGTGTACAAATTTACTTGTCTGTGTCCAAATGCTTACGCAGGAACATTTTGCCAAGGTAAGGCTAAGTACAATTAATTATCATCCTTGAAGACCATCACTTTTCATTGGTGTATACTCATGATCTTACTCGCATTAGTTGAAATTAGACTTTGACCAATCTTGGATTAAGCCTAAGTTCTGCAGACGCCTGAATTGTTTCTCTTATCAGCCATATGGTTTGATATTACCCCAATTGAAGTGCACCTAGCACTTAAATAATTCCACCTTAAGTTAAAAAGTTCTTAGACAAATTTTTTGAATTGCTTGCATATGCGCTTTTCTGTGGCTCAGCGAAGTTTCGAAACTACCGTCAAAAACGGCGCCATTTTGTTTCGCGTCTACTAAATTAAACGGAGGACACGGAGCTATCTTATGCGTTCACTAACCTAAGGAGGAGCACGCATAAAATGAGCCTAGGTAGCAAGGCCTACTGAACTGTTCAGCCCTCTACCGTGGGCTAATATGAAGATTTACAGGTCGACTGGTTACGGGCATCATTTATATCACGATGGTCGGCTGTGATTAGCGCATTTCGATCCTCAATGTTCCGGCAAGAAGTTGTTCACTCGGCGGTTCGCTGTTGTACCATTCTCCTATTGTTTCTTGTCCGTGGACATCCATGCTTCGTGAATTTCAATTCCACTATCCCTGTTGATGTTATTAGGGTGAAGTCTTATGTGGATAGCTTCCATGACCCTACAGGTGTACCAGTGAGAGTCTCAATCAATAAACTTAACCTCACCCAAAGCGGATAATGGCCGGTCTCGTGGGCGTGCTCAGAAACGGCGGAGGTCTGGGTACAAGCGAGTCGTATAACGAGTTTTTCTGTTTTTCGGCTTTTCTCTTTGTAGGGAAAAAGTTTGTTTAACACAGATTCATACTTTCTCTTTCAGCAAAAAAATAACCGGTTTTCCAGTCACTGAATGTTTAATTTTTGGTATTTTGTAGTAAGGCACAAATTCTGAAAATTCTAAAGAGAAGCCGTTTACATCCAAGTCTTGTTGGCGATGTGTTCTTTATGTCACACCAAAGAAAGGACTTAAGCCACGCAACAACGCAAGGCGTTTATGCAATTTTTTTTTCAAAGCCATTGGCTCTAGAAATTTTTATAAGACCGGGTATACATGAGGTTATTTGTTGCCAAAATATAGGATATTATTATAGAAACAAGTTCTCGTTCGTATTCTGAGGTGTGCAATTGCTTTCTGCCCAAGAAATCGATCCCTTCTTATGGTTTATCATTTCAAGTGGAAAAGTTTGCTTCGGCTATTGTTTCTGTTTTGCGGACAACTTGAGCAAGTGGTCTTCTTTTTGTGCTTTCAGTTAGAAATCGGTCTCGCTTTGTTTTATTATCCTGCTTTAGTGACGCTCTAATTTTCTGCATTGTGCAGGCCGCTTCCTGATGAAATTACTGAGTTAGACAAAAGTAAAAACGCAATTTCGAGATGTACCTGTCTGTCCCGTTTAAAGAGTAACGAAGGTACCGGGTCAAAACCAGCCTACGCGCCTAAGTAACTGGACGATTCTGGGTAAGCTCGATCGGTTTCGATTGGACATATAAGCTGTCGAAATGATAAAATAAACAGACTTGAAAAAAAAAAAACAGCTTAGACTTGTAATTGAAGAAAAATAAGGTGAAAGTTCGGCAACTGTGCATGGCTAATCGTTCCATTTTGGTACATGCACTTTCATGGCAATTTTTCTTTCAGTCTCAGCGTGTACGGGTACTTTGGCTCGACTGCATCGAGCAAAAGTGGAAACGAAACTCATTGATTACCGTCATTGAAGATTCGGTGAAGGAAATTGAGGTTTGAAACAAAACATTGTTTCCTAGCCCCCATAATAAAAACAAGTTTTGAAGTCGCGGAGAATCACTATTTATTTACTTCTGTGTGAGGGAATCAAACACTTCCTCTCAGGACATTCAAGAAAAATGACAAAAAGAATGTGAAACCCAGGCGCAGTTAACTCTTGTTGATTGTAAAAGTTGTTTCAAGCTCCAGTTCTTTGCACACATCTGCAAAACTCAGAGAGTTCCAATTAGAGTGTTCACACAAAACCAAAATGTGCAGTTTTTGATGTGGCATTTCATAAGAAACTTTTATTCATTTGTTTTGGGGTTGCATCTCCGTTGATAATATCCGTGGCGACCACACAGAACTTTAAATGCGTCACCAAATAGTAAGAGGGCTTAACATTTTCAGCAAACTCAGTTTGTTCGGATTAAAAACCCACACGGATGACATTTTGTTGAAACACTCCTTATCATTGGCCAGATATGACATATTCATTCAATCCTGATTCCATGCATAAATGTGTGTTTAACAGCCGAAAGAACTCAAGGAAAATTATATCTTTGAATAAGAGGTATCCAATCAAAACAGACCTATATTTAATTGACAATAATGGTGCCCTACTTAGTCCACGTTAAATGAAAAGCCATAGTTCTAGTCAGTTTCTTTTTCCAAATCAGTAATCAGGAATCCAGTGCCTACAATAATTATAATAAAATAGTACCCCCAGGTACCTTAGGAAATAAGAATCGCCCTCGATGTTAGTCATGACGTCGTTTACACAAGTTACCCATTTACATTCCCTTCATGTTTCTAACTCTCTCCACAGCAGAGGCCCCTTTCCCACTAGAGCGGAGACATAACAACATGATACAAGGGACTGAAGGGAGACGTCCCCTGCGCCCCGTTTTTCTCCATTTCCGTTTTTCTTCCCATTTCCGACTTTTTTTTCCCTTCTTTATGAAGGAACCTCTGCGGGGGAGAGAGTGTTCCTAAATATATTTTGTCTGTGTATGCTCTCGTAATTTGCACTAATCTGTAATAAACAACACCATTAATTGTAACGCAGTCTAACTAATCAAGCATAATAAAAACTATTTAAAAATCGATAAATGAATCAATCACGTACCGTAGCAAGCTCTAATGGGGGTTAGAGTACTGTTCCTCATTATCACAGCCTAGGGTGCCGAAAAATCATCATATCTATTAATTAAAAATTTTTATTTCGTAGCTTCTGTGCAGGCAGCGGCATCTTGCAAGAGCCACTATTCAACTGGGCGACATTCAAATGGATTGTATTACATAAACATCGGAGGTTTTCCTTTCCGAGTGAGTATTTCAATCATTAATTGTTCTTGCAACTGTGGGTACCCTCATGAAACGATCATTATTACAGATAGTAAATTGATTAAAGGAGTCAAGCTGCTTTTCTGTTTTTCAAGTAGATGAACAACCAGTGCAGGCACAACCGTTATTAATGATGACAAGCAATTAATATAATGACAACAATTTTCAGGCTTCGTTGCTTTGGTTTTCTGTAAGAATTATTTTTCTGCGCCTTTAAACAATATCAACATCAGCCAAATAGAGATGCCATTACTAAGTAATGCAGATATATAAGGTAGGAATATAAGTTTCCACTGTTTCAGCAAATTCAAAAAAGATTCTGACAGGGCTTCAAAATCCTTGGTATAGCTGTGAGAGGCAAGTAGAAGGATTACAAGAAATTCGAATAGCTTTCAAAAAGAAACAAGTTGACAAAATTATCCATTTTTTTTTATTTATTTATTTTTTATTTTGCAATACTAAATAACTACTTACAATACTTACAATGCTTACACTAAACAATACCTACATTACTACATTACAATACTGACAAGATTCCCGACACTGTTTAGATTAATTAATTTGTAATTATATTACAGTACAGTGACAAAATTATCTAAATATAAACAGGATGCTTATAACTGGGAGCCAAATCAATAAAGCGCTGTTAACGTTTACACTTGTTACTGAAATTTTTTGTTTTGGGCCCTTTGGTTGTAAGCGAGGGCAAAAACAAATTTAATATAACAATACAGTTCATGTTCGTGGGCGTAAATGTGCTTTTGGCACGGACTCAGCTCATCGTAGTCCGAGCCACAGGCTAAAATGAGTAAAGAAGGGCCAGAAACATATTTACGCCCAATAACATCAACTCCATTACTATTGGAAATAATGTGATGGAATATGTTAAGCCTGGGGAATACATGAGGATGATGTATTAATCATGCACTTAATGACACAGGCATACTCGGAAAAAAAACCCCGAGTGCTCCTATCAGGAGTCGAACGTAAGACCTTCCGATTGCTAATTCGGATGCTCTAGCTACCACTGAGCTACAGGAGAATCGTGGGAGCTATGGCCATTAATGCTATGTTTGTCCCATGAAGCTAGTTTAATGGCCTTAGCTCCCACGCATTAACTTAAAACTTTGGCAGAACACCGCAAAATTTGTCAAAAGAATCTTTGCTTCTAAGTTTTAAAAAGGAAAATAAAAGAATTTTGTCAACAGCGAAGTGTTAGAATTAATTGTGTAATTTCTAAACAGAGCGGGTTTCGCTCAACGAAGACAATTTTACATTCACCTCGCCACCGGCCATGGAGCTACTACAGGCATTATTTCCACCATCGCCCACGAGTTTCTGTATTTTAAAAAGTCTTCTTAATCTAGCTGACACGTCTAAGAATTTGCTTCTTCGTTAAGTTTTTCAGCCATTTTGTAGCTCAAACAATTTCTTTGTAGATGGCACCGCTTCCAGTCAAACAAGCAAGAAAACGGTGCGAACAGTTGCATAGTTTCCAGTTCTGATTGGCTGGCTATGTTATTTTCTTCTTTCTTATTGGCTTAGAGCAGCACTGAATTCCCCATTTTAGCCCGCAAAATATGCCGCAATGTTCGATGAAATTATTATAATAACCAGTTTAAAAACAAGTAATAAGGATTGTTTAGAACATGTACCGAATTAGACTGTAGCACAGTCCTCATTTGTCATCCATAAGTGTAAACGGTTTATTGAGTTGGCTCCTGAATTTTAATTATGGATTTCAAATAGAAAATAAGAATCAAATTAATGTTATGGCTAAAAATGTGTACAAGTCGCATGTTCCTGAACTATTGCGTACTACGATTGTGAAAAGGGCACCCCCTTTGGGCGAAGCCTATCCTTAAAACCCTATTACATGGAGTTTTACCCCTTCACCCCCTCCCCTCACCCCTAAACACGCCCTTACCCATCCCTCCAAGGCAAATGCATGACTCTCAAAAGTAACAAAGGCCGGACAGGATAATTTAAACAATCAGCAATGAAGTCGCCTTGGTCACATTCTTTTAAAAAGCTAGACTGAAGTCCCTTATTGAATACTGACCGTAAATAAAAAATTATTTTCACGAAAAAAAAAAAATAAAAAAAAAAAAAAATAAGGAGACGATCAAAATTGCGGCATGAGGGTTTGCTACCAGCGTATTATAAACTTTTTACCCTCAGCTAGCAGAGGTTTCTTTCTGGCAAGTCTTTTAGCATGTACGAAGTCGCTTGCGTCTCTAGTATTACGTGTAGTCGGCTTTTTGAATCACTGGACTAAATTTAAAAGCATGTTTTGCAGTTTTGATCGTCTCCTTATTATTTTCTGTATAAAATATTGAACTATTTTGGCAGCTGTATGAACTTTGCTGAGGCTCATTAATTAAGTAATAAATAGTTAAGTTGGATTTGTCCACTTTTCTGTAGTCAGAAATCGTTAATAACTTCCTGGTCAGTTGAATTAAGGAGATCGGAGTATTTGAAAATAATTGTCCCAGTTTTCTCCTTAACCCTTTCCCTACCGAGGGTCCTCAACTCATAACGTGGTCAGTATTTGCTCAATTAGAGAGACCTTTTGTCAGCAAATTGGTCTTGGAAAGATGTTTGTATTTCAATGGAAAAAATGGTTCCCTCTGGTATCTACGATATGGTTTACCACCCAAATGATTTGTTGAATATTTTTATTTAATGCATTTACAGACTCTCACATATCCCAGAGTGTTCTATGCATAAAAGCTCCAAAATAAGCTACACTTGTGGTGTCGCCTATCCGCCTGAGCCGATTTCTAAGTAAGACCTGAATTCCTTCAGTTATTTCTTGACTTCAGAAATGAACTGCACTCACCAAGATCTTTTAAATGGTATATTTATTACATTAGCAAGCTGGGTTTTTCTTTACCGTTTTGGAAAAAATGGGCCAAACAATTTGGTAGGGAATGGTTAGCTATATTGTGGGCCATTTTTTTTCTTCAGAAACTCTTATCTTGCTCTTATCTACTATTTACACGGAATGCCCGCAGGGCATAACGTGTCTAGGTTTCGGTCGGGTATCTTTTTTTACGCGGGATGCTCTGAGGGGGCATACTGTGTCTAAAAACGGGACGATTTCTTTTTCTTCGTCGTAGCTACAAATCGGTACATTAATTTATTCATTAAACTCTCCCCTCTCCTACTCGGGATGTATTGTTCTGATTGTCTTCAACAACAGCAGGCCAATCAAAATCCATTCTTGACGCTTATATCGCGAGGGAACAATCTCGTACCCAGAGTCTTCAAGCTTTTTGGTCAGCGGGGCAACGCCGGGAAGACTCTGGGGACATCAAATTTTATCACCGCAGGATTTCTGCGGTAAAACAATGGAAACCGTTACGGAACAGCCAATCAAAAAAATTGAATTTTTTCGTTGTCCACAGGGTCTTCCCGGCGTTGCCCCGCTGACCAAAAAGCCTAAAGACTCTGGGTACGAGATTGGCGAGGGAGGGGACCTACTCACCCCTACCTGTGTGACGTCAATGCATCATTTGATATATTTATTAAAGACGGATTAAATTATCGCGCCATATTGTTTTAACATGTTGTGGACTCAAGTGTGCCGTTTTCAAACGGAAATTTCACCATTTTGAAGCGGTAAATCGAAAAAATAAATTCTAAGAAGCACCCGACACGTAAAACGGTGGAAATTGGTGAGTTCTTAGCGAAGGAATCGTGCTTTGTTTGACAGTCTTAGACCACGACGCGATTGCAGACAGAAAAGAGGTCATTGAGAAGCTTACGTTATCGCAATGAAATTTCACAAATTTCCGTAGCCTCCCACGCAGACGTTCTTTATCTTAGGGGTTCGTCACGCGTTCCTGCCCTAAGAACGTCTGCGTGGGAGGCTAAAATTTCCGGTGATAGTCTGAGTCGCGTAACACACAGGAAACAACGTAACGCGATCGTCGTGACTCAAACTATTCCATTAGGAAGGATTGTTTTATCAATCGGCGAAGCATACAATTGGAATAAATGAATCAGCCTTAGCATCACACGTAATGCGAGCATAGCAGGCATCTTGTTTTTTCTTCGTCGTAGTCACAAATCGCCACATTAATTTATGCATTAAAATATGTCCTCCCCTGGTAGGGATGTATTGTTCTGATTGTCTTCAACAAAAGCGGCCCAATCAAAACCTGTTATTCGGGAACATATCACGAGAGAGGGGACCCACTCATCCCTTCCTGTGTGACGTCAAATCATTACTTGATTTATTCATTAAACCTTGATTAAATTCTACCCTCTCCCAGAAGGGATTTATTGTTCTGATTGTCTTGAACAAAAACAGCCCAATCAAAATCTATTATCGGCGCGTATATCACGAGGGAGGGGACCCATTTATCTCTACCTGTGTGACGTCAAAGCAAGTCATCATTTCGAAAAGTTGTTTTTGTTCAATGGCGGCCACATGTATGAATTTAAGACTTTGATCTGCCGTTTTCAGAGAGAAAACAAACCTTTTTCAAGCAGTAAATCGAAATAATAACTTCTAGGTAGTACTCGACAGTTGAAACGGTGGAAATTGGGAGAGTTCACAGCAAAGAAACTCCGCTTTAAAAAACAGATCGAATGATCAACGCGAAGGATTAGAGCTAGAGGAGGCCAGACCAGTTCAGCGGGGTCATGACGTTATTGCATAGTTATTTCTGGTATGATTCCTAGTAACACAACGATAAGTATCACGCAATAAATCTGAATAAAACCATTCAGACAATTATTTCAATTGCCAAGGGAGGGTAGTTTTTAAATATCTGCGAAACATACAATGGGGAATAATTGGGGCTACATTAAGCATTCCGTGTAATGCCATTAGAGGGGCATCTTGTTCGTTTAAATTAACTGATCCGCTTGTTTATTTGCTCTGCCACAAAGAAAGAGATTCGTTGAATTCTATGAATATCTCGTTTGAACATGAATAAAAAGATTTGAACGAAGCTTTTAAAAACCAACTCCTCCGCCTATATATCTTACGCTAGAGTGTGACACATTTTTTTTATTTAATTGAAATCAATAGGTGGTTTTCACCTCACACATCGTCACGCAAGTGAAAAAATAAAATCCTCAACCATTCAATAGATAAAGTCAAGAAATTGATATGTTGTAGAAGAGTGATACATAAACAGCGTGTGAAAGCCACAGGACTGTGCGATATCTCCTAATCGAGTTATTCGAGAAAATGTACCACGGAAAATTACAGAGTTTAGTATGGGACGCCATGTTGGTGCCCCGTCTGATGGGCACCAACATGGCGGCCGGAAACCAGCAAAAACATCTGAAGTTTACCTTGGCTATTTCAAAGCCTGTCTTCTCTCTGCTGAACTTTTACACATTGACATTAACGCTTCTATTACATGTTAGCTGATCAGACCTAAAAAAAAACACGAGGCGAATCGATGTTTTCATGTACGTGACATGTTTAGAGCAGCAATCCTTCTGTCACGCACTGCGCAAAAATCTAAAATTCAAACTGCTCTATTTTCAAAACAAAGAATGCTATCCTGCTGAAAACAAGCAAGCCGATGGAAATTTTGATTTTCTTATATGTGCTGAAAATAAAAACCCAAAATTGTGTTATGTTTTGAATTTCAGTTTTTTATGACGTGTGAAAACCAAGAATATTTGTACAGGGTGTCCAGTTAAGCAAGGTTAGTTCAAATGAAGCCCTGATACAGTAATAACACAGTGGTGATAAAGTACATCTTACATGGGCAGGCATGGTAAATTGCAGTTGGTGAATGAAAACTTTTTAGAGACGACACTGAGTATCTGGCTATACACCTCATTAGAAGTTGCAAGGTACTGGCTATTTTTGACCGATGTGATAGTATTCTGAAATTTTTTATAATCGTAATTTCCAACCGTTGGATTTCAGTTCTGATAAAAAGAGCAGATACCACTTAACAATTGTTTCCAAGGCCACTAAGAGGACATGCGCATAGGCAGCTAGACCAGCAAAGAGCTCCACCGTACACCCGCGCCGTCAATTTGATCACGTTGTTCATCACGCCACTTTTCTTGGCTTCAAACAACGCGTAGGTAGGCATGACAGCCAACTGACTGGAACATCGCATTAATTGTTAGTCCGTATAAATGCACAGCATCATTGTAAGCTATCAGTAATTCAGAATTATTTTAAGTCATTGTAAGCCACTATCACTGTAATCTATTGTGAAGCTGGCTGTACCTTTTATTCCGTTTTTGCACGTGATGGTAACTCTTTAGCTCTTTAAGTCACTCTAAATCACCCCAGTCAATCAAAAAAAAAAACAAAAAAAAAGAAGGCTCTGATTGTGTTACTGCGAGGAAAAGGTAATTTCCTCGTTTCAGCCAAACTCTAAACAAACAAGAAACAAGAGAAAATGTGATGCGAACGTATCTCAAACAGTCAATTAACATGGCGGTGGAAAAACTGACAATCGATATGCTTAATCTGCTCGTGCACGCACGCAAGCTAGAGCAGTAAGCAAGTGAACTGGGGATCTCAGTGTACGTACGTAGGTTAATGTACGTTTACAGCCAGCGACTGGGAATGGACTATGCCCTTTGCGAACTACTCGACGTGTGATTCAATCAGTGTAGTATAATTGTAAATATTTGTACAACTAAATACTTTAGACAAGGGATAAATGAAATAAGCCTGTCTGAGGCCCCTTGCAAGTTTGTAATCTAGACCAACTCAGACATGAGATCAACAGAAGACCCGACACGAACCGGGTAAACGGTCACTTGAAGTTATAGCTTTGGAACAGAGTGTGTGTCATATCTGCAATCTACTTTAAGGCACGATAGAGCTTTCAACTGCAGGTACTGATCTGCCGTGAATAAAAATTATAGTTTTCATTCGTATTTTTATATTGCTTGGCAGTCTTGTTGTTGGATGTAGTGCATCGGAATGGGCAGTACCTCTTTTGTATGAAAATTTGAGCGAAAAGTTGGCTTTGATCTCTTTTGATTTGTACCATAGGCGTAACCGTGAAAGGTGTGCAGAACGAACGCCTTTGTCTCCCTTTGACATGTCTTGATAGTAGCTAATTATAGCACACTTGACAGTCCTTTTACATACATCAAAGTTGTTACGTTATTCCTTAGGTGTGTGTCAAAGGTACCTTTGCACTAGTCAATCAAACATTTGACAACACTTTTACCCTGCCTTTGATCTTAATCATCGGCGCTTTGCCTTTCACTAGGCCTTAATTTGCCAAGTTTAACGATGCCAAAAAGCTTGGTAAAGGCGGCGTTACCACGTTTGACATAAGTCAAAAGTGAGTCAAAAGTGAGCGGCGAAAGCAATTTTTCGTGCACAGGAAGGGACGCACTTTTAGATGTTCTCGCAGATAGCCGCACTTTTCTCAGATCTATGAATATCAAAGCTAAGGTGTGGTTTATATGCCAGTCTTGATGGCATTGTTGACTACACAGAGGCAATGGACCATGCACTGTATTTATGGAAAATATTCTCTACAAAGTCTAGGGAATTTTGGTGAGACCTTATGTGACTTTTGGTGTTGGTGATGTTGCTATACTGTGTCTAAAAGCTCTTATTGCAGCTTGTTAGTCTGGAAAGCAGATATTTGAGTTAGAAGTACCTGTAGCCTTCTTCTTCTGTAGTCCTATACACTGACAGCATAAACATCTGCAGTGAAGTTCGCGAAGATTACTCCTGCACGTATTCCGTTCTGTAATTGTTTTATGTGGCCACAATATTAGTACACCATAACATCTGTCTCTGAAAGTATTTTCGCAGGATCTGTCTAGGAACAACTTGTCTTGGTGATGTTCAATTTAGTAAATAAGCCCTTTCGGGCAGCTAGTATATATAAGAGGATCATGGCTGAGGCTGAAAGCATTGTCCGACAAATGAACGATTGGCCGCGAAGCTTCGGTGGCAACTGTGAAATCTTAAGGAAAGGGGTTCATTTATTTAAAAACTCCGGATTAATTTCAGCCATGGCCAGTCATGGTCAAGACATAATTGTAGGGAAATAAATACTAACTGACCAGTTTACTCGATTTTAATACAGTCATCATGTCAGTTTAAACTAGAACAGTTAACCAAATATAACATTCTTTCTTTTTTTCTTTGTCGAAAAAATCGCGGATATCAAATTGAAAGACAAGCGACAAAATAGGGACGACATCCGACGCTATCCGGTTTTGACAGAACTGCCGTTCTATTTCAGCCACTACGATTTTTTACTTAGCATACCATTTTATTTCTGAAATTGGTATCGCTTTCTGTGGCAATATCATTTTATTATATACTAATATCTGATTTTACCATGTTTAAATGTTTGTCATTTAACTAATAATTAAGTGGTTACCTCCTCGGATGTTAGGGTTGTTATCAAGAAAGCTATAATCCCAAGAACGCACTACTCTGACTTCCATAATTGGACGCCAGCATTCCTTACATTATTCCAACTTTTGATTCCTTTTATAAATATTGTTAGTAAAGTTTATTTCGTGCAAGTCACTGAATGCCTTTATCCTTTTGCATTGTAAGGTGTACTGTGACATGTCCAATGGTGGCTGGACTTTAATCTCACGCTTCTCGAATGCTGACAGTGCAAACTGGATGCAGTACAACGCCAGCTGGTGGTATGACCGAACAACATCTTACGGCAGCGTCACCAGTCCTTCAGACAACTATGACATGATATCGCCCGCATTCTGGCTTGTTCAGGGCGATTATCTCAAAATAACCCGCAGTGATGACAGCTCCCATACATATCTGCTAAACACTGTTAGAGGCTGCACTGGAGGGATGACCTTCAGGAACTTTGTAACAAGCTTTGGTAACTACCGAAATGGTGTCATCTGGAACAGCAACTCATGCAGGCGCTATTGTCTTGTGTATTTTGGTGGTAGTTACTCGTCGACAGGGGGATTTAGTACAGTGTCGTGCGGCAGTAATCTTGGTATATATGGTGATAACAACTTAGCATTCTGGTGTGACTGGAGTTCCGGTGATGGAGCCGTGATGATGATTGGCGGTGGTGGTGACAGTTGTCACAGGGCGGATCATGGGATTGGTATCACAGAGGCTGATCAGGCTCGGTTCGGCACAGGAGATTGTGATGGAGACTTTGGTGATAATTGCAATTTTCCTAATGGCTATTCTCTGAACTTGTGGATTAAATAGATTAAGATTAGCCTTTGGCGGTATACTGAATCTATTTAGCTACAGAACACATCAAGACGGATTAAAGTGTATCCACAATCCAAAAACAGTATGGTCGCCTATTAAAATTAATAGTAAAAACAAAAGAAATCCCAAGATTTAAAACTCTTAAAAGGAAGTTCAAGTCGTCCAAAGGGCTGGATGCATAATGTTTTTTGTATTTTTGTATTTCTTTTTTTTTTTTTTTGCAAAGAGCTTCAGAGTGCGGTTTATTGATTTCCCAAACTAATTTAAAATAATTCGTAAAGAGAGAAAAAAAAGGAAATAACAACCTTGAAGGAGGTTTGAAAATGTGATCTTAATTATCATAAAACTTGAAAATGTTTTTCATTTAAATTTTTTCAAGCTTTATTAATGCTTTAGAAGCTATAAAATTCACTCGTAAGGGTACTTTATCAGATTTCCAAATACCCCGAAGTTGCTTAATAAAAAACTGTGCTGCGCCTCATTTTTCAAGTCACTTTTCAATGTTTAGAACTCAGATGAAACGCAGTTCCTCGTGTTTATTCCATCACTTAAAGATTATTTGTGACTGTGATGTTACTTATCAAGTGAACTAGTTCTCTTTTGTATTTTTCGATGCTCCGTCCAAACTTATTTCATCGTTGTTAAACCGGCAATTACGATAGTAGCGATTTGCTGAAGCAAAGGCATAAAAAAAACCAGAAAAGATTTATTAGTGCTCGACGATTTATTACTGCATGCTAGTTAACTAGTCTCTTGATAATGGAGTCAATATGACCCCGAAACGTCGAGCAGCAATAAATCTTTCCTGGTTTTTTAATTACGATAGTGTCGCGCTTGGAAAAAAGGCAATGAAAACAGGTTTCAATTGTCGACCTTTCTCAACACCATCTAGGCACTGCTGAAAAGGTTGCCAATTATTTTTAGTATTAGTTTTTGTTATAAAAGAAAACTACCAACGATGGTCCATTTTTACGATATGACTCTTAGTTTTCTCAAACAACAAATTAATGCCTTTGGCCATGGATGACTAGGGTGGAATGAATCCCAACAGAACTTGGAAAAGCTGGACCAAAGTTTTCAAGTTCTACACATTTGTCTTGGAAAAATCGCTCCAATTGATTATGCACGGTTTTTTGTTATGGTATGTTTACTTTGAAAAAATTATTTCATATCATGTTTTTTTTCCTCGGGTTCTGAGAGCATTGCGTGTAAGATAATAAGTGTATTGTTTTTGTGATTTTCAATATCCTGTGTTACTGCTAGTATTAGTTCTTAACACTTAACGTGAGGTATCTCCTAAAGGTTATTCCATGCCTTGACCTACTTCCAGTCATAACTGTCATAAATTAAATATGTCACTTAGTCAAACGTAGACTGCAAGCAGTCCCTTTCTGGTCAGTCGACAGAGTGCGCTTAAAGAGCAGCGAGACTGGAGCGAAGAGAAATAAAGGAGAAGAGACTGGAGGGGAATCTTTTCCTTTCCCCTTTTTCCCGCCTCTCCCCAAGCCCCCCTCCGCTCGTTCGCTCCATTTTTTTCGCGCTCGGCTTTTTTGCGCGACCTCTCGACTATCCAGAAAGGGACTGCTGGCAGTCTAGGTCAAACGACGTTATTGATCAAATTCTAGGTCCTCAGGACTGGTGCAGATTTGATCACTTTCTGACCCTCTGAATTTTCAAACTTGTCGCTTCTTTTCCTAATTACTTACGTCTTGATTAAAATTGAGATTCTCTCAAACTTTCACCCGGAAAGAAGGAATAAGAATATTAATTTTCGTCAGTTTATGGGATGGGCCCTTTATTAGGGGAATTCAACATGAATTTTCACCAGTGGTATCTAGGATACCGGAGGAAGACAGGTCGAGACCCTGATTACGGCATTTTGATTGTTCTCTTCCAAGGAATAGGCTTATCACAGATGTTCAGCTGTTAGCTACGCTTTTGATTTTGTGCACACTTTCCTATTTGGTTGAAGGTAAGTCCATGCAATAATTTGTTAGTAACCGAAATCTATTTTGAGGAGTAAAAATTTGTAAATACTGATAATAAATACCGCAGCTTGTAACGTGTAGAGATATTTCACCCAAACGCAGTAAATTTTGACTGATTTGGTTAATACCATTTCTTACCTCCTTTAAAGTATAAGTGTGCAAACTTATTAACGGACGCTGTCAGCAGATTTGCACACACAGTCTTTTGTGGAATTTCTTGCTATTATTTAACGTTAATTCGAATACACCGCCCCCATAATTAAAAGTTCAAGAAAAGTTCCAAATTCTGCTTTTATGGCATTAAAACAAGAAAAATCAAAGGGAAATACAGCCTAACAGATTGGTTGTATTCCAATAGGCTCTCACCTGCCTAATTTCGACATACCGCAAAAGTTAAAAGCACAGTATATGCAGGGTTTAAAACTAGGATCAAATTGTCACAAAATCGCAGGATTAAGTAAAGTCATGAGTTACTTGGAAACTTAAACGTCACTGTCCTTTGAGTTGTTTCTTTTTGACGATTACTTGTACAACTTTCCCTCAGGGAAAAATCTCTTCCAGCATGGAAAGGTCAACTTCACCGTGTCATATCCTGACTTGTTCCTTTGCAAAACCGTGCAATACCCTCAGGTATTTTCCAGTTCTGACAATATTCGTGTTCTTGCATCCATCAGCCATGAAAATGAGCCGCTTAGTGTTCATGATTCAGCAGTAGCGTGGACCACAGAAGTGACGCAGAATAATTTCCGCGTCTGTGTGTTGGAATCAGGAATTGGTTCAAATGGATCTGTTGTTGTGAACTGGGTTGCGTTTCGTGGTACGCCTTCTGGAGCGCTTGACGGCACCGCCTCCTTCAATGCATTCACCAGCGGAACACAGTGTGAAAGGGTTGACTTTGCATAGGTATATAGCTCCTATTTTATAACTTTAGTGAAGGAAATTAAAGTTACTTAGTATTCGTTAAACACGAAGGAACTAGCATATCGAGGAGGTTTTCCTAGAATTTGGTGTTACTTATAAACCATGACATCATCCGCTCTACATGCTTTTACCGGTGCCATCTAGCTTACGTGTTAGCATGTTATGTCACTCAAGATGAAAAGCGGGTTGCTTCGCCATGTAATTAAAGCGTCTCACCTGTTTAAAAAGAAAAAACAACAATAACAACAACAAAAAACAAAAAACAAAAACAAAAACAAATTTCGGCTCGCATTTGTGTCGGCAAATACGCCAAAGCAGTGGTAGTGAAATCTCATCGGGGAAAAAAAGCAGTTTTAAATCCATTTTGTATGACTCAACTATAAACGGATTCACTGCTTGAGGGCTAACATGTAAGATCACACCTGGACTGCTTACAGTCCTCTATTTTTCCGCGGTATTTTTGAGACTCGTACGCTTCGGTCGAACTCCCGTCATCAGTTTGAAAAAGCGAGCGCAACCTGGGGAGAGTTGCCTAAACTACCAAAGGGGACCCTAGTCAGGGGAGTTCGATCGAAGCATACGAATCTCAAAATCTCACGGAAAAATGGGGGACTGTGAACAGTCTAGATCACAACTGCCTACTCCAAGCCAGACCTCTAAACACCAAGTGATCAGTGGTATTACTACTGCCCTCTGGAGAAAACGTCAATCCCCCTCAGCGTATCCCCGGACAGAGTAGGCCGGTATTAATGACGGGAGTTGCTAAGACCTTTTTGGATTTGAGATAAATTTTTTCAACTTGTGACTCTTTTGCGTTTGAAATTTTCATTCGGAACCTTTCATGTAAGAGGAAAAGATTTTGGAAGTTTGACCAGTTTAATGGGTTTAAAGCGTTGAACAATCGACTTTTTGGGGACTACCTCCTGGCACACCAGTTTAACCAAATAGATTTGTATTTGATCGAGTAACTTGGCCTCATTCGGACGCTCGCCCCAACCCCAATCCCTGAGGTAAACTCAAGAGCTTTGTTAAATTTCGCTAACGGCTCTCTCAAATAGTTAACCTGAGTGGTATGAGACTAAAGTAGAGTACGTATCATGAGTTTGTTGTGAAATTTTTCAATGGATGAATTTTGGTTTTTAGTCCAATTTGTTTGCATGTATTTTTATTCGACGTGGAAGCTCTGCGTGATTTTTATTTCGACAAAACTTCCTTTAATATTAAAGGCATGCAAAGCTTCGCACAGTGTAATTACAGTTTCTTTGGTGTCTCGATTTTCGCGAAATTCGAGTATCGCGATTACGAGAAAGAAATAAGCTACCAAAGCACCTCATTCGTCTTGAGCATTACACGATTACAAGATGACAATTAATGTTTTCTGTCGGAATACGTTGTTTGTTAGCGCGTTTGTGTTTAAAGTGCCAGTGGGGTCCAGCATTACGGCTTCAAAAATACTTTAATTTAACCAAAACAAGGCACGTGGCTGACAACATGCATGGCTAAGCAATATCGACGGTACTTTCATCGTCTGTACTAAATGTTTAGATCACTGAAAATATTTGTCGACATGGATCTTTATAACATTCACCTCCCACTCCCCCACCCCCCCCCCCCTTCAATCCATCCGCATCAAGTTGACATCTTTCCATCTTTTCTTGATCTCATGGTTTCCTTAAACTGAAGATGGCTTCATAGAAACCGAACTGTACACTAAACTTCCTGGCAAACACCAGTATAATTTTATTCTTTCCTGTCATTGTACTCACAAAACCGATATATCAGTTTGTGCTCTTCGCCTCCCCCTCCCCCGGCGCCCCAGGCTTTGCCTTCGCCGACAACTGCTTTAACAATAACACTTACAAAAAAGGGAATCGCGTGAACTTATGGATTACATCGCTAATCTGGGTTGTGACTTAAAATTCTTAAAACACAAATACAGAGAGATTCTGACATTTCTCGCAACAGCGCTCTTAAAAACAAAACCTAAGAAAAAAGATTGAGACCGTCCCTTTCGGCATTATATAGAATCTCGAAATGGGTAATATCTCTCACATGACCCACAAAAATTCCAGTCTACACTACTAGTCTGACCATTGTAAAAACTCTTTTCAGTAATTTTCTCTTAGGTAAGGAGTAATCCCTTGGTGAATGACGCGCGACTGCACGCGGAAATCGCTTACCGCGAGAAGAGGGGACGCGCAGTAGGAAGCCATTTGTGTTAACCCGTGCTAAACAACAAATTTCAATACTAAAAATAAGGCAATCAGGTTTGTCCGACCGGTGTCAACGCCATCAGAATTACTTGAGTCAGTGCGTTTTACTTGAGGGCAGAGCCGAACGACACTTTCAAGAATATAAAATAAACACTTGAAAACAAGAAAAAAAAATGCCTCACACAACGCGCTCAGAAAGGTTTTTTAATAGACAATAAATATTTCTCCTCGGCTCACATAATTGTTTTAAGTTATGATCAATTCAGGAGACTGCCGCTTTTTGGAGCAGATAATTTCCTAGAACAATTGTCCGTGCACATTCTTGCACCAAATTGATCGTGTATGTTTGTTTATATAAGTTTAAAAGGTCATTAAAATAACAGCTACATCCCTACTACAGTCTAGGTCTGCTTACAGAGCTATCTCATCTATTTTATATTTTAGAAACCTAAAAACTCCATGAAAGTCACAGATGATGGTTTATTTTGTTCGGAACGAACTCTTGTTTTTCTGAAGCAATAAGTTAAACTTTATGGGCCAGTTATTTAAACAGGGTCTAACTTAGGCGGTGGGTTAAGACAATCAGTGGGCCGCGCCAAATCTGTTTATAAGTGGTTTGTTTTAAGTAGATAAATAGTTTTCTAGTCTGGGATGCAAGCCGTCTTGTTACTGTCGGCAGTAGACAATGTTTACATATGATTGTTGGCAAAATTGGAAACGGCTTAGAACGTGGTTTTGTTAAACACTGTCAAAACTGTCTTTCAATAACTGACCCTATGTCTTTGGCTATGGATTGCTAGGGTTGAAAATGAAGTCCAACTTGGAAAAGCTGGACCAGTGTTTCGAACTTCTTCCCATGTGTCTTGGAAAATCGCTCAAATTGTTACGGTTTTTGTGTAATGGTTTCGTTACTTTGTAAACGTTACTTCCTAACTTTTTCCTGGGTTCTGGAGCATTGCGTGTTCGAAAATTAGTGTATTGTTTTTGTTTAAACACAGGTTTGACCCAAACCCTGCGACTTCGCCCCTTTAAATGGCTGGCAAAAATCCACCATAGAATTGCAGATTTACTCTTGCGTGTAAGGCCACGTAATACGCGTTAAATCATAACTGTCAATATCGTGTATTACTGCTATTTTTAGTTTTCAACTAGTTATCTACTAAAGGTTATTCCATGCTTTGACCCACTTCCAGTCATAATTTTCATAAATTAAATACGTCACTTGGCCAAGTGACGTTATTGATCAAATGCTATGTTCTCAGGGCTGGTGCGAATTTGATCACTTTCTGACCCTCTGAATTGTCAAATTTGTCGCTTCTTTTCCTAGTTACTTCCGCCTTGATTAAAATTAAGATTCTCTCAAACTTCCACCCGGAAAGAGGAAATGAGAATACTAACTTTGGTCAGTTTAAGGGATGGGCCGCTAATAAGGAGAATTCAACGTGAATTTCCGCCAGTGGTATCAAGGATACCGGAGGAAGACAGGTGGAGACCTTGAAAAAGCAGTTCGATTGTTCGCTTTCAAGAATGAGGTTGTCCACAGATTTTCAGCTGTTAGCTACGCTTTTGATTTTGGGCACACTTTCCTGTTTGGTTGAAGGTAAGGCCGGTGCAGTAATTTGTTAGTAACCGAACTATGTTTCGTTTAAAATGTTGAAATACCTTAAGATAGCTCAAAATCGAAGCAAGATAGATAAGAGCAAATCACACACTTCATAACAAACTCAAACGAATTTAGCTGTAAGGAGTTAAAATTTGTGAAAAAAATGATAACAAAAACCGCAGCTTTTCAGTTACGTGTGGAGATATTTTACCAAAAGTTAAACGGAGTAAATTTTGATTAATTTGGTCAAGGTTTCTTACCTCTTTGGAAGGACAAGTGCGCAAACCTATTATCGGACACTGTCAGCAGTTATGTGTACACAGTTTTTTTTGTGTGGAATTTCTCGCTATTATTCACTTTTAATGCGAATGCACCTTAAACTGATGTGTTTTATATGTTGCAACATTTTCCTCCCCTCTCATGGGCGCCCAAAATTTAAATTCAAGAAAAATCGACTACACTTCAGCTGAATAGTTTGTATTCCAATAGCCTCGCACCCGGAAATTTCCACAAACCGGGAAAGTTAGCAGTGCAATATATACATGGTTTCAACCTGGAATCGCTGAAAATTGTTCTCAGGATAAAGCAAAGCCATAAGTTCCTTGGAAACTTAAACGTCACGTTTGAGTTGTTCCTTTTTGACTGTTTCTTATACAATTTTCCCTCAGGGCAAAATCTCTTCCAGCAAGGAAAGGTCAACTTCTCCGTGTCATATCCTGACTTGGTTCATTGCAAAACCGTGCAATACCCTCAGGTATTTTCCAGCTCGGGCAATATTCGTGTTCTTGCATCCATCAGCCATGAAAATAAACCGCCCAGTGTTCATGATTCAGCAGTAGCGTGGACCGCCGAAGTGACGCAGAATAATTTCCGCGTCTGTGTGTTGGAATCAGGCCTTGGTTCAAATGGATCTGTTGTTGTGAACTGGGTTGCATTTCGTGGAACTCCTTCTGGAGCACTTGACGGCACCGCCTCCTTCAATGCATTCACTAGCGGAACACAGTGTGAAAGGGTTGACTTTGCACAGGTAAATAGCCCCTATTTCAAAAGTTTTATAAGCTCCTATTTTATAAGTTTAGAAAATTGACGATACCTAGTATTCGTTAAACACAAAGGAAGTAGCATATTGAGGAGGTTTTCCTAGAATTTGGGGTTATTTATAAACCATGACATCATCCACTCTACATGCTTTTGCCTGTGCCATCCAGCTTACGTGTTAGCATGTTATGTCACTCAAAGAAGAAAAGCGGGTTGCTTCGCAATGTAATTAAGGCGTCTCACCTATTTTTATAAAACAAACAAAAAACAATTTTGGCTCGCATTTGTGTCGGCAAATTCGCCAAAGCAGTGGTAATGGAATCTCATCGGGAAAAAAAGCAGTTTTTATTCCATTTTGTATGAATCAACTGGAAACGGATTCACTGACCTGAGGTCTAACATGTAAGATCACACCTGGACTGCTTACAGTCTCCTATTTTCCGTGGAATTTTCGAGACCGAACTCCCGCCATCTTCGTTTGTAAAGGCGAGCGCAACCTGGGGAGAGTGCCTAAACTATCGATGGGGGGCCCTAGTCAGGGGAGTTCGATCGAAGTGTACGAATGTCAAAAATCCCACGGAAAAATAGGGGACCGTGAACAGTCTAGATCACAACTGCCTGCTCCAAGCCAGACCTTTAAACACCAAGTGATTAGCAGTCAGATTACTACCCCCCTCTGGAAAGAACGTCAATCCACCGCAGGGTTTCCCCGAACGGAGTAGGCAGGTATTAACGTATTAATGACGGGAGTTGCTTTGAGATTAATTTTTTCAACTGGTGACTGTTTTGGGTTTGAAATTTTCATTCGGAACCTTTCATGTGAGAGGAAAAGATTTTGGCAGTTTGACCAGTTTAATGGGTTGTATGCGGTGAACAATCGACTTTTGGGGGATTATCTCCTGGCACACCAGTTTAACTAGTCTCCCTCGCAGCCGTTTTTTGGGCTGTCACGCAACGCTCCTAAATAGATTTGTGTTTGATTGAGTAACTTGGCCTCATTCGCACCTCCTCGTCATTAATATATTCAAGTACCACCCCCGCCCCCAACCCCACTCCCAGAGGTAAACTCAAGAGCTTTGTTAGATTTCACCAAACGGCTCTCACAAATAGTTAACCTGGGAGGGATGAGACGAAGTGGAGTATAGTTTGTGGCGTAAATCATCAGCACGATGGCAAAGACCCTTAAAAGCGTTTCCAATCCTTAAACGCGTTTTCATAAAATAATGCCCTCGCATTTTCTTAAATCTATAAGTTTCCCTTGATTTAATATTTGATGACTTCTGCCCCTTCTTCCCAGACAAGCAGTACTTGACCTAGTTTATTCTTGCCATGAGTTATACATTATTTGCATACCGAAAAGTGAGGATTATCACTGTTTAGGTATAAGCTGGCTTGATAGAGTGGCTTTTCTTAAGCTTATTATTGAGCTAAAAGTCGTTTTCATCCTAAAAAAAATCTGTTCTTTTCTCGAGGGTTTGCACGTCTCTTCATGGAGGTTAAGGGGGGGGGGGGGGGGGTTAGGGATGGGCCGGGGTTGGAGGGGGGGGGGGGAGGGATGGAGAAGACGAGAGGAGCAAAACAACTGGACGATTTTCAAAGAAGTCTTTGGAAAAGCTTCAAGTGCTTCTTATTCGTTAGATAATTTCTACTTTATTATCGATTAAAAGGATGCAAATACAATTTCATTTCCTGGAGCGACATTTCTGTACATAGCAGGGGCAGTCGTCTTCTTTGTTAGAATATGAGGGTCGGGAGGTAAAGGATAGGAATCAGGAAGAGTTGTGATTTCTTGTTCGACATGAAAAGAATTCATGAAACACTTTTCGTGACAAGATATCCTTCTTTTATTGCCTAAAAGGTCAAAGGTTTAAATAAAGCAGTCCATACTCGCTGTAACCCCTTACCAAATGTAAACAATTTTATTTCTTCCTTCACAGCGATTTCCTTCTGTCCCCAAAGTACTTGCCACCGTACGTCACGCTGGCATCACCAGACCACAGGACGCCATGAACACGTGGATAGAAGAATTACGAGAAGATCATTTCCGAATCTGTATCCGAGAAGTGAAAACATTTGACGGAAAACATCAGAATCTGCAAGTGGTTAGTTTTTCATTTATGCTAACGCGCACGTGCACGTGACGCCTACCTCAAAAGGCACGTGACCTCTTTATACACACTTATATATTCCCAGCTTTAAGCAAATTTTAATTCGGTGTTTAAACTAAATTTATCATATCCTTCAGGGGTAAACGGTAGAGATTTTGCTCAAATACCCTTGAGTTTACATCCGTTTCTGTTCAGTCACGCAACAGTCGTATGACATAGAAAACATTGGACTGTAACCAAGGATACAAAGCAGTGATAGTTGCGAATCTGTGACGGAGATCTGGATCGACATAAAATCTTAAAGGAATTTAAAAATGTACTGCAAACTGCGGCGAAAGAAAGATAAACGCAAGAGGAGTAGAATACAACTTGCTTAAGTGTACTGACCTCTGAAAACTTGCTGTTGCTGGAGTTACTGATTAGTACTGTGTGTGGAGTTCAAAATTTAGTGTCAATGCACTGCTGACGATGATTGAGGTGTCATAAAGTTGAGATGAAAGACCATTTCAGCCTGCCTGTTTAACATAGAAAAGAATTCTCCCACCCTTTCCTTAGTTCATTGTTCTTTGTTCTTTTTTTTTTTTTTTACCACGTAGGCTAATTCAAACTAAACTACAAGGTCAAAAGAGAACTGCCGCATTAGATTTTTTCCGTGTTCGCGATCTTTTTAAGAGATTATCAGTACCTTGTATCTAAGCGAACATTTTTTATTTTCTCCTTCAGGACTGGTTGGCGTTTTCACAGAAAATTGCTCAGTTGACTTTCCAAGGAAAACTCCAGTTTGAAAATGGTGGGGCTCCCCTGGAACAAGACAACTTCGCCTTCTGCAAGGTAATGATCATTCCTTCTTGTTTTGTTTTACGAACTTTTGAAGGCGATGAAAAAGCAAATCAGAGCAGAAAATGAATAAAGAAATAGTTTCTTCCTCAACCAACTACTCAGCATAGAGATTCGATTTAGCTCTCGGGAAATGTTGTTATTTGGAGATATCAAAAGAGCGAGCTGATAACAGGATGGGGCGCTTATTTCTGTTTTGATCTCACACGTGAGAATGCCTGGACTGTAAACTGTAAAAATACCAGAAAACTAAAGTATGACCTGTACAAGTAAAGCAAATCTCAGTTTAATCAGCTTCGCTCTTGCATTTTTCTTTGTGACAGGTGCTTAATTTTACTGAGAAATTTTATGCACCTCCTGTTGTCGTGGTAACAGTCAATCACCTATACGATAGCAAGAACGTGTACTCTGTTAAGCCGGAAAACAACGTCCTTAACACCTGGATAGAGGTAAGTTATAATCATTCTTGACAAGTAGATTTTTCGGTCTATTTAATACAAGAAAAAAACCTTAAGAATCACAGTCACATGAATTTACAACCTTTAAATTACATTTATGCGCCTTTGCGTTAGACACATTATCAAAACCTGGATCTTAGTAACCATTGCCTTGGTTTTGCTCCGTTTGCTGGGATGGAAGATGACATGACACCGTTTGGCATATTTTGGCCACACACGTGGCCGTTTATTGTTAGCAAATAATGACATAATGAGAGAAGAATAACTCTAAATAAAGCTGTACCCAGCAAAGGTGAGGGGATACCCGCCACCGACCTAACCATGCTTACAAATTCTGTGGCTTTGAAGGGAGCTAGGGAGGGAGGGAAGTGACGAGTTTCCCTTGGATATGCTTAGTTCACTGTTGTATGATCTAGGCCAAAGAGGACAAATGATGGTCTAACCGAGCTTTATGTAGGGTAATTAGCTAGAGTATCTCCTTACTACCACCCGAACGGAAGCCACAGAACAGATGCACTTAAAAGGCGCATAAAATCATTTATTTGTTAAATAAATATCCTGTTAAACCCGGCAGTGTTCCATCAAGCTATTGACTTCGAAACCTTTCATTAGTTTCATGAAAAACACAAGCCATTCTCCTCGAGACTTTTCAAGTTTCATGAAAAAGAATTGTCTTCAACCTTGAAACCTTGCAACAAGTTACTGCTTAGTACATTGATTGCCATTTTACTGATTTGAGTTCATTTCTGCTCTTATCACAGGAAACAACTATTTCTTATGTCCGCATTTGCATAAAAGACTTGGCAGGAATGAAGAGCCAACATGATCCGGTCAAAGTTGATTACGCAGTTATTGGAGGTAAATAAGCAACATTATATGACAGTTTTACTTTCTGATATTTTTTGAAGTCACCACGAAAGTCACCACGAAGTCACAATGAAAAAAGTACATGTATGTATTACTACATGTAAAAATGAAAATAACATATTTGAAATCACTTACTTTTAAACATTCTGATTTTATTAATCCAGTCCTGTTACGAAACTTAACGAACGGACAAAAATGTCGTTTGTGACATAAGGTTAGCTAGAATTTTCGAAAAGCCAACAGCAGCTCAACTGGCAGATTTTGGGGATTTGAATCTGTTTGCTAAAATTTTGAGCCACTTTCAACAAAAGAATCTGAACAGATTAAACGGCGTTTATAATAACAATGCTGTAAAACAGAAAACAGCATCCGAAGTTTTTCTTTTTGTTTGTTAAAATTCCTTCATTGGGTAAAACAGTTGAAATGGACAAAAATTTGAAAGTTGTTTGCATGCAGAACATGACCCGGCCTTAGGTGAGGGGCCACAATCGCTTGGCTTCCAAGGAAACAACTACCAATCTATTTTTAAGTCTCGTTACATAACTTGCGATTTAATAATGCATTTTATAATTGTTTCTTTCGTTTACTTATTCCTTATAAACCCTCTAAAGTTAGAGTACTTAATTTGAGAAAAACAAAACAAAAAATTCTTTGCATTTCATGTTACAGATGTTGATCCGTGCATTAATGTCTCCTGTAAGTACTTTGCCGTTTGTAAGGCATTTGGTCCCAGGGACGCGCGGTGCATATGCGTGGATAATTGTCCGTCGTATGAAGAGCCTGTGTGTTCCTCTAATGGTACCACATATGACAACGAGTGTGTGTTCCAGCGAGAAATGTGCCATCTGAGAGGAAACTTCACTGTCTATCATCCGGGTGATTGTACAGGTAACATCACTGATTTCACTTCTTTCCCACAGCTGTAGATAAATTTGAAACAAACGTAAAGTGGACGATGACAGTTTATTGTTACACGAGATTCCAACAACACCGCAGCAACACCAAAACACACCATCTACGGTGTCCACGTCTGATAACAGTAGTCCCATTATAGGATTGAATTGACTTAGTGTTGTTAACTTTTTTGCAGGATTCCCTTCTCAAAAGGGCCGGCATCGCCTCCACCACAATCCAGTTTGGGCTGAAGCGGTTTGTGAACAAGTTCCACTGGCTCCTTATGTCTTTTATCCTGACAAACCGGTTCACATACAGGTTTCTGTCAATCACGTGAACTTCTCAGATCCCTCATATGTCCATGAAGCAGTTGTTGCTTGGGTTGAAGAAATCATGGAGAACAATTTTACAGTTTGCGTTACACAGGCCGGGAGAAACGAGAAAAGAAATGGAGAAACGTTTGCAACTGTTGACTGGCTTGCCTACCAGGGGGCCCCTGACGGGGGAGTGTCTGGTGAAATGGACATGCCGACTTGGTGGACTGGAACGAGTTGTCGAACCGTCTCCCTTCCCTCGGTAAGAAGCTAATTGGTATTGGTTCATTTTTAAAACTGAGTTTCAAATTTTGATCTGCTCCGGTGGTTACAACACAAACCTTCGCACCAGCTTAGTCAGTGTACTGGAAGGTATATTGAACTTATAGACATAATGGGAAAAAGTACGGTCAATTAAATAATTTCTCAACCCACAAATCAGAGACTTTCAAGATTCGAATTTAGTTTAGGCAGAAGATATTTTTTTTTACCGCTTCTATTTACATATAAACACTCATAGTGCCGTTAAAAATTAATCATTTTTTGTTGTCCTTGATTATAGAGCAAGTTTAAGTCGACGCCTACAGTTCTAGTGTCAGCGGAGCATGAAAGGCGTGGTGTAAAGCACGATGCATCTTCTGTGTGGTTAGAAGATATCACGAAAAATTCTTTTAAGATCTGCGTCCGAGAATTACAGAACTTTGATGGAGTTCACCAAAGTATTTACGTTGTAAGTGGTTTTAGTTGTAACTCGTCTTATGATTTCCTCAAGTTCAAACTTCAACCGAGGCCCGTTGTATGAAAAACTGCATCCAATTTATACCTCTTTGTTGGACGGTACGGAAAAGACTAGATGAAAGGAAAACAATTGTTCTTGGAGTTTTTCTTGAAGCATACTCTTGATGTTTTCGATCCGTCTATTTCATTTTATCACAAATGGAAATATGCTGCTTTCGATTTATACAGACTTGCACTGGGCATTCTTATAGAAAGATCACCATAGCTATTTTTTCTCTCATAAACAATAACCTCTTGGACGGTTTACAAGTGACAACGTGATAACAAACAATGGCTTCTTTGCAGGATTGGATAGCGTTTGAAGAGCTTCACCGACCTCTGTTTAGAGAGCATGGAGCTATATACTTCTCCAATTCGAACAAGCCATCCCGAGATTTCAACTATGCTTTTTGTGAGGTAGGTAGGCCATTATTGCACTCACGTTTACAACCTCTGAAGGTCTTTAGACGGTAACGACTTCTTTTATAGATGACCACCCGCACGTCTGATCGGGAACATATGCACTTATCCGTTCACACTTGCAGTAGTGCCTACATTTGCGCATGCACCCTAACCCACTCATGCAGACAAACTTACGTATGCTAACACTCGCTTTTTCGTTTTTTTTTTTCTATTATTTTGCTCTTCTACTCTTTTTCTATCAGATGCACTCCTGCCCACTCATACATTCTCAACTTTTAATTTAATCAACCATTCATCTCTCCTTTCCCTATTTTGTCTCTCCTTTCTTATCTTTCTTCCCCGTTCTTTCATTTCTTCTTCCCTTCCTTTTGTTGTTTCATCCTATAGTTCATAATTGCTTGGTGGACTTTTTCAATTGTTTATTTCATTCTTTGTTTGAAAATATTCTAAACTTACAAAAGGTTTGTTTTACCATCATGCACAAACAGTTGAATTTTCTTTCCTTTAGGATGTCGTGTTTAAGAAGCATTACAATGACTCTCCCGAAGTCTTGGTGTCAGCAAACCATTCAACAAGCGGAGGAAACCTTAATCCTATGTACAACTCCATTTCAGCTTGGGCTGAGGTAAGATAACAACGGCATTTGTAAGTTAATCTTAGCTTCACTTGTGTTTTGCGATGCACTGTAAGAGATGTGGGCATACAGTGTAGAGTGATCGTTAAGAGCTCGTTAGGCGAGAACCTTGGTTTGAGAATTGGTCCTAGCTTGCTGTCTCCTTTTGAACGGGTGAGGGTATTATAGAGGCGAGAACTGAGGTTGCGATAAACTGGCTTCCTATATAGGGAAGTATAGTTACCCTTTAGTGACTTTATGCCAAGAAAACGGGAGCTCATCTACGCCTTGATGGGCAACTTTAGGAACAGACCAACTCTTAAGTTGTCTTTACGGTTGCATGTTACTAATTTCTAAAACATTTTATTTTTCGTATCTTTGCAGTACATAAACAAGACAGGCTTTAGAGCTTGTGTGAAGGAACTGTTTGTTCAACAACACGACCCTCTCTCAGTGTCTTATGCAGTTTTGCCAGGTAGGCTCTGAGTCATAGCTAATTATAAATAGCGCTGAAATTCTTCAACTACAAATCGATTCTCAAGAGAATGTTATTAGATGTATCAGATTTGATCTGCTTCTGTATAAAAAATTTCCCCAAGTCTAATTTATCTTCTCATGCAAAAGTCCTCTTTTGAAAACAGAAAATTTTATTTCAGCCGGGACAAATATTATTCTCCTACGGAAAAGCTACTGCTAAGGAGGCAAGCCAAATTATGGGTTGGTTCACAACCTTAAAAGAATTTTAGCTTTTTTTTCCCTTTTTCGATTCGTGAAATAACTTTTTTGTAGCATTGGTCTGTCCTTAAACATTAAGGTAGCGACAACAGCTTCGTAGTTTAATTTATTACTTTATTTTTCAAAGATGTCTGTGAGCCCGGCTGGAGTTTCTACAATGGCTCCTGTTATTTCACCAGCGAAACATGTGAGACTTGGTCCAATGCAAGTATAACCTGCAGAGCCATGGGCGCTAATCTAGCTGCTATTGAAAACCAGGAAGAGAACGTATATATCCAGCACAGGCACAATGGTGACAAGGCGTGGATCGGTTTAAATGACATTGCCACAGAAGGATTGTTCAGCTGGGTAGATGGATGTCCTGATAAATTTCGCTACTGGGCTCAAAACCAACCAAACGACTTTAGAGGGGAGGACTGCGTTCACACCCTGGGGGCAGGGCATGGGTACATGTGGAATGACGTGGATTGCTCTGCCTGTCATCAGTACACATGCAAGAAAGGTAATCAGAAATTAGTTTCTGCCCAACTAGATACATTACCTTCCACTATACTGAGAGTAATATATATTCTCGAAAGAGACTCTAAAAGAAACAAAGAGATACTATTATTGAATCGGGGGAGATGGGTAGGGAACGGGGGAGGAGAAGGAGGAGGAAGGAAATGGACTTTCTTATAAGCTGATTAGACTTATGTTTTTTTTTTCTTTTATGTCATAGTAACAATTAATTTCCTTTGAATGCAACTTTCAAACATCTTTCTGCTCAGATTATGACGACTGCAGCAGCAATCCGTGTTTGAATGGCGGCACCTGTGTGAACGGCAAAAGGAGATTTACTTGCGTCTGCTCTCGGACACACAAAGGAAGGACATGTGAAGGTAAATATACAACTCAGTTTTCTGATTTCTCTTTGAACCTATTACGCCTGGGATTTTTCTGAGTTTCTGTGTCAAGGCTGCTCCACCATCACCACCGGATCACTAATAACTTCAAGAGTATTGAGAGTGTGACTTCAAACCTTGGAGGATACGAAGTGTTTCCATATCTATTTCCTTTGAGGTCCGCAAAATGGGATGCTGACCGCATATGACGTGGATATCACGTCGTTTAACTGCACATCCGCAATATTGGTTTCTCAATTCAGAAAACCATCCGAAACTGATCTCAAAGTCATGGAAACCGCTAAACAAAAGTTAAAATAGGTCAAAAATGTGTAAATGTTGCGAGGATAAACTAAAAATTTTTATTAAAAAGTAAGAAATCCAAAGTTTGAAGCATGGAAATATCAAGTCATTATAAACATATTTTTGCCATTTGATGAAAAGTTTGGTGTTGGTTTCCTTGATATTAAGGACGTTATGAACGTTCAAATCAAGCGCAGCTACTTTGTGCATCGCAGACATTTAATTGTGCCGTCAAAAGGAGATCCGACAATAAAATTCTTATTTTTTTATTTGTATTTTGTTGTTTTATTTTTGTTTTGTTTTCATTATCTAACCTTTTGAAAGCGGACAAAGTTGGGCCGTGCTATATTTTTCTGTTATAGGGATGGAAACTATTAATTCTAATTATTCGTTGACTTTTTAACGTATTTATTGCCTTTCAGAGTTTGACGAATGCTCGAGCAACCCCTGTATGAATGGAGGCACTTGTACTGATGGAAACAATAACTACACATGCGCATGCCCTTCACCGTATTTTGGCAAGCAGTGCCAACGTATGTACAACAAAATGCTTTTAATCATACAAAATATAGATGAGGGATGTTTAGTTCCATTATCCGTTAAGAACCTTGCACAACTGATGTTCAATTTTGGGGGATGACTTTAGTCTTAGCAATATCTATACCCTCGTTTATTTCGGGAAATAAGGCTTTCAGTTGCAGTAGCTGCGTTTTGCCGTAAAAAAAAAAAAAAAAAAACGGTTATTTATGATGTGTAAGTTTTCCATATTAGCCAAATTTTGATCGGTTTGTTGACCAAAATGTACGGATTTTTTGTGTAAAATTCGCTGCTTTGCAATTATTTTGGAATTGTTTTGGATATTGCCTTCCATATTGGCCGATCTAACTGAAATTTTAAAATACTCTGTAGCCGTCAGGGAGGCATGCGCATGTGATGTGAGCATAAAGTATGTAAAACCTCCTTTAAGACATTCTCGACCCCAGAGCCTCTCGGCTTTGACTACGTCATGCGCCAAGGCTGTAGGAAACTCTGCGCAAGACAGCTTTAGAGTAACGTTCCCTAAATTCTTATTTTACAGATACGGATGAATGCATATCCAATCCATGTCTAAACGGAGGAACTTGTATAGATGGAGTGTACAATTTTACCTGTGTTTGTCAAGGCGTTTTCATCGGGCATAGATGTGAAGGTACTTTGTAGAATAGCACCAATGAAATAAGCCGTGTGGTGTTTTATATTCCATTGACCTGAAATGTGTGAGGAGTTATATAGAAGAGTTCAGGAAATCGTCATTATGATGTTTAAGGTCAAACACAAAGTATAATCTCCGTGAATTTGCTATTTAAATTGTGGAACAACTGAGTTCTTGGGAGAAGTCAGAACTTTACCCACATAATGATTGTTCAGTTCTAAAACCGCATTCGTAAATGCGATCTTTAGTAAGTTTGTTGATAGATTAGGATAATTGTTCAAAATGTATAGCTCATAATGTAAAAATTTCTGATCAGTTTTATGCAATGCGCTACAATTTAAAATTCGTTCAAGTTTGAAAATTTGATAGCAATTAAGTTGATAGTTCTCTTTTAAAATAAATCATAGGTGACCCAGTTAGTAAAGACTGACATTGATTGTCTCAATGAAAAAGAGGCTGAAATCATTTTTTTGGAAAACCTTGGCCAATTTTTTTCAAGTTGCAATACATTTCCATTCTGGCCTTCCCCTGAGTACCAAGGAACTCTCAGAAACTCGTTCAAAGTGTCCTTGCTTCCAGGTCGAATCAGAATTTGGAAATGTCGGTTTTTGTGGAGGGAGGAGAAGCGAAGTATAAGGGGAGAAACCCTGGGATTAACATCGAAAAGCGTGGAAGAGTGACAGGCACTGTAATTGAAATGCAGTGTACCAGCACAGTAACAGTAACAGTGTGCAGGCACTGTAACTGAAATGCAGTGTATCAGTTCAGGTGCAACAGCTGCGTCATTAACAATACATTGGTAGCACAACACGCTTTTTCCATGACCGCGTAAGAGAACATATCAATAACGATAACTCCTCCGTTAAAAAAAAAAAAAATATCTCTTCCTGCCAGAACAACGACTATAAAGGCATTAATATCAAGATTATTATGAGCGAAAACGATCCCGCTAATCTACGCCTCTACGAAGCATTTTACATTAGAAAATACAAGCCCACACTCAATTCACGAGTGGAATGTACTGAATTCGCAGACCTTCTACTTTAATATTGTATTTTAGAGACTACTCTCATACGCTTTTATAGCCCACAACCATCATCAAAAAAATTTGTATTCCACTCACAGTTTATTTCTATAGCTTTCACACATACGTCACATTTTTTACACATTTCACCTTTCACCCTACACTCTCTTTGCGTATGATATATAGCGTGCGCGGAATATTTTCTTATCCCTGATGATGCCGTTGATCGGAGAAAGCTTGGATTTTAGTTTTTACTTTTAAACAGCAGTTTCAGGCCTCATTAGAACAGTTTTTATATATTCTTAACCATGCTGCTAAAGGACAACATGAACAGATTACTGTAAAAATCGATGACCCAATCAGAAATCGAGCATAATTTCCAGGAAAACAATTTTAATTTCCGCTAGAATATGCCCGTTATTTGGATGTTGACTATTTAACAATTATTCCGCGAGCGCGCGTTGGATATGAGATGATTGATAGCCAACGAGGCGCGTAGCGCCGAGTTGGCTATTATCATCTCATATCCAACAAGCGCAAGTGGAATAATTGTTTTATTAAAAACAATCAAGAAATATTCCTAAATCTTACTGAATTCGCTGCGTAAGAATAACCAGCAGACAATTTAATGGGCGCTATTTCTCGGCCATGGTATAATGGCTAATATACCATGGCCGCTAAGCCAATCAAATCCCTCGAATTGCATTATACAATGATTGAGTTTTTAATAATGGGGTTTATCGAATTAGAGGTTGTCGTAATTGAGCAACATATGTGAACTTATCAGTTTGGAAGTTAGTTTGAGGCTTTTACTATTTTTATCTCGCTAATTTTCCGCTGTTGTTTCTACCTATAAGAATTTTTTTATAATGTATTTTAACTTGATTATTTCCACATTTTTTGCGAGATCTGAGTCTTTGTTTTTTTCTCTTTCTTGTTAAGTTGTTGCAGGAGTATCGTGTAAAAATCTCCTACAAGCCGGCTACACCTCAAGTGGAACATACTCTTTGAAAGTCAACGGTCATTTTTTCCAGGTTAGTTTATATTCTTTCTGTTTCTTCAACGTTTTCAATGTTAATATTGATCAAGTACTAAAATCACTACCTTCTAGTAATTCATAGGTGCAAGATTATCAATGGGATACATTTATATTTTAAACGCTGTGCTATTTAAAAAAAGCAGTAATTAGTGACGATTCATGTGTGATGTCTGATGCTTGATAATGAATGAGGCATTCATAGACCAAAAAGCAAATTCTCGAAACTATTTGGTTATTAGCGTGTCTTATTGAACATTCATTTCGAGAATTTAAATTGATGTCGGCATGAAACTTGCGTCAAAATACAAGCAATGTGTTTATGATTAGACAGGTTTTATTGGTCAATGTAATGCACTTGAATGGGCTACTATCCCAATAGCCCTTTTCACGGTTAACTCTGCTCATTTGAATTACAGTGAAATCTAGCATGTATGTGAGGCAATTTCGGACTATTTTGCAGTTTTAGCCCGAAATTACCTCGCATCGACGTTGGATAACATTGTAATGCAAATGAGAAAAATCAATCGTGAAAATGGCTGTTATGTCCTGAAAGAATTAATGTAATTATTCCACTCACCTGTCACACAATGGGTAAGGACACACAATGGGTAAGGAAAACTACAGAACAGCAAGTTAGCAGGAACACTTCTCGTGTTGATTCCTGTAACTTCTTACCAAAAAAAAAAAGATATGTTTTGGCCGTCTTTTCCTTTATTCGAAGTAGGTCGATCTTAGTAGAAGTGGGAGTCTTAGTACTTCTGCCAAATTACAATAATTTAACCCCAATCGAAACACACGAGGTTCGTTTTCAAAGAACTAGATATCACGTCACAAAAATTAAGTAAGGCTCTTCCCAGCAGGTTCTTTAATAGTTTTTCTCAAACTTTTCTCTTTCTTAATGAAAAAAAAAAAAAAAAAGACAATAAAATAAGTTTAACGCCGGTTTTTCAAACGGGAGTTTTCGAGGTTAAAGTTGCTTTTAAAGTTACGTATTGAACAGTCAAACTGTCCTTCTTCAGGCCTGGCGCATCGGAGGTAAGATCTGAATTTGGTGTGGATTTCGTTTTTAGCATACCAAAAACCACAGAAATTTTGCCACAAAAATTCTTAAATAAAGGGTGCGTTCCGCTCCAATAAGAAGCCGCGAGCACCTTAAAGGGACAGTATCACGCTATTTTTAGTAACACATGGAAAATCGGAAAGACGCTATTCGGTTGATAGCAACCAAGATATAATGACAGAATTCCATTAAAAGGCTATCAGAATGCAAAGAAACTAGCCACGGATATTTTCGCCGGCAGATGACCAAGATAGAGAGGGGTTCAAATTTGAAAACGTCTGGCAGACGTTTTCAAATTTCGCTGTTGTAACGCACTAAAAATCGCCGGTTGTACTATATTTTGGTTCAACCTTTCGTCTTAGAATCACTATTAACATTTCTTTAAATTAGCGCTTGAGAAATCAAGTAACACAGTGTTCAAAGTTTAAAGTTAGTGAATTTTGGTCAAAAATCATGTCATCTCCCATGATACTGCCCCTTTAAGCGTGATCTAAACTTCGTTTAAATAATCAGCCCTGAACACAACACAACCTCCGTGGCCGTGACAACATATAGTTACACTCTCGCCTTGATCGCGTCCCCCCCCCCCCCCCTCCCCTTTCGCTACATTCAAAGTGTTAAGAAACTTAAACATGAGATGTCGCGTTCCTTGCTCTATCCGGCAAAATAATTTATTGCAACTGGGGAAAGGGGGCGGGTGGTCGAACAAATTATGACACTCAAAAACAAAAATTATAACCAAAAGACAACATTGATAACAAAGAATGGAGAGGAAACCAAACACATGGCTGTCGAAAGAGCAAGCAGAAGAAAACGTAGCTCAAGTAGGTGACTTGGTGAAAAAAGTAGCAATTGTTATACTAACCTGCTAATGCACACAAGCTAGGGCAAGTGAAACTTCTTTTGCAGCCTAGTATCGGACTATGAATAGTGAACTTCTCGTTTGACTGATTCAATCAATGAAGTACGATTATTACAAAACATTTGTACAACCTAAATACCTAGAACAAGAGATAGAGGAAATAAGGCTGTCTTAGGCCCCTTTATGCAAGTTTGTAATCTAAACGAACATCACCAGGAGCCGCCCGACGCGAACCGGGTAAACGGTCACTTGAAGTTACAGCTTTGGAACTGAGTGCGTGTGTCATACCTGCCAGCTATAATGGATCGGATCAGAGAATTAACTCTGCAGCGTTTGTTAAAGTGCTAAGTGAACCCATGAAAATCCTACTGAGGGTCATTCTTAGTAAGGAAATGTAATGGGAGCCACACAAAACAAAGAAAAACATTTCTGACCTCGGAGGCCTTCACATTTGCCGTAATTACCACCATTATTATCCACGAATTGCTCAGTTCTGTCCTCGTTTTTCAGTTCGTAGAGCAACGGACGATCAAATTCCGAGGTCGTGGGTTCGTTTCCCGCCGAGGTCGGAGATTTTTTCTTTGCCTTGTGGGTCTCCCATTTCCTTACTAGGGCTAACGCTCGGTGGGAAATTCATGGGTTTACGTTGCGTTTCAACATACAGTGCAGAGTTAATTCTCTGGCCATCATTTGTGCCACTAGAACTTAAACAAGCGGCGCAACATTTATTTGTACCATTCATATCAACTTGGACACAATAAAGCTTTTCAGGCGCTTACAAGTCCACCGTCAATAAACTCAGTTTTGAAGGGTTTTCGACAAGGTCACAAACAGTGTTTTTTCTTTTCGGATTGCTTGGTAACTATGTTATTGGATGTCAGTAGTGGATGTAGGCTTGACCTTATTTGCATGGAAATTTAAGGGCCCACTTGTAGATGTTCTCACAGATAAACCGTACTTTTCTCCGTGAATTTTCTTTCTACTTTTTTCCAATGGATTTTAAACGGGGTGTGGTTTATCTGCCAATTTGGAGGGCAGTACGGAATGCGCAGAGTAATGACAGCTGTAATGAGTCACGCACTGTAATCTAAAACAAAAGTTCTCAACAAAGGTCCTGGGACTTTTAGTGAGACCTTGTGTGTTGTCTTTTATTGTTGGTGATGTTGTTAAGTTGGGTCTAAGAGCTCTTATTACAGCCTACATGTCTGGAAAGCTGATATTTGAGTTAGAAGTCCTTGTAGTTCTCATCTCCTTTAGCCCTATACACTGACAACATAAACTTCTGCAGTGAAATTACAGCAGTTTTGCCGCTGCACGTATTTTCCGTTCCATATATTAGTGCATCACATCTTTCGCCTCCAATTAGTGTCTTATCCATGTCTTTTAAGTCATCAAGCTTCATACAACCTGCAATTTGAATCAGAGAAACGTTAGAACAATGTTAACCAGTAATGGTTAGTGTAATTTAGTGTAATTTATAGTGTGCGATACGTTTTTAACTCAGATATTCAATTTGTGTACATATTTTTAACTTGCTTTATCACATTTCGTATTTCATACTTCAATATTTTAGTTTTTTAACCTACTGCGACTATCTTAGATGTATTTTAAGCACTGACTAATTTTTAAGGAGAGAGGGCCACTAGTTAATCAGAAATTCTGTTATGTGTTACCCTCTTTAAATAAAATTGTTACTTACTTACTTACTTACTTACTTACTTACTTACTTACTTACTTACTTACTTACTTACTTACTTACTTACTTACTAATGCAACTCACTCAGCAAAAGAACGAACTACTGGCTTCCCGACCCCCTTCCCCCTCCTTACAATTTACACTTAGGGATATCACCTAAGTTGGACAGCATCTGCTATGCAATACAGCCCGCATGCATTTCATTGTAAGCAAATCATCTTGGCCACATAATATAAAAACGCAATGGAAATTCCTTTCAATTCTTGACTCAGTACGTTCACGTGATGAATAGGTCTCATTAATGAGCATTAATTTAACCAAATTCGCGCCCACCTTATGACGTACCCCCACCTGGACTTACAGACCAGACCATCCTTGACGGCATGCCCCCTATGAAATAATCCGCCATACTTGGTGGAGCACTGCCTACGGCAGTGTTCCTACTCGAGTTCCCGAGTATAATTTGTCACCTTTTTCAAAATTCCTGGCTTATTTTTTTTATTGTTAGAAAATGTAGCTATGACTTCCCAATTCAGACGCCAGCATTCTACATTTATGCATCATTCCAGCTTTTGTGTGATTTCTTAGCTAAACGTAGTTCGTAAAATTGGTTTCATGCAAGGTACTCAACGATTCCTCTTTGTGCTTTAAGGTCTACTGTGACATGTCCAATGGTGGCTGGACTTTAATCTCACGCTATTCGAATGCTGACACTGCAAACTGGATGCAGTACAGCGGCAGCTGGTGGTATGACCGAACAACATCGTACGGTAGCGTTACCAGTCCATCAAACAACTATGACATGATATCACCCGCATTCTGGCTCGTCCGAGGCAGTTACATTAAAATAACCCGCAGTGATGACAGCTCTAATACAGCCTTGTTGTACCTAGCGGTTGCACAGGTGGAAGAACTTTCAGAAGCTTTATTACCGGTTTCGGGAACTTTAGATATGGTAACATCTGGAACAGCGACGCATGCCGTGGATCCTGTTATGCATACTTTGGGGGACGCTATTCATCAACAGTGGGTTTCAGCCATGCATCCTGCAGCAGCAATCTTCAAAGCTCTTCTTATCTGTCATTCTGGTGTGACTGGGGTGGCGGTGACGGAGCTGTGATGATGATTGGTGGTGGAGGTGATTATTGCAACAGGGCGGATCATGGGATTGGTATCACAGAGGCTAATCGGGCTCGGTTCGGATCCGGCAACCTCGACTGCGGCGGCGATGATGACTTTGGTGATGACTGTACCTCTCCGACTGGTTATTCTCTCAATCTGTGGATAAAGTAGCTGCTATGTATACCAATTGAACATTCTATCAGGTGTAATTAGGGTGAATACCATGTTGAATACCTCATTGCTTGTGCTTTTTTGTGCGTTCTCTGGTTTTTGGGACCTTTGCTATTGTTTTTAAAGATGGAAAGAACAACCCCCACAAAGGGCTCCTGCAAGTATTTCGGAAAATAGTTATTTCAGTTTTCTTAATTTTACAGTTGTACAACCTATGAATTATTCATTATCTGCCATCCGAAGAAATATTTTTGTAATCGGTTCTGGTAGTTTTCGAACTTAGTCATCGCAAGGTACAAAAATATCGACAAATCACAAAATTGAGTCAATCATCCGCCAAACTTTTGGGCCATACGGTATGCTAACATATATGCAATTCTTCTAATAGCTATTTTCCAGACTATAATTAAACTAGATGAGTTACCCAAATTTAATTTAGATGATAAATGAGAGCTAACCTCCTCAATAAAAGAAATAAACAAATTTGCAGTCGAATTTGTTAAGCATTGATTTTAGTAGTTAGGGCTACTGAAGCACTGGTCTTAAAAGTAAGAACCAGTCTTTCATCTTAGCCAAACGTTTTCAACAACTCAATTGACGCTGATAAACTTGCACTTGACAGAGAACGCTTGAGCACATGAGAAATAAATTTTCATTGTAGAACTGATAATTTATTTTAATATATTTTTTTTTTGCATCTAGTAGGGCCAAAAAACAGATGCTAGTAAGCAATAAAATCTTTATTAGTGAATTTATGATAACATGATGAGCTTAGGTGAAGAAAAAAATGTATGCTAATGAGCTTACGGTGAGTTGAAATCACCAATGGCTTATCATTAACTGCAACAAGAGAAACCGTTTTGCACCTTTGCGTGTTATAATTCATGGTCGGAATGGTCTTTTTTCACACGTGCGGAGTTCCGACAGTCACGCAGAGAGAAACAGAATCCCAGACATCGTGGTTTGTGCAGATCAAACGCGCGAGGAATGCTTTCGTTTTATCCACGCGAACGGTAACCAGTAACGAAGGTTCTTACGCTTTTTGTAAGACATGGTTCCTTTGCTCGAATAGTAACTCCAGGGCACAGACTTAATATAATATGAATCACTCAAAATAGGCAACTGGGCAATTTAGCATTTTAAAAGAACATCGAATCAAAGAACAAACGCAAACAATTGCTGCCAAAAGCAGTAGAATCGCGGCACAGAGTTTGGGACATTTATTTACTGTACAAAATGTAACAATATTTATTGTAGCACAAGCCGCGCCAGACACTGTGTTTTTGTGAACGTTGTAACCACATTAAACAAAATTCGGAGTATTTTTTCCACAAAAAAAAAAGAAAGAAAGAAAAGTGATACAATTGTACATTGATGATACAAAGCAAGTGATCGTCTCCGCGCGTTGCATTCGGTCGTCCCTAAAATGGAAGAAAAAAGGAATAGTTTATAAACTGGAGTGCGAGGTTGGTATTCCTCTCATTTAGAGTTATAAAGAATTGGGACTACAAAGCAGTGTTATTGTATACTACATTTGTACTCGACAGAGCAGCTATGCGCAACGCAGAAGCAAAATATTACAAAGCAGAATATTACAGTAAGCTAGATTAATTAATATCCTGCCCGACAGATAACAACAGCTCACTGAAAAGAAAGCTGACTACCCAAGTAGAGCAGAATTGGTTATTGCGATATTTATTAGTGGAAGCAGAGAATTCTGCTCGATAAGCTAAAGCAGAACCTAAGTTAGTGTTCATAGCGCGAGGTTAGCCGGTTAATGTTCTGCTCGACAGATAACAACAGCTTAATAAAGAACTGACTACCCAAGTAAAGCAGTTTGCTCGACAGATAACAACAGTTCTGGGAAGAACTGACTACCCAAGTAAAGCAGTCTGCTCGACAGATAACAACAGTTCAATAAAAACTGACTACCCAAGTAAATCAGAACAGGATTAATATCGCGCGGTGATGGTTGAATTAATGTGGCGCGCGGTAGATAAAAACAGTGCAGTAAATAAATGGCTAAGAGCCAAGCTATGCAATACAATAAGTTCAAAAAACCGAATCTTAAAATTGATATAGCCTATTTACAAACTTCACTACTCACCAATGCCTTGCCTTGCTAGCGCTTTTATATGACCGTGAATCCATGTCGAATACGCGCGAGTTTCCCAACCTCGATCAGTTTCCCGCCATAATAACAAAGATTCAACAAGACTTCGACTCTCGGCAATGGTCTGAAGAGGTACGTCCTTCCAAAATATCGTTCTAATTCCTAAACGTATACGTTGCTTTTCGACATTTCAATCCTATGATACTTGCGTTAAATGCTGAGAGGAAATTTGTTAGCCAAATTCAAAGACAGACAAAGCTGTGTCAATTCACACTAATACAACTCAATTTCAGAAGTACATTATTTTCTCGAAGCTGGCGTCGATTTATCTGAGCATCGCATTCCCAGGTGAAGAAAATAAAAACGAATGACCCAAGAACTATTTTCCTCGGCTTGATGGTAGATAAAACTTACCAAGTCGAATATGCATGTGTAAAGGTCAATCCCCGAGCAGAGGAAGTGGTCTGCTGTTATTCAATAAATTAAATTGCTGCCCGCCGCAATTACTCTCCGATAAATACAAAAAATTCCATTCCTTTGTGACAGTCTGGGATGGGAAATGTTATGAAAACGAAGGCAAACCAATGGCAAAATCGGCAGTTGACCGTGGAAAATCATACAATACCACTCCGAAAAACACTGCGCGTCGCAAGGCACGAGTTTGTCTCGAAAGCGCAAGATAAAACTGCGTGACTATAATACACTGTGGCTGTTTCATGTTACATTTCCAGGCATACGATGACACCTCGCGTACAATATTAAGAGAACCCCTGGGTGGAATTTTTTTCCTGCTCAAAGCTGCTCATGAAAGAGAAAAAAATATTGATATTCTACAAAATAGATAAAGCCAAATCGAAAGACAAAACATATCGTGTGTAGATTAGAAATTGTGACGATGTCCTGTAGGTAGGAAGTGTCGTACATTATTTAGCACAAAATAAACATAAACTTAACTTGTAAAAAAGAAATAACATTAAAATCAAAGTCAACTTGCCAAATGTCCTTTTTTTAAGCACAATGTTTCTCACAGAGACAGATTAACTGTGACGGGGTAGCTGTGGGAAAGGAATGTTAACCCTCGAAACAACTGGAGGCGAAGAGACTGAGCGGTGATCAACCGATTTAGCTTTGTTCAGACCGAAAAGTTAAACAACGTTTTGTATACATTAAGCACTATTTTTGTCCGTCAAAGTTTTGGTTTTACTCTTTTTACAAAGTTGAAGGAAAGCGAAGAGGAGTGATTCATCTAGTCAGTCCTGGCGTGCGTTTCTCAAAACTCCCGAGAACTTTTCGGGCCCGAAAAGCTCCCCGTAAAGCTCCTGAAAACGCTTTCTGGTGTTTCTCAAAGCGCACCTGAAATTTTCGGGCCCAAGAAAAGTCACGTAATTTTCCCCGATAATTTTTGGGTGCTAGAAAGCTCTCGAAATGCGTTTTCGGGAATGCTTTTTCCAGTTAAATGGTTGTATTGCGTTACTATTATCAAGGAAAAAGTTATCCAAAACGAGAGTTTGAGTTAATTGACAGATACTGGGCTAGACTTAAACTAAAAATGTTTAAAAACAAAGAGAAAATTTCTGAAAATCTCACAGGCTTACATGCGTTAGTGCGCGCAAGAACTTCGTATAGATGAACTTAAAGATTTTGTTGATTCCAGTAAATTTACGAAGGTAACTCTTACAAATCAGGTATTTTCAGTTGAACTTTCAAAGAATGACGACCGAAAAGGCAAAAAAAGTGAAATTTGTACTTAAAAAAACTTGATTTTTGAGAGATTATGGACCAAATAAAGACAGTATGATAGTTTCCTCAGCGGTTCGCATATTGCCGAGTTTGATAGTGTGGTTAAAGTTTATATTTTAAGTGTATAACGGACAATTAATTGTCTCTTTTAACGTAAATCGGTTGAGAAGAAGCTCAACTTCAAAACCTACAAATGTAGTCAAATGTTTTCAAACTGAAATTGGCCTATTTACTCGCCGAGATTGCGAAAACTGTAACTGATTCATGGCGCTCGATTTCGTGCTTTAAGAATTATTAAAGCTCAACTTAAGCTTATTTTATTGTAAAATAGAAAGCTTTCACTTAGGATATAAGTCTTCATGCAGTGGACAACGTTGGCCTAAGTTTTGTGTTGACTTAGAACAATTTGATCGCTTTAATCACGAACCGCAACCGAAGGCCTCATTCAAACAGTTATTACCACTCCCCGTTTGTGCATGCATCCATGGTGCATGGTAAGTAAGCGCTAGCTCAAAAGACACAGGCTACTGAAATTCATCCTCAGTGACTTATATCTAGACTTAGGTATCTCTTAATTTATCATTTCATCCTCAGGTAATGTAGAAAAAGTATTCGCCAAACAGGTTGTACAGCAACTTCGTAAAAGAAAATCAAAAACAACAACTAAAAAAACATGAAAGATACCCACCTTGTCTGATTCTGGAAAACTTTCATCGGACAACGCTAAGCTGCAAATGTGATAAGCCATTTTCTTGCGGTACAACTTATTTCTTATATAATTATCAGCCTCCACCTCGAAATTTTGAGTTCATGGTAATGCAGTGTCCGAGGACGCTAAAACTTGCTCAAAACCAAAACATCCCTTGACTTGTTTTTATTTTTGGGGGATTTGCGAGCAACGTTTTCAGTTCATTCAAACGAGTAGCCAATAGTATCATGGAAACTTTGACAAGTCTTGACGGTTTGACAGATATATGGAAACAGTGACGAACTGCAACAACGGTGAATTTGAAAGGTCAAGATTAAAATAGAAACCAAGCAGTCTTCACGTTGTGAACCAGTTAGCTCAATAGTGTCTGCGCTGAAATCTGTAAATCACGTAAATTTATTTTACAAATACAGTTACAGTTTTCCACTGGAAAAAATTAAAATTGTACTATAAAAAAACCGTGTTCTAAAATAATCTTTTCAGCCTTAACACGAAAAGATTCCCGAAAATATCGGGAGACAATTCGGGGCACTTTCGGGTGCTCTGAGAAACACTTCTCGGGACCCGAGAAAAACACCAAAAAAGCGCCCCGAAATGTTTTCGGGCCCGAAAAGTTCTCGGGAGTTTTGAGAAACGCACGCCTGGTCAAGTAATCGAGCAACTGTTCCTCGGCTTGTCCTATTGTTGTCAAGTCAGTCCTAATTTTAATGAACTACTGCAAACGGTGGAGTTTTTTCTCGCACAAGAAAAATAACTGTAGTATGTTGTCGAAGACTTTATTTCATCCGACTCCTGCACACAGGCCACGTGTGCTTTCTGCATTTACATAAAACGTGTTAGCCTACTTAAATATGCGTATACAAAATATAACATATAATAGTTGCTAATTAGCACATGCATGCTGATATGTTACATCCCCTTCTTTTAAAAAGCTATGTTAATTGAAACGAAAACAAACAAAACAAAAACATTCATTCGAAAAGGGTTCACTGTCTAGAGATCATACATCATACTAATAATATCTACTAAAACAAGAGTCAGAGGTTAAGTCTTTCTGGTGCCTGGACTTCACGTCCCGAGCGAGATTTTTCTTGGACCCCCCTCGGTTTCCGCTAAGGTGGAACATTGTGGATTGGCGCTTGAGGGTCGTGCATTGCTTCTTCTCTCGTGGATTGGCGCCTGAAGATTGCGTAGCCATACTTCCTTGGGGAATGTAGTTAGACAAGTTGTTTGCCAGATTGTTGGAAGCATTGTTTGGTCTAAGATGGATCCTATTTCTTCGTAGTTGGGCACCAGCTCTAGTTTGTACAATATATGAGCGGGGTGTGTTTCCTTGATCTATGACTCTAGCACGGCTCCACGTTTTTCTCACTGGATCTTGTGCAAAGATGGCATGGTCCATGTGTATTTTAGGGAGATCCCTGGTATGCCTGTTGTAGTAGTAGCTCTGATTGTCTTGTCTCGCTTTGTGCCAATCTCTAACTTCTTCTTGGTTCTTTGATGGTCCAACAGTACCATTGAAGCATTCTGGGTACATCTCCATCAGTTCTTGCTTATTTCTGATTGGTGGCCGCTCTTTGAGTGGTACTTGACTTTCGATGTAATTCGGGCGTTTCTTTCGAGTACCTGAGCTTTGAGCTGGGGTCACGAAGCTGTTTGTCGGAGCAGCCTGGTCTAGTTGATTTGTCTTGAGTGAACAGTGTAATGAGATTAGTTTCAGTGCCGTGCATGCCTTTAGACCGAGAATAGCTGGCCCTGGAGTATCTGTGACGTAAAAAATGCAGTTTATCTTCTTCTCTTTGTACTTGCAAGGGATGTTTATAGTGCCAAGCTGCTTGACTATAGACCCCCCGTATGCTGAAAGGACGGCTTTGTTCTTTTCCAGTGCTTCTGGTTTGGGATTTCCTTCGTCGTCAAACTTCTCTGGGGCGATTATGCGCAGTAGCCTTACGGGTAAAACATTGCTCTGTGCGCCCGTATCTACTTTACATTGAAGATTAATTTTCCGCTTCTTTTCTGGCTGAGTTATCTCAAGTGTTGCAAAGGCTTCGTCGCGTGTGTCGTGTATCGAGTGTTGCGTGTCTTCTATGGCGTTAACCTCGATGCTACGGATTGTCAGAATTTCATCGTCGTCGTCGTCGTCGTCTTTATCCTCAATCGCGTGAATAACTTTTTTGAAGACCGACTTCGTTCCTTGGTTAAGTTGTTTCCGTTTGCCGGATCGGCAAACAGATTGCCAATGATTAGCTTTGCCACATTTTCGACATGATGTGCCGTAGGCTGGACATTTGTTCCTCGGGTGTTGTTTTCCACAGTTGTTACAGAACTCCCTTTCTTGTTCCCTACGAATGGCATTAATACTCCTGTCCTCTTGGAAGTTTCTGCTACTTCCTGCTAGTGTCTTCATGTGTTTACTTGTTGCCTCGTGGCTCCTTGCAATCTCAATAGCGGCCGCAAGGGTTAGTGATTTGTCTCGACTTATGAGAGCCTTTTGAACATCAGGATTTCTCGATCCCCAAATAAGCTGATCTAGGACTCTGTCTTCAATTTCGGCGTTGTCGCGAAATTGGCACTTTGCTGCTAGATTTTTTAATCTTGAAATAAAATCATCCACTGGCTCGCCTTGCTCTTGTCGTATTCCTTGAAGCGTGTATCTATGAATTCGATGACTTTTTTTTTGGCTCCAATTGATTTTCGAACCGTTCGAAAATAACGTCCGGCTTTTTCCTGTCTTCCTCCTTTGCGAATGCCCAGCTGTTGTATATATCCAAGCCTTTTTCTCCTGAACAGAGTAGGATGTAGCTCACTTTTTCTTCGTCGTCGGTGCCTTTGAGAACGCTTGAAAACATAAGCTGGCATTTTTGTTTGAATCTTGCGAATGCAGTTATTGGGTCAGGGGCGTCCCAGTCCATCTGCGGCGATGCGAAAGGCGTTGCTGCTGTCATCATTCGCTTGTATTGACCTCTCTCTACTTAACTTTAAGGATTATTCTTGTAAAACGCTGCCACCATGTAGTATGTTGTCGAAGACTTTATTTCATCCGACTCCTGCACACAGGCCGCGTGTGCTTTCTGCATTTACATAAAACGTGTTAGCCTACTTAAATATGCGTATACAAAATATAACATATAATAGGTGCTAATTAGCACATGCATGCTGATATGTTACAATAACTAACCTGACATTTGATGCAGCAACTCAGTCAGCACAATAGGAAGCTTAGGCAGCTTTTTAAAATTATTTCGCTGAGAGAAAAATCTTGTGTCTTTAGCGAATTTGTGAGAAGTAATGTGTTTGCGCGTGGTAGGAATTTTTTTTATTCAAATAACTAGGGCTTTTTGAGCCTTGAAGTAAATTCTTCTGAGCTTCACACAACCACAGCTGGCTTTCTTTAAAGCCCTTAGTAAAAGGTTAGTAAAATTGTGATAATGTTCGCACCAGCGCCGTTATTTCTTCCGCTCCTGGGGCTGAAGAATAGTACGTACATGCCGATTTACTAATTCAATTCAGTTTTTATATGTCATATATAGCAAGTATAACAGGCATGGTTGACGTAAACGTTTTGCGAGCAGTATTATTTGTTTGGTATTAAACAGGGACACCCAAGCGGGGAAATGGCCTGTTCTGAAGACATACGCCCGGTGGACTTCTCTTTACGGGGAAATGATTTTGGCGGCTATTTTAACAAAAACAAATCAGTAAACAACTACAGCAGCACATGCTTGTCTTTTTATTTAGTACCTTTAATTTTCACCAAAATCAAATGGCGAAAAATCTCGACGGATTTTATTCGTCAGCTGGTTTAAATTTCCGTTTGTAGGAAGGTGAATTTCTCATTGAAAGTTCTGTCAACCTTCCGTTATAGCAGATTTCCGAGTCAAAATTAAACAGAGCAAGTTTCTGAAAAAAAGAAAGACTATTAAAAAAAATAAGATTACTTTGCAGAATACCAGACAAAGTTTAACAGTTTATAATGTTTAGTAATGCTCAACTTCAAATATCTCAGAGCTGAAAAGTCAAGGAAACATGGATAATTGGCTGCCTGAGAATTCTTACGTCTTTTGTTAACTTTAAAAGATTCAGTTTTGAGGTTTTGAGATGCACCTGTTTATGGCATGATTTTATGATCTGCTTTCGCCTTCTAATATAAGCCCCAAGTGCTTTCCAGTTGCGTTAACACCATCCCCCTTTTTATCCATTTATCGTTGTCCGACCGACCCAAATTTTGACAATTTTCAATTTGCAAAAAGAGAGAAAAAAAAATCAGTGATAGTACACTAATATTACAATTTCACGGCAGCTAACAGCTAAAAGTTACACAGATCAGGCAAAGGGGCCAGCCAACTTAGTTTCAGCGTAGAATTTAAAAGAGAGAACCTTTTTTACCATAAAAAACCCCGTAATTATCGGCCATCGCTACTTTCCGATTTAGTGGCCTCTTACTATAGCGTTAATTTTGGATTGCTGCCTTGAGCTAACGTACTTGCGTCCATCTGCCTTTTAAAATCATGACAAATGTTTAAACGTTCACACTCATATATATTTTTTGACCGAACAGGTATTCGTAATTTTTATGCTAAGTAAAAGTATTAAGGTTTTTGAGCGAAGGAGTTTCTTTACAGAATACAATACTCTATCCAGGACTATTTTGGCTGAGAGTACTAGTCCGCTACGTTAAGTTTTTCAACTGTGATATCGTTACGTTCGGGGAGTCGCTTCGCGAAAGGTTAGCAAGAATGTGCGTTAGCTTCTTAACGAAGAGACCAACTGTGACTGTGATTTATATGAGCTTGAATTGATCGTCATCATGATTCCCAACACTTTCCAGCATTTCTAGTTGAGGGTTTATGACCAGTCTCGACTCAAATTAGGGAATCTGAACAAAAACAATCAGTCACAAAAGGTTGCTTTCATTTTTGGACTTTCTCCCCTCAATGCTCTTGGGGATTAACACTAGCTTATAGACGCATACTAAGCGATTTTTTTTTTCTTGTTTCTCCCTCAAGGAATTGGATACAATGCGTAACGTCACGAAACTACCAACCGTGTAAAAGTAAAGCATATGACGTAGGTTTAACCCTAGTGATATCAGTCAGTAGCTTTTGTAAGTTAAGTTTTAAGTATAAACTAAGCTATCCTTCAACTCGATGCCCATGACTGATTTGATCAAACTCGCAATGCCGGTTTTCAACACCAATAGAATTACCTACCTTAACGGCTACAGGATTCTTTCGGAAAATTCTTAACGTCTTGGAACATTTAGCCTTTATTTATTTATTTATTTATTTATTTATTCACCACGACATACAAACATAGAAAGTTACAATGAATAATAGACTAGGATTACAAGTACATAAGTTTAGAGTAAATAAAAAATAGTAAAAGAAGTAAGAAGTGGCGAGGAGACCTCAAGAAACCCCCGGGCTTATACTGAGAGGTCTCCTCGGAGATATGTTGGGACTTAAAGACCAGTAAAGACATTGTGTTGAGATTTTTTAACATACGGTGGTGGTAAGACTATAAAAACATAACAGAGTCGGACGTTTCATGCAATTAACTGAGGAAATCAAGAAGCTTTCTTTTGAAGGTGGATAGACTAGGGGAAGACGTAATTGATAATGGCAAAGCATTCCATATTTTTGGCCCTCTATAGAGTATAGTAAATTGCTTGATATTAGTTCGGCAGGTGTGAGGTCGAAAATGAGCTGAGGTTCTGGTATCATAATTATGAATTTGACCACCAGTCGGAAATAAATTTAGAAAGGGCGAAGGCAGCAAACGTTGGTGATAGGAAAACATAAATTTTGCAATATAAAAGGAATTCACTTTAAAAATATCTAGGATATTCAGTTGTGCAAATAAAGGTGCAGAAGGTGCAAGGTGATTAGAATTTGTCATAGCTCGCACAGCTCGTTTTTGAAGAAGAAAAATGCGATTTAAGTTTGTTACATAAGTAGAAGACCAAACTGTAGTACAATAAGTTAAATAGGGATAAATTAAGGTATAATACAAAGATTTTTTAGTGTTTGATGACAAAAGGAAACGAAATCTGTACATTATACCAACGGACTTAGAGATTTTCTTGCAAATATAACTGATATGCGATTTCCAGGTGAGACCTTCATCAATATAAATACCTAAGAACTTAACTTCTGTTACTTGCTTGAGGGGTATACTGTCAAGTGAAATTTGGGAGCTCATGCGGACAGATTTTTGTTTGGGTTTAAATATAACATAATTGGTTTTCTTTATGTTAACAGAAAGTTTGTTTGATTTCATCCATAAGCTAATCTTAGTCAGTTCACTATTCATTACAGAGGCAACATGATCAGGGTCTGAATTGGAGTAAAAGATACTAGTGTCATCTGCAAAGAGCAGGCATTCTGCCAGTCTGGTTGTTTTGGGAAGATCATTGATATATAATATGAAAAGTAAAGGGCCTAATATGGAACCCTGTGGAACACCGCATCTAATTATCTGTTCGGAGGAACGGGTATCGTTGATCTGGACGAATTGGGTACGGTTGGAGAAATAACTTTTAATCCATTGCAATGCTAGTCCACAGACACCATAATGTTCAAGTTTCTCAAATAAGATTTGGTGGTCTAGCGTGTCAAACGCTTTAGAAAGGTCAAGAAAAACACCTGCCGTGATTTCATTTTGGTCAATGGACGTTGCAATTTTATTAACAAGGTAAGTTAGCGACAGCGCAGTGGAATGGTTTTTACGAAAACCAAACTGGAGTTGGTAAAAGATATCATGGCTATTTGCGAATTCTACTAGTCGATTGTGCATGACCTTTTCGAAGAATTTCGAAAAATTAGGAAGTAGTGAGATTGGTCTGTAATTAGTGAATAAATCCGGTTCATCACCTTTAAATACAGGAATCACTTTGGCAAGTTTTAGCTTGTCTGGGAATATTCCTTTGGAAAAGGATAAATTAATAATATTCTTAAGAGGTTCCGATACTACTTCAAAAGTGTTTTTGATAACATACATAGAAATATCGTCATATCCTGGGGCTTTCCCAGACTTCATGGACATACAGATTCCATTCAGCTCTTCAACAGTCGTCGGCTTCAAAATCAGAGACTCATTGATCTGATCATTCAAAAAAGAGTGGAAAGAAGAGTTCACCGGAGGTATTTTCGCTGCTAAATTAGGTCCTACGTTAGCAAAATAATTACAGAATCCATTTGCTATTTCTACAGGGTCGGTAAGAATGCTACCATCAGATCTAAATGACGAAGGAAAAGGAGGTCTACATTTACGCTTGTTGATAACTTCATTGATTAATTTCCAGGTCTCCTTTAGGTCATTTTTAGCCGAAGCAAACCTTTGGTCATAATAATGGCGTTTGGCAATTCTAATGAGATGGGTTAATTTGTTTCTGTAAGACTTATATTGTAACTCCCTCGTTGGATTAGGTGATCTCAGTAATTGTCTATACAGCTTGTTTTTCTTTCGAACAGAAGCTAATAAAGATTTGGTTATCCATGGGGAATAAGGCCTTTTACAATTCTTAACTTTATGAGGCTTCAATGGGAAACATAAATTATAAAGCCGCGAATATTCGGACAAGAATTTATTGTAAGAATCATTGGGGTCTTTATCATGTAGAAGTTCAGTCCAATCGACTTGAGAGAGGCGAGTTTTGAAATTATTTAAATTTGCCGTAGAGAAGTTTCTCACAGGTCGGTTGCCAATTCTTTTATGAACATGAACAAAAGAGTCATCAGAGACATACGCAAATACTGGTAAATGATCAGATATGTCACTTATATAACTCATGCCCATGTCAATCCTCCGGCCAAACCTGTATTAAGTGGACACCCTCAGGACCCTTGCTTATTACAGGGTGTCCGCAGAAAACTGGCTCCCTTAGAATTCGTCTTAAAAGGGTCATATTAACATTCCTCAGCATTAAAAGGCCTTGAAAGGATTAAATACCATTCCCGTGAACGGAAAGGTGTTTGGCAGACCGAAAACCAGATCGAGTTTATTCACCAGCAGAAAAGCCTACAGATCTTATGGAAGTACAGTCAACTCCCTTTATTGCGGACACCCTCAGGACCACGAGTTAATTAGTGTCCTTAATAGCGAGAGTCTGTAATAGCGGGAATTTATTTCAGTCAAACGTCTGTAATTTATTTTCGCCGGGGATTTAGCTGCTGTCCATATTATCGGGGTGTCCGTAATAGCGAGGTGTCAGCAAGGCGAGAGTTGACTGTAGTTGGGCGCGTTCCAAAGCTCATTAAAGCGTCCAACAAACCCAGGAAAAGTGAAAATTACTGAAAAGAGGGAGAGCAAAGCGGTTTGGAGCTACCAACTCCATCGGACCCCACGCTACGAAAGGGTTCTTTCCCTTTCTAGCGTAGTGTCCGGTGGAGAAACCACTGCTCGTAGGGTAGAAGTTACCCTGCGAGTACATTTTTCAAGGGGACACTTTTTCATGTAACTGGTTGAAACAGAAATTGATTAGGGATTTGTATTATGTACTCGTTTTACAGACATGTCCCTAGGTCTCGGGGGTAGGGGGGTGGGAGGGGGTACCCTCTAGAGCCCCTGTCCCATCATAGTCTATTTTGTGGCCAGTTATATAGACCCCATCTTAATCACTTTTGGGAAAATGTAATTTTCGCCATCCCAACCAAGTCACTTTCTATTTATTCATCTTCTTTATCAATCCCTTAAATAGATCATCCTGAATGAATTGACACATTTTTTTTAATTGAATGAAGAACACTTTATTTTTCACCTACAAAACAAGCATTCTGGTACGTTTGCTAACCGTATATACAGGCTGGCCCGGTAGGCGGGACGAATTTGGTATTTTGTTCATATGGGAAATTTAATCCCGGTTACCGAGATGAAAAATGTCCAGAAGGCCCCCAAAACTGACTCGTGGAACCGCGTTCCGACTTGTCAGCGACATTACAAGCCATGTACAGTTGAAAATGTTTCGTTACGGACAGTCGCCGGTATCCGGGCTGCGGAGTGTTCAGATGGGAAAATTTTTTTAGCTCGGGTACCGAGATCTCGGTTTTTGCGCCGGCCAGCCCGCCTTCTGATATGAACACATTGAAATTTTTGAAAAGAAAAGAGTCGCGAGGCGCGATGTCGGAAACTGAGCCAGCCCGGTCGGGCTCATATTAAGAGTAAAAGCCAGCAATTAACTGTGTTTGCAAGAGCTACCGAAACAAAATAAAAGTACCGGATCCTGTAGTGAAGGATCTAATCAGGAAAAAATTGTAAAACAAATAATATAAAAAATGAGCAAGGCTGATTTCACGGTAGCGTTATTTTGCTCATGCCTATTTACCAGTTGTATTAACAAAAGAAAGGACCATAAAAGACAAGTTTAAGGTGTCCGCGTCCGCTTAATAGAGGGGTGTACAGGCCCGCAAATAATCCCCGGACCGGAAATGATCCTCAAATTGAACCGCAAATGATCCCCGGACGGGAAATGATCCCCAGATTGGACCGCAAATGATCCCCGATCGCCTCACCATAAATATAGAATGGAATGGACTCAAATTTGGACAGTGGATTTCAACTTTATAGAAATCATTTCTTTTCAATAACACCAGTCGTTACAGTCAACTCCCTTTATCGCGGACACCCTCAGGACCACGAGTTAGTGTCCTTAATAGCGAGAGTCTGTAATAGCGGGAATTTATTTCAGTCAAACGTCTGTAACTTATTTTCGCCGGGGATTTAGTTGCTGTCCGTATTATCGGGGTGTCCGTAATAGCGAGGTGTCCGCAAGGCAAGAGTTGACTGTATATTTAAACTATCTGCATGCAAATTTCACATCTTTAAAAATTATAATATAGCAGTACAGTACAACAGAACAGTTTACCTATAAACTGGAACATACATGTATATGATCGGGGATCATTTGCGGTCCAATCTGGGGATCATTTCCCGTCCAGGGATCATTTGCGGTTCAATTTGGAGATCACTTCCGGTCCGGGGATCATTTGCGGGCCTGTACCGGGGGTCCGTTGAATACAGGTATTTTCTACAGTAAACGTGGGTAAAAAAAGAATGGACTTGTGCTGCTGTCCGCTTAGCAGAGGGTATCCGCTTATTATGGGGTCCGCTTAATACAAGGTTGACTGTGCTATGTTTATACTAGCTTAAAAAACATTTCAAATTGAAATAAAACCAAAAACGTTTGATTGATTTTGGCTTATCTGCGCACTGTTAATAGCTGGCAAAAATCCATCGTAGAAAATCCGATTTAAGACTGCTTAGCTTAGGGCCACCTTAAGGCATTTCACCGTAGATTAAATATAAACAGTTAAATGTCAATGTCATGCGGTTGTTCCTTTGCTATTTTTAACATAAACGTGAAGTTATTTCCCAGAGGTTATTCAATTCCTTGACCCAATTCTACCTGCTTTTCTTTCTATAAATTTGATACTTCATTTGACTGGGTGATTGATCAGCTCAGTGACTGATTGATCATAGTCTATATTCTCCGGACCTCTGCGAAACTGATCACCCTAAGACACTGTGTATATTCTTACCTTTGTCGGTTCGTTTCCTAGTTACTTCCGCCTTGTTAAATTCCTAAGTTCTCCCAAACTTTTACCCGGGAAGAAGGAATAAGAATATTAATTTTCGTCAGTTGAAGACATGGACCCTTTATGTACAAATTCGATGAGAGATTTAATCAGTGGCGTGTTCGACACCCAGAACGCATAGGTCGGAGTCCTTGTTTCTGCAGTTTTGCTTCTCCTCTGCAAGAATGGGGGTGTTCCCAGCTGTACAGCTGTTAGCTACGCTCTTAACATCGTGCGCTTTTCCCTATTTGGCCGAACGTGAGACCAGTGCAATTATTCTCTTGCCACTAATTGCAATTCGTTTTAGCCTTGAAGGTCCGGTTCTTGAACTGAACAACTTGAAATGTTAGAACCATGCGTTTGGCTCCGATACTCAAACGATCACGCCAGTTTGGATCTGTCACAGGAGAATTTAAAGTCATTCGTTGCTCCTGAAGGTTCATTTCTTTTCTCTTTTGAATCTTTGTTTTAAACTACATTTTCTCATATAATTTTCCGTTAGGACAAATTGTGTTCCAGCAAGGAAAGGTCAACTTCACTGTGTCATATCCTGACTTGGTCCATTGCAAAACCGTGCAATACCCTCAGGTATTTTCCAGCTCTGGCAATATTCGTGTTCTTGCATCTATCAGCCATGAAAATGAACCGCCCAGTGTTCATGATTTAGCAGTAGTGTGGACCGCCGAAGTGACGCAGAATAATTTCCGCGTCTGTGTGTTGGAATCAGGAATTGGTTCAAATGGATCTGTTGTTGTGAACTGGGTTGCGTTTCGCGGCACGCCTTCGGGAGCACTTGGCGGCACCGCCTCCTTCAATGCATTCACCAGCGGAACACAATGTGAAAGGGTTGATTATGCACAGGTATGACTCCCATTTGATAAGTTAATGAAGAAAAACTTCATTAAACACAAAGGAAGTAGCATATCAATTGGAGAGCTTTTCTTTTTAGAATTTGGCATTAACAATGACCAGCATACCTCACTACCTGTTCCATCCCTGTTCCATAAGTACTTGTAAATTAAATCGCTCAAAAATAAGAAGGTGGTTGCTTTGCCATTTAATTAAAACGTCTCGACTCGTTAGTCGAAAAAACAGACAGAAAACAATTCCAGCTCACATTTAAGTCGTATTTGGCAAATACCCAAGAGCAGTGTTATTCGTGTCTCACGCCAGTTTGGATCTTAAATTCCATTTCGTATGAATCAACTATAAACAGATTCACTGACCTTCAAGATGACAACTGCCTACTCCGAGCCAAACCCCTAAACACCAAGTGACCAGTAGTATTACTACTCCCCTCTGGAGAAAATGTCAATCCATCGCATGGTATCCCCGAGCGGAGTAGGCAGATACATTAATGATGGCGAGTAGCTAATGCCCTGCATAGACTTTGAGATTAGCATGGCTTGTAACTCTTTTGGTTGTTCTTTTCCTCCAGGGAACCTTTTTTTTTTGGCGTCTCCACAAAATGATACAAACTGAAGATGATTGATTTACCATCTTTCAACTAAGCACTTAAGTCTATTCGGATCAAAAAATACCTTAAGATGCAGAAACCAGGGTAAATGGAAATTCTTCTTTGACTTTGAGTTTAATAAAACAGTTTGGTGGCCCTATTGTTTTTAGAGCAAACCTTAAGAAAGATGATTTGTTTAAATCAGTTTAAAGGTGTCCGACGCTTTTACGAAATTCCGCAAGACTGAGCAGGAGAATTGTTTTATTATTCAACACATTGCTAACAAAGCGCAGGTTTATAGAAAAAAGCTGGAGGCGATCTTTATTTGTTAAAAAAAGAGAGTTTTAACACTGATTTGACCGGGCAAGGACGCGCATGAATGAAAGTGGTTTGACAGATTTATTCATCTCAAAACATTTTAACGCATTTATTCAACATAAAAAATGCTTAGAAATGTTTTACTCGTGATAACTGGAACAAAACGGAAGTGTAAAACAAAAACGTTTCTACTCTAAATAGTTTACACGTCCTATTAAAGGGTTAAATGAGGGTTTCTAAACTTTCTTTGTAACTCAGTAGGAAAAAACAAGGGGTGATAGGCCTGCGCGACTTTTAACAATGGAAACATTTTTTATGTGTAACTTTTTTATATTTTTGCTCCGACAAGCATATCATTTGGAGATTTTCCTTTTTTGAAGGAAATAAGTGGTTGCTCTTTGAAGATTTCTCTAAAAAATGTTTGAGGTTGGGCACTGATGGTTGGTATTGTGTTACAAAAGGCAATATTTGTCTGGGGGTGTTGTCTCAGTTTGCTTCAATGCTGATGACCTTTCAGTAAATTTGACATCTGATAAACTTTTTTCAATCAGATTATTTGGGTAGCCTCCAGCAAGGGTCGTGATTTAATTTTTTAATTATTTTCCTCAAATGTTGTTTTTGAAGAGTTTGTTCGTAGGCGTCTTAGGGCTTCGCCATTAACAAATCCTTTCTTGTCTCCTGGTGGATGGCTGGAGGAAAAATGCGTGTATTGAAAGGTTTCAGTCGGCTTGAAATGTGTTTAAATATCCAGAATGGAATGACGATGGAATCGATTGCCTTTGTATGCAACTGTATCCAGAAATGTAGTCTCAGCATTTGAGATTTCAGCCGTAAATTTGATAGTTGGATGATATGAGTTTGCTTGTTCAAAGAACCGTTCTATATCGTGTTTATCAGTGTCCCACAGAAACAAGATATCGTCAATGTAACGTTTTCAAACTGTAGGTTTTACGACGCTTTGGTTAACAATATTTGTTTCAATGCCGGCTATAAAAATGTTTGCCCATGGCTGTACCATGGATGTGGAGGTAATTCCTTCTATTGAGTTGAAAAGAATATTCTCTGAGAATGACTGTTGGAATTTCTATCAGGTACATGTATGGGGTGCGAATGGGAGGGTTGTTGCTGTGAAAATTATCGTATGCTTTGAAATGAATAAATCTGTCAAAGTTAATGCATTTCCACACACTTAGCATTTTCAATACTTCTCATCTACTACACTCCGTACTCCGCATTCCTTATTTTCCGTCCAACCAGCTTCCTTCAGAAGTTTTAATGAAATCGAGAGCGTGGATCGCACTTGCATCAAAATTGCGTACTCGTCTAGTACGCCAACAGCTCTGGCAAACATTTCCACAAAGTTATAGCCTGAAAACAAACATTATTTTGAAGTTGCGAAAGATTTGTTGTGTCAGCTGGGCCGAACGGAACAGAAAAAGTTTTGCAACGATTTCTCGGGTGAGTGTTTCTTTGTTTTCTGCGCAAGCATTTCACCATCTTTCCTCGGTGTTTTGCCGACAATTGAAACGCTTCCAGTGCCTTGTTGCTCTCAAGAACTCTGGATCTGTTATGATACTAAACGGTTTTATACAGCCAGCTCTAATTCTTCTAAGAGTAATTGCTTTGTACTCTATATTTTTGTCTACCAGAGAGATAAAATTTCTCGAGGCACTTTGCGAACTCGGTTTTCTCAGGTGGTTTTCTCCATTCCTTCGAGACGAGTCAAGAACTCTGTTTGATTGTTTCGAGATGAGGAATCAATCTAAGAAAATACTGTTTGTAATTTCTGAGCCTTTACTAGAATACGGGATAATACAAAAGTCTAGCGAAAAAAACAAACAAAAACAAAGATGCCCCCTAATGGCATTTACACGGAATGCTTAATGTAGCCTCATTAATTCCCCATTGTATGCTTCGCAGATTTTTAAAAACTATCCTCCCTTCGCAATTGAAATAATTGAATGATTTTATTCAGAGAGACTGCGTGATATTTTATCGTTGTGTTACTGGAAATCATACCGGAAATTACTATGCCATAACGTTATAACCCCCACTTGAACTGGTCTGGTTTCCTTCGCCTTGAATTATTCGATCTGTTTGTGAAAGTGTAGTTTCTTCGCTGTGAACTCTCCCAATTTCCACCGTTTAAACTGTCGAGTACTACTTAGAAGTTATTTTTTTCGATTTACTGCTTGAAAAACGTTTCTTTTCTTTCTCAAAACGGCAGATCAGAGTCTTAAATTCATACATGTGGCCGCCATTGACGCTGCATTGAACGAAAACAACCTTCTAAATGATGATTTGCTTTCATGTCACACAGGTAGAGATGACTGGGTCCCCTCCCTCGTGATATACGCGCCGATAATGGATTTTGATTGGGCCGGTTTTGTTTAAGACAATCAGAACAACAGATCCCTTTTGGGAGAGGGCAGAATTTAATGAAGGTTCAATGAATAAATCAAATAATCAGATTTGACGTCACACAGGAAGGAATGAGTGAGGCCCCTCTCTCGAAATATGTGCCTAAATAATAGATTTTAATTGGGCCGCTTCTGTTGAAGACAATTAGAACAATACATCCTTACTAGGAGAGGGGAGAGTTTAATGCATAAATTAATGTGCAAATTTGTGGCTACAATGAAGAAAAAAAAAACAAGATGCCTATACTGGCATTTACGCGTGATGCTGTGGCTGATTCATGCCCTGAGGGCATCCCGTGTAAAAAGGTAAGCAGTAAAAGTTTTTGCACTAACCATTACAAATCTTTACAGCAAACTTGGTTGTCTTGGTTGCGTTTTATGAAACATGTACTTGCGAGGTCGTTACTTTTTGAAAGCGCTCTGCCATACATTTTTCTTCCCGACACACGAAATTACGTATATCGCAGCAGAAAAGGTCTACGACCAAAATATTGAAAACTATGAACCGGAGGCAGTCAACAAAATTCTCGGGGATTTCCACGCAACAGTGCGTAAAGAAGACGGGAAAGACTATACGAGCATGGCAGTCTTCGCACTGCAATTGAACGTTACCTAAGAAGGCAAGGTTACAAATACTCCACAATTAGAAACCGAGAGTAAAAAGGTTCGAAGCAAGTTCTTGAAGGTAAAGCTCGACTACTGCGACAACAAGGTTAGCTTAAAGTCAAGCGGCTGAACAAGTCTCAGAAGTCTGACAAACACTGAATTAAATGAGCTGTTGTAAAGCAAAACGCTTTGAAGCACAAGTTCTGGTACAAACGGTTTGGTAGTTCCTGACTCAATATTTTGGCGTAGAGCATCATGTTGAAGATTTTCATGTCGGCTTGGACGAAAACAAATATGAATTCATTGAGAACCAGGTTAAAACACGCCAGTCTGGACTGTCTGCAAAGCCCCGGCTCCTAAGATCCAATCAGTTCGAAAACATGCCGAGGACGGTGATCAGACTTCAGACTTCTTTTAACATTGACCTAAAATTATGCTTTGTGATTTGAAAACTTGCTCTTTTTAGAGTGATGGTATTTTTAACATGTTTTCCGTACGTATGATGTATGTCAATCGAGCTTGTCATTTTTGAAACCAATCAAAGACATGTAGGCGGAGCATTAGCTGACGGACAAGAAATAAACAAAAACTCATTTGAAATTTTTGAATGTATATTATTAACAAGTAATCACATGATTTCTCTCGTGCAATTTGGAATAAATAAGCACTTGTAAAATTTTAAAAGGCCACAAATTGCACTCGCCCTGCGGGATCGTGGAATTTTGTTAGCCTTTTAAAATTTTACTCGTGCTTATTTATTCCAAATTGCACTCGGAATCATGTGATTACCTATACAAATTGTTACCCAGACGGACTGACAACAAATGATTTCTTGAAGAAAATAGGCATCAGAAAAGATAATATGTGCACCTTTTATTGAGGTGGAAAGTATAGTCCATCTTTTTTGTTTTTGCGAGGCGACGCCCTGCAGATCTGGCGGTGTTTCAAGCATGGCTTATCACCGAAAAAGCATGACAGATTTAAAGGCTATCAACCTTACTCCAGTCATAATATTGGGCTTAAATCCTCATTCTTTTAGAAAATAAATAGGTGCACCTCTTTCCCTTAATTGCAAGCTATTTTATTTGATTTAGCAAAATGCAGGATAAGGACCCTGATATACAAAAGCTTTTTTTTGACTTTCCTAACCTCCTTCCTGTGATGGGAGGTATCAAATTGTCTCGTATAAATTGCCTCTCGATTCACGAAGTTAAAATATACTCTCAGCCATGCTTCCTCAAGCCATGTAATTTTTTCCTCCTAAAATTTAATTTAATTTTCCGCAAAAAAGGTTCTGTGTTGTATTTATTTGACGTGCTTGCTTTAACTGTGGTGTGACAGTAATAGCGTCTCAACTGTACTGCAATGCAAGTATAAAATAATTAATTTAAAAAGGATCGGGAATATTGTCAGTATTGTAAGTAATGTAGGTATTGTAAGTATTGTTTAGTGTCAGCATTGTTAGTATTGTACGTGTAGTAAGTATTGTCAGTAGTGCAAGTATTGTTAGTATTGTAAGTAGCTATTTAGTATTGGTAAAATAAAGAAAATAAATTAAAATAATAAAAAAAGATAATTAGTATTGTGGAGTTCAAGATATAGTGTCGAAGTCGATTTTCTACAGCTTAAAGAACTCTTCCCCCAGCCTCTGTCCTTAGTTTTTCTTTAACACTTAAAGTATAAGGTCAAAAGGAAAGAATTTGACAAATTGGACAAAAAGAAGTTATTAGTAACATGTAACTAAGCAATTTTTTTAGACTTTTTCTTTCAGGATTGGTTGGCATTTTCACAGGGAATTGCTCAGTTGACTCTCCAAGGAAAACTCCAGTTTGAAAATGGTGGGGCTCCCCTGAAACAGGACAACTTCGCCTTCTGCAAGGTAATGATTTTTCTTTTTAGTTTCTGTTTGCTATTACAAACCTTAAACAGTAAAAAAAAAAAAAAAACAAAAAAAAAAAACGATAACAAACAAACAAACAAACAAAAAAACATAACCCCATCGAGGTAAGGTGTTGATTCCTCCCCAACTAGGTCACTAATATTTAGAGATATCAAAAAAACGTTCTGAGGACACGATGGGACACTATTTCGTTATGATCTCACTTCTGAAATTACAATACAATACAATACAATACAATTCAATACAATACAACATTTATTTTGCCATATACTCAACATTTACAGATGGAAAGAAAAATAAAGAAAATTGATGAAAAAAAATAAATGGCCAGAAAACCTGAAAGAAACCACGAGGCTTATAACAAGTCCGGATTCCTCACTTAAAATAACTAATCTTATATTAGAATTACAATATGGACTTATGGTAATTAACTTTGACCGCGCACACGTACACACACACACACACGCACACTTATATTAAGTAAGTTAGTTTAGAAATTAAAATAGATGAAAAATATCTGGCACTAAAACTGTAAAAATACCGCGAATGTTCTAAAAACCCTAAAGTATAACCTGTAAATGTAAAGCAAATTTTAGGATTTCCTTTAACTTACGTCATCAACTTCGCTGTCACGCTTACATCTCTCAGGACACTTATGGACCTTTAGCCTTTGCATTTTCTTTGTCACAGGTGTTTAATTTTACGGAAAAGTTTTATGCACCTCCTGTTGTCATGGTAACAGTCAATCATCTATACGATAGCAAGAACGTGTACTCAGTTAAGCCGGAAAACAACGTCCTTAACACCTGGAACGAGGTAAGTTACCATTTTTACTAACAAGTAGATTTGAATAGGAAAAGCACCTTCGGTATAAACTACCGTCGCATAAATACACAACTTTCAAACTACATGTTAAATCCGGCTGCTATTCCGCTCAAGACGTACCAAGTTTCATGCAATACAATTATCTTCAACCTTGAAACCTTGAAGAAAGTTATCATTCAGAGCATTGATCGCCATTTTACTTATTTGAGTTCATTTCTGCTCTTATCACAGGAAACAACAATTTCTTATGTTCGCGTGTGCATAAAAGACTTGGCAGGAATACAGAGCCAACATGATCCGGTCACAGTTGATTACGCAGTTATTGGAGGTAAACAAGTTGTTACGTTACTGTAACAACTAAATTACCAAATGGGTACACCTTTGAAAAAATGCACATGCTTGTATTACTTGGTGTATTAAACAAAAGGGACACTCAACGATTCTTTTAAGTGAAGTAGGTCTTCAAAAGGCCTTTGTTGATGGAAATTATGAGTTTTTTCTGCTATGAAAGTTTTCGAACAGACAAATACGTCGTTTAGCGTGTAATAAAAGGTCAGCTAGGATTTTTGGAAAGCCAAAAACAGCTCGCAAACTCCGGGAATGGGCTTCTGTTCTCTGAAAGTTTGAGCTACTTAAAAGGTCAGCTCTGAGGTGAATGAATGGAAGTGTGTTTAGTTACACAAATATCAGTTTGTAAGGTAAGAAAACGCAACCTTTGAAGGGTTTATTTACATTTTCTCGTCTGGTGCCCTTGAAACATTTAAGGCGGGAAAAATTTGCAAGTTCTGTTTTGACGTACATGCAAAACACGAACCAGCTACAGTTGAAAAGCTTGGACAATTACTTACTGTGATGAAATGTGACATTTTAATGGTCCAATTATCCATGTTTGCTCACAAGACGCCCAGTGATGTAATCTAAACCCTCGTAAAGTGACAATGATTTTATGATGCGGGCTATTATCGGTTCTATCACTTTCTTTTTCCTTATTGCTTTTCCTCTTAATTTATGTTATACAGATGTTGATCCTTGCATTAATGTTTCCTGTAAGTACTTTGCCGTTTGTAAGGCATTTGGTCCCAGGGACGCGCGATGCATATGCGTGGATAATTGTCCGTCGTATGAAGAGCCTGTGTGTTCCTCTAATGGTATCACATATGACAATGTGTGTGTGTTCCAGCGAGAAATGTGCCATCTGAGAGCAAATTTTACTGTCTATCATCCGGGTGACTGTACAGGTAACATCGCTGAATTCACTCTCTTTTCATAGAGGTATTGTAACCCTTTAGTTACCAGGGTAGGGAATTTATTTCCCTTAAAAATGGAAATGCTTACAAAGACACTTGTCGAGCTCATCCTTTTCGACAGAATCTTACAAACCCAATATTTTGAGATGGTGCATAAAATGTACTTTGGTATAACATATGGACATTACTGGATCTGTTAAAATTGCGACGTGACGAACAGTAAAAATATTCGGAAAACAGTAAAACCTCTTCGTGTAAACTACTGAACTACAGAAAGCTCTAAGATTAAGTGGCTATATATGGCTACTGGTTGTGCAAAGGGATAATCAATTGCAAGCAATTAAAAGTGGATAGTAACAGTTACACGGAACTAAAGAAAAAAAAAACGACTATACAAACTACAGCTTCTAACGAATGTCATCATGAGAATCGATATAAGAAGCGTGAACTTCCAAACAGTGTATTTAAGGACGGTGTCCACTAATACTGAAACATTTTTGCGCGGTTTATGACTATGCGGGAAAAGCAGATCTTTGCAAGGGCTATTGGAATCCAAAAAGAAAATTGGGGCTAACCACGCATTTTTTAGTAAAAAAATAATTAAGCCACAATTATTCTAAAAAGCCGTAAAATACAAAGCAGTGTATGGCATTATTTTTCCAAATTAAAGCTTTATTATCTCTTAAATGGTTACCACCCAATTTTCATTTTGGATACCAAGAGCACTTGCTGAGTTCTGCTTTCTCCGCATTGCTTTAAACCGCGCAAAAATACCCCTGTATTAGCAAGTACCACCCAAAGGAAACCCGAGTATCTCCAGATGCGCAGAATGTATGTGCAGTAACAAAAGTAGGCAACGTCCTTAAACGACAGCTATATCACAAAAAAATGAAGATGTGAAGTAATATGAAGATTTTTACAGAATTTGCTGTATTCACTTGAATCATTATAAACTGTTTCACACCAATGAATCTGACAGCAATCTTTAGGCGCATAAGCCTGGTGAAGCTCAAGCAAAGTATGGCAACTTGACCCTCAATACCTATGGCAACAGCATTGTAGTCCTATTATAAGAAAGAATTGAGATAATGTTGTTAAGTTATTTCCAGGATTTCCATCGCAAAAGGGCCGCCATCGCCTCCGCCACTATCCAGTTTGGGCTGAAGCAGTTTGTGAACAATTTCCATTTGCTCCTTACATCTTTTATCCTGACAAACCGGTTCACATACAGGTTTCCGTCAATCACGTGAACTTCTCAGATCCCAGATATGTCCACGAAGCTGTGGTTGCCTGGGTTGAAGAAATCATGGAGAATAATTTTACCGTTTGTGTTACACAGGCTGGGAGAAACGAGAAGAGAAATGGAGAGACGTTTGCTACAGTTGACTGGCTTGCCTACCAGGGGGCCCCTGACGGGGGAGTGTCTGGTGAAATGGACATGCCGACTTGGTGGACTGGAACGAGTTGTCGTACCGTGCCACTTCCCTCGGTAGGAGGCAAACTGCTATTGGTTTATTTTTGAAACTGAGTTTCAAAATTTTGATCTGTTCCGGTGGTTTCAACACAAACCTCAACACTAGCTTACTCAGAGTACTGAAAAAAAAAGACTGACGTAATGGGAAAAAGTACGGTGAATTAAATCATAACTTTAGCCAAAAATCAGAGATTTTCAAGATTTGAGTTCGGTTTAGGTGAAATAAATTTTCATTTACCGCCTTGATGTGCATAAAAACATTCACATTGCCGTTGAAATTGAGGCCATTTTTTGTTGTCCTTGATTACAGAGCAAGTTTAAGTCGACGCCCAGAGTTCTAGTGTCAGCGGAGCATGAAAGGCGTGGTGTGAAGCACGATGCATCTTCTGTGTGGTTAGAAGATATCACGAAAACGTCTTTCAAGATCTGCGTTCGAGAATTACAGAACTTTGATGGAGTTCACCGAAGTATTCATGTTGTGAGTGGTTTAAGTTAATACTCTCTTTATAATTTCTTCAAGTTCAAACTTCGCGTCAAAACTCAGCCGAAGCCTGTTATATGAAAAACTGCACTCAATTTATCTCTTTGTTGGATGGTACAGTTGGAGGACAGTTGTTATTTGAGTTTTACTAAAGTACGTTTTTAATGTTTTATCTTAGATCCGTACTTTCCATTATAACACAAAAAGAAATATCGTGCTGTTTGACTTATATAGTCTTGCACTGGGTATTGTTAGGACAGAGGATCACTCTTGCTCTTGGAAAATAGTTCTCAGAAAAGTGCCATTAACGTAATAACAAACGATGGCTTCTTTATAGGATTGAATAGCATTTGAAGAGCTTCATCGACCTCTGTTTAGAGAGCATGGAGCTATATACTTCTCCAATTCGAACAAGCCATCCCGAGATTTCAACTATGCGTTTTGTGAGGTAAGTAAGTCATTATTCTGCTCACAGGTTTGTTACGTTCTCCATCTACCTTTACAACCAATCACGTTTTCTTGTGCGGCTGCAGCGTCATTTTTAGGTGACACACGCGCATCTATACATTCACGCTTGCAGTCGCGGCTGCATTTGCGCATGCACACACCCATGGCCACGCATACAAACACGCACTTACGCCTGTGCGCACTAACTTTTTCGTTTACTTTTTCATTCGTTCTTCTGTTCGTTTTCTTTCAGATGTACTCTTGCCCACTCATACATTCTCAACTCTTAACAGTAATCCTAACCATTCATCTCTCATTTCCTTTTTTCTCTCTCCTTCCTTCCCTTCATTCCCTCTTCCTTCCTTTCTTCCTTTCTTCCTTTCTTTCTTTTTGTTCCATCCTCTACTTTTATAATAGCTCGATTAATTGGTTCACTTGTTTATTTCATTTTTTGTTTAAAATGTTCCAAACTTGCCAAGGCCGGTTTTGTTTTGAACTGTCATTCACAAGCAGTTGAAATCTCTCTTTTTTTTTTCTAATTTAGGATGTCGTGTTTAAGAAGCATTACAATGACTCTCCCGAAGTCTTAGTGTCAGCAAACCAGTCAACAAGCGGAGGAAATCTCAATCCTTTGTACAACTCCATTTCAGCATGGTATAAGGTAAGATATCACTTTTTTTGTCAACATGTATCTAGGAAATGAAAACTTTCTGGGAGTAATATCAAACGGCAGCATTTGAAAGTCAATCTTAGCTTCATTTGTGTTTTGTAGTTAACGTAGAAAGATGTGAAGATACAGTGTAGAGTAAGCGTTAATAGCATGTAAGGCGAGGAGATCCTTGGTTTGAGGATTGATCCTAGCTCGCTGAACGGGTGAGGGTATTATAGAGGCGAGAAAGGCCTTGCGATGAACTGACTTCCTATATAGCGACGTATAGTTATTCTTTAGTGACTTCACACCAAGAAAACTGGAGGTCAGCTTTGTGCAACTACAGGAACAGCTAGACATACTCTTTAGTTGTACAGGGAAGCATCCTTAATGCGACCACTTTCTGGACGTAAACGGATGTGAAAGTAATAACGGGGTGGTCGGAATAATGAGGTTGTTAATTTAAGGGAATGACTGGACTTTTGATTCGTTTGGGGCACAAACAAGTGGTCGATCGCAATAACGAGGTGGTCGTATTACCTAGGGGGTTCTACTGTATTTACTTTATTTCCACTGTAGTATTTGCATGTTATTAATTTCTAAAATATTGTATTCTTTGTATCTTTGCAGTACATAAACAAGACGGGCTTTAGAGCCTGTGTGAAGGAACTATTTGTACAACAACATGACCCTCTGTCAGTGTGTTACGCAGTTTTGCCAGATAGGGCCTTAACCATAGCTAATGTTATAGCGCTGAAATTCTTGAACTGACTAAAAATCGATGTCATATTTCTCACATTATGGAAATGTGATCTTTTCTTAAGGAGAAATTTTTATGTATGATTGCAGACGTGAAATTTTATTCCCACCTTGCCAAACTTTAGTCTACCAAAGCTACTGCGTACAAGGCAAGCCAAATTATGGGTCGGCTCAGAATCTTCACAAACGTGTTGTCGGGTTTGTTTGTTTGTTTTTTTTTTTTTTTCGTCAAACAGCCTTTTCAGTAGCGTTGGACTTCATTTTCAAATTAAGGGAAAATTACAGTAACGACAGCAACATTATCGTTTTATTTCCCACAGACGTCTGTAAACCCGGCTGGAGTTTCTACAATGGGTCCTGTTACTTCACCAGTGAAACATGCGAGACTTGGTCCAATGCAAGTATAATCTGCAGAGCCATGGGTGCAAATCTAGCTGCTATTGAAAGCCAGGAAGAAAACGTATATATCCAGCACAGGCACAATGGCGACAAGGCGTGGATCGGTTTAAATGAGATTGCCACAGAAGGATTGTTCAGCTGGGTGGATGGATCCCGGGGGGGGGGGGTACTCCCCTATATAAGGTATATAGGTATGTGCCGCCCCAAAGGGTATGGTTTTTAAGCCGTTTTGGTCTGAAATAGGGTATAGATTTTGACAATTACGGTCTGAAATGGGGTCGGGTTTTTGGGGCCGGGAACATTTACGAAAGCTTACAAACATATTTTTCTTCTCAGTACGTAACTGGAACGACTAACGGATAGCGAGAAAAAGAAATAGATAAACTATGTCATTCCAGCTTACTTTTACTCCTTGCGTCAACTTCCGTTCGGCACTGATGCATAATTATCAGGTCTGAAAACGGGTATAAATTTTAGAGGTCAGGTCTGAAAAAGGGTGTAGAAAATGGCATGTTTAGGTCTGAAATAGGGTCGGGATTTGAAGACCCGGGCGGCACACCCCCACCAAGAATTCCGAGAAGTACCCCCCCCCCCCCCCCGGGGGATGGATGTCCTGATAAATTTCGCTACTGGGCTCAAAACCAACCAAACGACTTTAGAGGGGAGGACTGCGTCCACACGCTCGGGGCAGGGCATGGATACATGTGGAATGACGTGGATTGCTCTGCCTGTCATCAGTACTCATGCAAGAAAGGTAAATGAGCCAACCGTGACAATTCCACCCAGGGGTCCTCTTGATATTGTGCTCGATGTGTCATCGTATGCCTGGAAATGTAAGATGAAACAGACACAGTGTATTAAAGTCGCGCAGTTTCATCTTGCGCTTTCGAGACAAACTCGTGCCTTGCGACGCGCAGTGTTTTCCGGAGAGGTATTGTATGATTCCACGATCAACTGCCGATTTTGCCATTGGTTTACCTTCGTTTTCATAACATTTCCTAGCCCAGACTGTCACAAAGGAATGGGATTTTTTGTATTTATCGATAATTGCGGCGGGCAGCAATTTAATTTATTGAATAACAGCAGACCACTTCCTCTGCTCGGGGATTTACCTTTACACATGCATATTCGACTTGGTAAGTTGTATCTACCATAAAGCCGAGGAAAATAGATCTTGGGTCATTCGTTTTTATTTTCTTCACCTGGGAATGCGATGCTCAGATGAATCGACGCCAGCCTCGAGAAAATAATGTACTTATGAAATTTCGTTGTATTAGTGTGAATTGTCCCAGCTTTGTCTGTCTTTGAATTTGGCTAACACATTTCCTCTCAGCATTTTAATAACGCAAGTATCATAGGATTGAAATGTCGAAAAGCAACGTATACGTTTATGAATTAGAACGATATTTTGGAAGGATGTACCTCTTTAGACCATTGCCGAGAGTCGAAGTCTTGTTGAATCTTTGTTATTATGGCGGGAAACTGATCGAGGTTGGGAAACTCGCGCGTATTCGACATGGATTCACGATCATATAAAAGCAAGGCAAGGCATTTGTGAGTAGTGAAATTTGTAAATAGGCTATATCAATTTTAAGATTCTGTTTTTTGAACTTATCAGTTGTATTGCATAGCTTGGCTCTTAGTCATTTATTTACTGCATTGTTTATATCTACCGCGCTACATTAATTCAGCCATCACCGCGAGATATTAATCCTGTTCTGCTTTACTTGGGTAGTCAGTTTTAATTTTAACTGTTGTTATCTGTCGAGCAGACTGCTTTTCTTGGGTAGTCAGTTCTTCCCAGAACTGTTCCTATCTGTCGAGCAAACTGCTTTACTTGGGTAGTCAGTTCTTTATTAAGCTGTTGTTATCTGTCGAGCAGAACATTAACCGGCTAACCTCGAGCAGAATTTTCTGCTTCCACTAATTAATATCGCAATAACCAATTCTGCTCTACTTGAGTAGTCAGCTTTCTTTTCAGCTAGCTGTTGTTATCTGTCGGGCAGGATATTAATCCAGCTTACTGTAATATTCTGCTTTGTAATATTTTGCTTTTGCGTTGCGCATAGCTGCTCTGTCTAGTACAAATGTAGTATAGAGTAACATTGCTTTGTAGTCCCAATTCTTTATAACTCTTTATGAGAGGAATACCAACCTCGCACTCCAGTTTATCAACTATTCCTTTTTTCTTCCATTTTAGGGCCGTCCGAATGCAACGCGCGGAGACTATCACTTGCTTTGTATCATCAATGTACAATTGTATCACTTTTCTTTCTTTCTTTTTTTTGTGTGGAAAAAAGACTCCAATTTTGTGTAATGTGATAACAACGTTCATAAAAACACAGTGTCTAGCGCGGCTTGTGCTACAATAAATATTGTTACATTTTGTGCAGGAAATAAATGTCCCAAACTCTGTGCCGCGATTCTACTGCTTTTGGCAGGAACTGTTTGCGTTCGTTCTTTGATTCGATTTTCTTTTAAAATGCTAAATCTCCCAATTGCCTATTTTGAGAGGTTCATATTATATTAAGTCTGTGTCTTGGAGTTACTATTCAGACAAAAGAACCATGTCTTACAAAAAGCATAAGAACCTTCGTTACTGGTTACCGTTCGCGTGGATAAAACGAAAGCATTCCTCGCGCGTTCGATCTGCACAAACCACGATGGCTGGGATTCTGTTTCTCTCTGCGTGACTGCTGGAACTCCGCGCGTGTGAAAAGAGACCATTCCGACCATGAATTATAACACGCAAAGGTGCCAAACGATTTCTCTTGTTGCAGTTAATGATAAGCCATTGGTGATTTCAACTCACCGTAAGCTCATTAGCATACATTTTTTTCTTCACCTAAGCTCATCAGTAAGACGCTGCAAATGTAGTAAGCTTCTCAGCAATAAGATTGCGAACACCATGAAAAGGGCATAGTAACTTTGAAGAATAGTATGGTTAATTATGCGACGGTTTTACCGGGAATAAATTTTTACCGGGGCGATTTTCTTGTTTTTCCTTAAAGGTTACAGATTCTTTTCTTTGTGTACCTTAGTGGTACTAATAATTCGATGGTGGGGTGATCGGGGAACAACTCTTCGTGAAACCTACTTTTTATCAAAAGTCGCAAAAATTAGAACCCGCAAGCACTGCATACCATACGGTATTTTTAGTCTTTCACGTCTGATTTCCGCGAGCGAGGAGTTCGTAAAAAAGACAGCGGATGAGGACATCGCTGGAGTCAAGTACAGTATATATATATTCGGGTGATATTTTGAAGTCTTCGGTTAATGAGCTAATTGGACCTTTGGGCTAAATTAATGCATGTACCCGAAAAACTCTTCATTTGTTCAATGTTACAGTTATTTCGTACGATTCAAGACTAAATCAAACTCTTATTTTTAACTCTATAGTGAGCTACATTCTCCTAAGTTTTACCTCCTCCTAAGTTTTAAGAGTCCCAGTAAAACTTGATTGAATACATTTACTTTGTAGTGTTTGAAATACAAAACATTTATTTACTAGTCAAGTACAGATAGATATAGCCCGTGGTAAAATTAAGATTATTCAGTTCAGTGATGTTATTTTTCTAAAACTAGATTATGACGAATGCATCAGCAATCCATGTTTGAATGGAGGTACTTGTGTGAACGGCGAAAGAAAATTCAGCTGCATCTGTCCTCGGACATATAAAGGAAGAACGTGTCAAGGTTAGTTCACTCACAAACGTTGAAACAAGAGTAAGGAAAAGTTGGGAACACGGTTTTGAACTGACGGCGACTGCTCCTGTCGTTGTTTTAGAGGTCGAAAACTTGAAAAGATTTCATAAAATGCTGTGAGTTATTTCCTCAGCTTGAATTAGATGGTATAGTTTTGTCATCTCTGTTCGTATGTATCAGATTTCGGCCATCGTGATTCTTAGCTCAACGTACTGGCAACATTTTCCTAATCACGCAGTACGTCATTCCAAAAAACGCCCAAGACTTAAATCAGCGGAAAATTTGAGCTAGCAAAGACAGTGAGTATTTGTCACACAGCCATTGCTAAAAACGTGTTTATGCCGACAGCGGCGCCTATATATAACCGTCGCGCACGAGAGACTGAAATGGGTATAATTGCGGTCAAGCACGAGGCCAGGATTCACTGAATCACGGATCATTTGTTGGGTTAATTTGGCCACTCACGCGGTGTTTATTTCAAACCATTTAAATGCTAAGGTATCAAATTAATCAAGTAAACATCGCTTTTTGTAAACTCATAGTATTTGTTTCAGTGAATTAAGTTGGGGCAAAAAATAGCCCAATAAGAGGTAGCAAGAGCAGAGGAGGAGTCAAGGGGATGGTGGAGAGCCGAATAAAGAAAAGTAACGTAAGCTTTGAAAGCTTAGCAGCTATCACGATCGGCGTTGGCAGAAAAAAGAGGCGAGAGATTGCTGAGCTCGCGAATTTATAGCTCGCTCTGCGTGTGGCGTCGAGCCTGCTATTGTTAATATCTTGGCTAACAACCTCTGAAGCCATTTACGCGAAAAAAAAAAACAAAAACAAAAAACAACAATAAAATAACAACAACAACAACAACAACAAAAAAATGTTTATTCACCAGACTTAAAATATAACATCACACTTCTTTTCGCATGTACCACACATCGACATTCAAATCTTAGCTGCAGTATGCAGGATGTTTGCCACATGAACCTAGTTTAATGGCCTTAGCTCCCACTAGTCTCCAGTAGCTCAGTGGTAGAGCATTCGAACTAGTAATCGGATAGTCATAGGTTCGACTCCTTATGGGAGAACTAGGATTTCTGTTTCTGAGTATGCCACTAACTGAAAAATACATCTATCAATGTGTGTTGGTAGCTTCTGTTCGTTGTTTATTGTAGAGCTAGCTCCAATTGTTAATTCAAAGAGTGGCTAACTTTATACAGCTGATAAGTCGCTATACCCAGCGGATAAAATGTATTAGCTGGAGTACATCTTATCCGCTCTTTGCGGAATGGCCGGATCCTGATGCCACATTTTCCCACTCCATCCGTTAGTTTCATTTACCCGGCCGAGGGCTTAATTTTCTGGACGCCATCTTGGTGAGGAATTTCTCTACAATTAACATTTTATAAAAATATAACTCTCATTCTGGATGTTTTTTTCTCGTTTCAGCGTTTGACGAATGCTCCAGCAATCCTTGTCTGAATGGAGGCACTTGTACTGATGGAAACAATAACTACACATGCGCATGTCCTTCACCATTTTATGAAAGGCAGTGTCTAGGTGAGGGATCAATTTCGCTTAAGGGCCCATTAAAGTATCTTTTGATGCCGTTGCTAGGGAAAAATCAATTTGCTAGAACTCTGCACGTGTATGTTTCAATTGGGCCAAATTTGGGTGATACCCATAGGGGGTAAATATGGTCCAGTTCGTGACGTCATCGGACCACGTCCAATGTAACGTGACCAGAAACAGAAAAAAAATGAGAATGGAAATTGTGCTTCTTTGACCACTCTTTTTCGCATATTTTTTTTGTTTTTCATTTTGTCGCAAAACCCATGCTTGAATTCCGAGAAAATATGATGTTCTTTCGAATTGTTTTAAAATCCAGCAACTACAATTATCTCTCGAGGAGAAAAGTTCTTTTTTCGCGGCACCGGAAGTGGTGAGCGAATTTTCAGCAGCCTGGTGCCTAAGCATTGTTGGCCAGGCTGCTCAACCGCTTATCCCTTCCCAGTTAGCACCTTGGCCGCGCGTTGTTCGGTGTGAGTACGCAATAATTTTGCCAGTCTTCGCATCGTGAACGGTAGCTGAGCTGTTATTCGAATAGTCGAATAGTGACCCCGAGTCAGATAAAATCCGTCGAACTGGATGTGCAATGACGAGTTATCTCCACGTCGAACTGCTTCAGTTCTTGCTTCTTGCACGCTCCAGTCGGCGATCCTTTTTACAAACGGTGCGATCCCTTCACTGAATATGGATCCACTGAGTGGAACTGACGTGATCCAGACCGAGAGTCCGGAGAATTTTGTGGTAATCTTTGGAATATTGCCCATTGACAAGGAATGAAAGAGCAACGAGATTACGAATTGCATATCTTGGATGAGTTGTGGCTTTAACGACAAGAATGCTACTCTTCAAGTTGACTTTTTTCGCTCATCGACTACACTCGAACTCGAACTCTTCAACTGTGTTTTGTTTTACCGAACGAAATTCGAATTCAGTTTCTTTTTCACAGTCACAGTGTTGTAGATTACTTAAATTACTGTTAACTAGGTTCTCAAGCGAGGTTGTTGTTGTAAGGAGAAGTTATCCATCACAAGTTTCGAGCTCACCATTATCAGTAAGGTTTTCTATCGAGTGGTTAGTATTTTTTTATGTAAGAATGAAGTTCTTGTGCTAGAGCTGCTTTCAAGGATAATTTACAAGCCTCCTTGCTCACCGTCTACTGCTCCATGCTGTCTTGGGAGAATGGTTGCAATTTAGTGGCCTCGATAGCTTCGTTTATTTGTGTTATATCTAAACAGTGGAGTTTCTCAGATTCGGAAGGGCAGTTCACGGACACAGGTTTACAGGGCGTCAGGGAGTTTCGGAGCGGTCAAAAAGGCCGCGGACACAGAGTTTTCTTTGAAGTTTGCAGGTGATGGTAGCGCAATACTAATTTCAGTTTGTGTCTCCGCATCTTTGAGTTTTCGATTCCCAACCTGACACTGGAAATCTTGTACTGTCATCTTTTCGAGATTTCCCCATCGACATGCAGCCATCGCTTCGGCGTTCTGTTTACGTCCGTACGTGGATGACATTTTCAAGCAAAACACTCAAGTTTCAAAACTAAAGGCACGACTCACATGTTGTAACCTTAAAGCAGAAAATTTATCAATAAAAATGTAAACAAAAAGTTTTTCTTGTGTTTGTTGCAACGAAGTGAAAAAAAAGGTACCGGCGACTTGAATTGGCGACGCCGGGCCGGCACCGAAAAAAGGGCGCGAAAAAATTTTGGCTGACCGGAAGTGAATTTGCCCTTGGTTAGCAACCGTGTAGCTTAGCAACGAGATACTTCAATGGGCCCTTAAAATCAAGAAAAAGTAATTTTTTCTTGACAGTTGGCTTACTTATATTCGTTAGTTTCATCAGTTACGTTGTTGATAGACAGTTTAAGCTGGTTCATGGTCGTACAGAGCTAAACCTTAATCGTGTTGTTTATGGTGATAACTTTTGGTAAATAAAAATAACGTATTAAGAATTTTTCGTGGACAAGTGTAAAAGAAAAACAGGATTTCAGTGTGATATTTAACAAACATGACCCACAATGGCCCTCATTTTAACTTTCTTCGCTCCATTAAACCTCAAGGTAGAGTCTTCGATGACATTTTTTTACAAGTGCGAGTGACGTTTGTTGAGGTTGATTTTGTTACAATCTTAACAGAAACAAACGAGTGTCAGTCCAACCCTTGTCAAAACGGTGGAACTTGCGTAGATGATGTGTACAAATTTACTTGTCTGTGTCCAAATGCTTACGCAGGAACATTTTGCCAAGGTAAGACTAAGTACAATTAATTATTATCCTTGAAGACCATCACTTTTCATTGGTGTATACTCATGACCTTACTCGAATGAGTTGAAATTAGACTTTGACCAATCTTGGATTAAGCCTAAGTTCTGCAGACGCCTGAATTGTTTCTCTTATCAGCCATATGGTTTGATATTACCCCAATTGAAGTGCACCTAGCACTTAAATAATTCCACCTTAAGTTAAAAAGTTCTTGGACAAATTTTTTGAATTGCTTGCATATGCGATTTTCTGTGGCTCAGCGAAGTTTCGAAACTACCGTCAAAAACGGCGCCATTTTGTTACGCGTCTACCAAATTAAACGGAGGACACGGAGCTATCTTATGCGTTCACTAACCTAACGAGGGGCACGCATAAAATGAGCTTAGGTAGCAAGGCCTACTGAACTGTTCAGCCCTCTGCCGTGGGCTAATATGAAGATTTACAGGTCGACTGGTTAGCGGCATCATTTATATCACGGTGGTCGGCTGTGATTAGTGCATTTCGATCCTCAATGTTCCGGCAAGAAGTTGTTCACTCGGCGGTTCGCTGTTGTACTATTCTCCTATTGTTTCTTGTCCGTGGGCATCCATGATTCGTGAATTTCAATTCCACTATCCCTGTTGATGTTATTAGGGTGAAGTCTTACGTGGATAGCTTCCATGACCCTACAGGTGTACCAGTGAGAGTCTCGATCAATAAACTTAACCTCACCCAAAGCGGATAATGGCCGGTCTCGTGGGCGTGCTCAGAAACGGCGGAGGTCTGGATACAAGCGAGTCGTATAACGAGTTTTTCTGTTTTTCGGCTTTTCTCTTTGTAGGGAAGAAGTTTGTTTAACACAGATTCATACTTTCTGTTTCAGCAAAAAATAACCGGTTTTCCTTCACTGAATGTTTAATTTTTGGAATTTTGTGGTAAAGCACAAATTCTGAAAATTCTAAAGAGAAGCCGTTTACATCCAAGTCTTGTTGGCGATGTGTTCTTTATGTCACACCGAAGAAAGGACTTGAGCCACGCAACAACGCAAGCTGTTTATGCAATTTTTTTTTTCAAAGCCATTGGCTCTAGAAATTTTTATAAGACCGGGTATACATGAGGTTATTTGTTGCCAAAATATAGGATATTATTATAGAAACAAGTTCTCGTTCGTATTCTGAGGTGTGCAATTGCTTTCTGCCCAAGAAATCGATCCCTTCTTATGGCTTATCATTTCAAGTGGAAAAGTTTGCTTTGGCTATTGTTTCTGTTTTGCGGACAACTTGAACAAGTGGTCGTCTTTTTGTGCTTTCAGTTAGAAATCGGTCTCGCTTTGTTTTATTATCCTGCTTTAGTGACGCTCTAATTTTCTGCATTGTGCAGGCCGCTTCCTGATGAAATTACTGAGTTAGACAAAAGTAAAAACGCAATTTCGAGATGTACCTGTCTGTCCCGTTTAAAGAGTAACGAAGGTACCGGGTCAAAACCAGCCTACGCGCCTAAGTAACTGGACGATACTGGGTAAGCTCGATCGGTTTCGATTGGACATATAAGCTGTCGAAATGATAAAATAAACAGACTTGATAATAAACCAGCTTAGACTTGTAATTGAAGAAAAATTAGGTGAAAGTTCGGCAACTGTGCATGGCTAATCGTTCCATTTTGGTACATGCACTTTCATGGCAATTTTTCTTTCAGTCTCAGCGTGTACGGGTACTTTGGCTCGACTGCATCGAGGAAAAGTGGAAACGAAACTCATTGATTACCGTCATTGAACATTCGGTGAAGGAAATTGAGGTTTGAAACAAAACATTGTTTCCTAGCCCCCATAATAAAAAGTCGAAGTCGCGGAGAATCACTATTTATTTACTTCTGTGTGAGGAAACCAAACACTTCCTCTAAACATTCAAGAAAAATGACGAAAAGAATGTGAAACCCAAGCGCAGTTAACTCTTGCTGATTATAAAAGTTTTGCACACATCTACAAAACTCAGAGAGTTCCAATTAGAATGTTTACATAAAACCAAAATGTGCAGTTTTTGTGGCATTTCAGAAGAAACTTTTATTCAATCCATTTGTTTTGGGGTTGCATCTCCGTTGATAATATCCGTGGTGACCACACAGAACTTTAAATGCGTCACCAAATAGTAAGAGGGCTTAACATTTTCAACAAACTCAGTTTGTTCGGATTAAAACCCCACACGGATGACATTTTGTTGAATCACTCCTTATCATTGGCCAGATATGACATATTCATCAAATCCTGATTCTATGCATAAATTTGTGTTTAACAGCCGAAAGAACTCAAGGAAAATTATATCTTTGAATAAGAGGTAGCCAATCAAAACAGACCTATATTTAATTGACAATAATGGTGCCGTATTTAGTCCACGTTCAAAGAAAGGCCATAGTTCTAGTCAGTTTCTCTTTCCAAACCAGTAATCAGGAATCCAGTGCCTACAATAATTATGATAAAATAGTACCCCCAGGTGCCTTAGGAAATAAGAATCGCTCTCGATGTTAGTCATGATGTCGTTCAAACAGGTTACACATCTACATTCCCTTCATGTTTCTAACTCTCTCCATTGCAGAGGCCCCTTTCCCACTAGAGCGGAGACATAACAACATGATACAAGGGACTGAAGAGAGACGTCCCCTGCGCCCCCTTTTTCTCCATTTCCGTTATTCTTCCCATTTCCGACTTTTTGTTCCCTTCTTTATGAAGGAACCTCTGCGGAGGATAGAGTGTTTCTAAATATAATTTGTCTGTGTATGCTCTCATAATTTGCACTAATCTGTAATAACCAACACCATTAATTGTAACGCAGTCTAACTAATCAAGCATAATAAAAACTATTTAAAAATTGATAAATGAATCAATCACGTACCGTAGCAAGCTCTAATGGGGGTTAGAGTACTGTTCCTCATTATCACAGCCTAGGGTGCCGAAAAATCATCATATCTATTAACATTTTTATTTCGTAGCTTCTGTGCAGGCAGCGGCATCTTGCAAGAGCCACTATTCAGCTGGGCGACATTCAAATGGATTGTATTACATAAACATCGGAGGTTTTCCTTTCCGAGTGAGTATTTCAATCATTAATTGCTTTGGCAACTGTAGGTACCCTCATGAAACGATCATTATTACAGATAGTAAATTGATTAAGGGAGTCAAGCTGCTTTTCTGTTTTTCAAGTAGATAAACAACCAGTGCAGGCACAACCGTTATTAATGATGACAAGCAATTAATATAATGACAACAATTTTCAGGCTTCGTTGCTTTGGTTTTCTCTAAGAATTATTTTTCTGAGCCTTTAAAACAATACCAACATCAGCGAAATAGAGATGCCATTACTAAGTAATGCAGATATATAAGGTAGGAATATAAGTTTCCACTGTTTCAGCAAATTCAAAAAAGATTCTGACAGGGCTTCAAAATCCTTGGTATATCTGTGAGAGGCAAGTAGAAGGATTACAAGAAATTCGAATAGCTTTCAAAAAGAAACAAGTTGACAAAATTATCTACATATAAACAGGATGCTTATAACTGGGAGCCAAATCAATAAAACGCTGTTAACGTTTACACTTGTTACTGAAATTTTTTGTTTTGGGCCCTTTGGTTGTAAGCGAGGGCAAAAACAAATTTAATATAACAATACAATTGATGTTCGCGAGCGTAAATGTGCTTTTGGCGCGCACTCTGCAGCTCATTTAAGTCCGAGCCACAGGCTAAAATGAGTTCTGAGAAGAATCTACTCTATACATGAGGATGATGTATTAATCACTTTATGACACAGGCATACTCGGAAAAAAAATCCGAGTGCTCCTATCAGGAGTCGAACCTAAGACCTTCCGATTACTAATTCGGATGCTCTACCACTGAGCTACAGGAGAATCGTGGGAACTAAGGCCATTAATGCTATGTTTGTCCCATGAACCTAGTTTAATGGCCTTAGCTCCCACGCATTACCTTAAAACTTTGGCAGAACACCGCAAATTTTTTCAAAAGAATCTTTGCTTCTAAGTTTTCAAAAGGAAAATATAAGAATTTTGTCAACAGCGAAGTGTTAACATTAATTGTGCAATTTCTAAACAGAGCGGGTTTCGCTCAACGAAGACAATTTTACATTCACCTCGCCTCCGGCCATGGAGCTACTACAGGCATTATTTCCACCATCACCCACGAGTTTCTGTATTTTAAGAAGTCTTCTTCATCTAGCTGACACGACTGAGAATTTGCTTCTTCGCTAGGTTTTTCAACCATTTTGTAGCTCAAACAATTTCTTTGTAGATGGCAGCGCTTCCAGTCAAACAAGCAAGAAAACGGCGCGAACAGTTGCATGGTTTCCAGTTCTGATTGGCTGGCTATGTTATTTTCTTCTTTCTTATTGGCTTAGCTCATTTTAGCCCGCAAAATACGCCGAAATGTTCGATGAAATTATTATAATAACAAGTTTAAAAACAAGTAATAAGGATTGTTTAGAACATGTACCAAATTAGACTGTAGCACAGTCCTCATTTGTCATCCATAAGTGTAAACGGTTTATTGAGTTGGCTCCTGAATTTTAATTATGGATTTCAAATAGAAAATAAGAATCAAATTAAAGTGCCCCTAACCCTTCAATTTGTTTTCTTTTGGTAGATTTCCATATCTGTGAAGAACTCATTTTCGTAAAAATTGTTTAGAAATATTGAAACCTTTTTTTTTACGAGCGCTAAAAGTTACTGAAATTTTTAAATTTTTGCGCGCTTTAAGCCCCGCTGGGCAAAGTTTTGTCTCATGGGCTCATTAGGAATGAGCCAATGAGAAGCGTCCGATATTTGACACTTTCTTAGCTGTGACGTAAGAAAAGGACACCAGAAGGATTCAGAAGGAATCTTATGCATGCTGATTCCTTTCTCTACATTTCGAGAGTTGCTGCATCCAAAAACCACACATTTTTCAACCATTTTCTCTGTTTAAATTGAAGCATTACCGCGAATCTCCGGATATTTTTGCGCAATGTCCTTTTCTTACGTCACGCTCCATATTTGGCCGAGTGGGGGACTAATGCGAACGATAGGTGAAAATATCGACAAGACTGCCTTCACTTCTAGCGCTCGTAAAAAAAAAAGGATTCAATATTTCTCAAAAAATTTTTCGAAAATGAGTTCTTGAAAGATATGGAAATCTACCAAAAGAAAACAGATTGAAGGGTTAGGGGCACTTTAATGTTATGGCTAAAAATGTGTACAAGTTGCATGTTCCTAAACTATTGCGTACTACGATTGTGAAAAGGGCACCCCCTTTGGGCGAGCCCTATCCTTAAAACCCTATTACATGGAGTTTTACCCCTCCACCCCCTCCCCTCACCCCTAAACACGCCCTTCCCCATCCCTCCAAGGCAAATGCATGACTCTCAAAAGTAATGAAGGCCGGACAGGATAATTTAAACAATCAGCAATGAAGTCGCCTTGGTTACATTCTTTTAAAAAGTTAGACTGTCCCTTATTGAGTACTGACCGTAAATAAAAAATCATTTTCACAAAAAAAAAAATAAATAAATAAAAAATAAGGAGACGATCAAAATTGCGGCATGAGGGTTTGCTACCAGCGTATTATAAACTTTTTACCCACAGCTAGCAGAGGTTTCTTTCTGGCAAGTCTTTTAGCATGTACGAAGTCGCTCGCTCGCGTTTTGAATCACATGACTAAATTTAAAAGCATGTTTTGCAGTTTTGATCGTCTCCTTATTTTTTTCTGTATAAAATATTGAATTATTTTGGTAGCTGTATGAATTTTGCTGCGGCTCATTAATTAACTAATAAATGCTTAAGTTGGCTTTGTCCACTTTCCTGTAGTCAGAAACCGTTAATAACTTCCTGCTCGGTTGAATTAAGGGGATCGGAGTATTTGAAAATAATTAACCCAGTTTTCTCCTTAACCCTTTCCCTACCGAGGGTCCTCAACTCATAACGTGGTCAGTATTTTCTCAATTAGAGAGAGCTTTTGTCAGCAAATTGGTCTTAAAAAGATCTTTGTATTTCAAAGAAAAAAATGGTACCCTCTGGTATCTACGATGTGGTTCACCACCCAAATGATTTGTTGAATGTTTTCATACACAGACTCTCACATATCTCAGAGTATTCTTGCATTAAAAGCTACAAAAGAAGCTACACGTTTGAGGTATACTTATCACCTGAGTCGATTTCTATTATAAGACCTGACATCCTTCAGTTATATCTTGATTCCAGAAACGAACTTCACTCACCAAGACCTTTTAAATGGTATATTTATTACACTAAGCAAGCTGGGTTTTTCTTCACCGTTTTGGAAAAATGGGCCAAACAATTTGGTAGGGAATGGTTAACCATATTGTGGGCCATTTCTTTGTCTTCAGAAACTCTATCTTGCTCTTACCTACTATTTCGTATAAATAAACTGATCCGCTTGTTCATTTGCTATGCCACAAAGAAAGAGATTTGTTAAAATCTACGAATATCTCGTTTGAACATGAATAAAAAGATTTGAATGAAGCTTAAACCAACTCCTCGGCCTATACCTTACGTTAGACTGGGACACATTTTTTCTTTCATTTAAATCAATATTTGTACGAGGTGTCCAGTTTAGCAAGGCTAGTTCAAATGGGGCCCTGATACAGTAACAACACAGTGGTGATAAAGTACATCCTACATGCGCAGACATGGTAAATTGCAGATTAGTGAATGAAAACTTTTTAGAGGCGACACTGAGTATCTGCATGCATGGCTATACACCACATTAGAAGTTGTAAGATACTGCCTATTTTTGACCGATGTGATAGTATTCTGAAATTTTTTATAATCGTAAATTCCAACCTTTGGATTTCAGTTCTGATAAAAAGACCCCTGAGAGGACATGCGCATAGGCAGCTAGTACAGCAAAGAGTTCCACCGTACACCCCCACGCCGTCAATTTGATCACGTCATTCATCATTACGCCACTTTTTTTGGCTTCAAACAACGCGTAGGTAGGCATGACAGCCAACTGACTGGAACATCGCATTCATTGTTAGTCAGTTAGTCATCATTGTAAGCTATCAGTAGTTCAGAATTATTTTCAGTTATTGTGAGCCACTATCACTGTAATCTATTGTGAAGCTGGCTGTATCTTTTATTCCGTGTCTGACGTTGTTGTAACTCTTCAGCTCTTTAAGTCACTGTAAATCAGTCAATGAATAAAAAAAAACAACAACAACAACAACAACAATTAAAAAGAAGGCTCTGATTGTGTCACTGCGAGGAAAAGGTAATTTCCTCGTTTCAGCCAAACTCTGAACAAACAAGAGAAAATGTGATGCGAACGTATCTCAAACAGTCAGTTAACATGGCGGGGAAAAAACTGACAATCGATATGCTTAATCTGCTCGTGCACGCAAGCTAGAGCAGTAAGCAAGTGAACTGGGGATCTCAGTGTACGTACGTAGGTTAATGTACGTTTACAGCCAGCGACTGGGAATTGACTATGGCGTTAGCGCACTACTCGACGTGTGATTCAATCAGTGAAGTATAATATAACAATAGAGTTGTTGTTCGCGGGCGTAAATATGTTTTTGGCCCGACTCAGGCTCATTTTAGCCCAAGCCGCAGGCGAGGGCTAAAATGAGTTCTGAGAAGGGTCAAAAAAATTTTTACGCCCAAGAACATCAACTCTATTACTATTATGATAATTTCAGAAGGCATTCACAACAGGAATACAAGACAATACAATGAGCGATCGCGATATCTTCTGTGAACGCTGCCGGAATTGCGTCGACGTTTATTTTATTGTACAAAAGCTTTCGTTGTCACAAAAACTTAAAACTTTGGCAGAACACCGCAAAATTTTGCCTTCTAAGTTTTCAAAAGTAAAATAACAGAATTTTGTAAACAGCGAAGAAATAGTCATTTTCGACTATTACAATTAAGGGTTTCGCTAAAAGAAGACAAATGACACTCGCCTCGCCTCCGGCCGTGGAGCTACTACAGGCATTATTTCCACCATCGCCCACGAGTTTCTGTATTAAAGTCCTCTTCATCTAGCTCAGACGACTGAGAATTTGCTTCTTCGTTAGGTTTTCCTTCGATTTTGTAGCTCAAAACAATTTCTTTGCAGATGGCAGCCCTTCCAGTCAAACAAGCAAGAAAACGGCGCGAACAGTTGAATGGCTTCCAGTTCTGATTGGCTGGCTACGTTACTTTCTTCTTTCTAATTGGCTCAGAGCAGCAGGCTAAAATATATTTTAGCCCGCTGAATTCTTCATTTAGCCTGCAAAATACGCCGTAATACCCGATAAAATTATTAAAATTATAAATATTTGCACAACTAAATACTTAAGACAAGAGATAAATGAAAAAAGGCTGCCTGAGGCCCCTTTATGCAAGTTTAATCAAGACCAACTCATGAGATCAACAGAAGACCCGACACGAACCGGGTAAACGGTCACTTGAAGATATAGCTTTGGAACTGAGCGCGTGTGTCATATCTGCAGTCTACTTAGGCACGATAGAGCTTTCAACTGCAGGTGCTGATCTGCCGTGAATAAAATTATAGTTTTCGTTCGTATTTTTATATTGCTTGGCAGTCTTGTTGTTGGATGTAGTGCATCGGAATGGGCAGTACCTCTTTTGTATGAAAATTTGAGCGAAAAGTTGGCTTTGATCTCGTTTCATTTGTACCATAGGCGTAACCGTGAAAGGTGTGCAGAACGAACGCCTTTGTCTCCCTTTGACATGTCTTGATGGTAGCTAATTATAGCACACTTGACAGTCCTTTTACATACATCAAAGTTGTTACGTTATTCCTAGGTGTGTGTCAAAGGTACCTTTGCACTAGTCAATCAAACATTTGACAACGCTTTTACCCTGCCTTTGATCTTAATCATTGGCGCTTTGCCTTTCACTAGGCCTTAATTTACCAAGTTTAACGATGCCAAAAAGCTTAGTAGAGGCGGCGTTACCACGTTTGATATAAGTCAAAGGTGAGTCAAAAGTGAGCGGCGAAAGCAATTTTTCGTGCACAGGAAGCGACGCACTTTCAGATGTTCTCGCAGATAGCCGCACTTTTCTCAGATCTATGAATTTCAAAACTAAGGTGTGGTCTATATGCCAGTCTTGGTGGCATTGTTGACTACACAGAGGCAATGGACCATGCACTGTATTTATGGAAAATATTCTCTACAAAGTCTAGGGAATTTTGGTGAGACCTTATGTGACTTCTGGTGTTGGTGATGTTGCTATGCTGTGTCTAAAAGCTCTTATTGCAGCTTGTTAGTCTGGAAAGCAGATATTTGAGTTAGAAGTACCTGTAGCCTTCTTCTTCTGTAGTCCTATACACTGACAGCATAAACATCTGCAGTAAAGTTCGCGCAGATTACTCCTGCACGTATTCCGTTCTGTAATTGTTTTATGTGGCCACAATATTAGTACACCATATCATCTGTCTCTGAAAGTATTTTCGCAGGATCTGTCTAGGAACAACTTGTCTTGGTGATGTTCAATTTAGTAAATAAGCCCTTTCGGGCAGCTAGTATATATAAGAGGATCATGGCTGAGGCTGAAAGCATTGTCCGACAAATGAACGATTGGCCGAGAAGCTTCGGTGGCAACTGTGAAATTTTAAGGAAAGGGGTTCATTTATTTAAAAACTCCGGATTAATTTCAGCCATGGCCAGTCATGGTCAAGACATAATTGTAGGGAAATAAATACTAACTGACCAGTTTACTCGATTTTAATACAGTCATCATGTCAGTTTAAACTAGAACAGTTAACCAAATATAACATTCTTTCTTTTTTTCTTTGTCGAAAAAATCGCGGATATCAAATTGAAAGAAAATAGGGGACGACATCCGACGCTATCCGGTTTTGACAGAACTGTCGTTCTATTTCAGCCACTACGATTTTTTACCTAGCATACCATTTTATTTCTGAAATTGGTATCGCTTTCTGTGGCAATATCATTTTATTATATACTAATATCTGATTTTACCATGTTTAAATGTTTGTCATTTAACTAATAATTAAGTGGTTACCTCCTCGGATGTTAGGGTTGTTATCAAGAAAGCTAGAATCCCAAGAACGCACTACTCTGACTTCCATAATTGGACGCCAGCATTCCTTACATTATTCCAACTTTTGATTCCTTTTATAAATATTGTTAGTAAAGTTTATTTCGTGCAAGTCACTAAATGCCTTTATCCTTTTGCATTGTAAGGTGTACTGTGACATGTCCAATGGTGGCTGGACTTTAATCTCACGCTTCTCGAATGCTGACAGTGCAAACTGGATGCAGTACAACGCCAGCTGGTGGTATGACCGAACAACATCTTACGGCAGCGTCACCAGTCCTTCAGACAACTATGACATGATATCGCCCGCATTCTGGCTTGTTCAGGGCGATTATCTCAAAATAACCCGCAGTGATGACAGCTCCCATACATATCTGCTAAACACTCTTAGAGGCTGCACTGGAGGGGTGACCTTCAGGAACTTTGTAACAAGCTTTGGTAACTACCGAAATGGTGGCATCTGGAACAGTAACTCATGCAGGCGCAATTGTATAGCGTGGTTTGGTGGTAGTTATTCGTCGACAGGGGGATTTAGTACGGTGGGGTGCGGCAGTAATCTTGGTATATATGGTGATAACAACTTAGCATTCTGGTGTGACTGGAGTTCCGGTGATGGAGCCGTGACGATGATTGGCGGTAGTGGTGACAGTTGTCAAAGGGCGGATCATGGGATTGGTATCACAGAGGCTGATCAGGCTCGGTTCGGTACAGGAGACTGTGATGGAGACTTTGGTGATAATTGCAATTTTCCTAACGGCTATTCTCTGAACTTGTGGATTAAATAGATTAAGATTAGCCTTTGGCGGTATACTGAATCTATTTAGCTACAGAACACATAAAGACGGATTAAAGTGTATCCACAATCCAAAAACAGTATGGTCGCCTATTAAAATTAATAGTAAAAACAAAAGAAATCCCAAGATTTAAAACTCTTAAAAGGAAGTTCAAGTCGTCCAAAGGGCTGGATGCATAACGTTTTTTGTATTTTTGTATTTCTTTCTTTTTTTTTTTTTTTTTGCAAAGAGCTTCAGAGTGCGGTTTATTGATTTCCCAAACTAATTTAAAATAATTCGTGAAGAGAAAACAAAGGAAATAACAACCTTGAAGGAGGTTTGAAAATGTGATTTTAATTATCATAAAACTTGATAATGTTTTTCATTTGAATTTTTTCAAGCTTTATTAATGCTTTAGAAGCTATAAAATTCACTCGTAAGGGTACTTTATCAGATTTCCAAATACCCCGAAGTTGCTTAATAAAGAACTGTGCTGCGCCTCATTTTTCAAGTCACTTTTCAATGTTTAGAACTCAGATGAAACGCAGCTCCTCGTGTTTATTCCATCACTTAAAGATTATTTGGAACTGTGATGTTACTTATCAAGTGAACTAGTTTTCTTTTGTATTTTTCGATGCTCCGTCCAAACTTATTTCATCGTTGTTAAACCGGCAATTACGATAGTAGGGATTTGCTGAAGCAAAGGCATATAAAAAACCAGGAAAGATTTATTAGTGCTCGACGATTTATTGCTGCATGCTAGTTAACTAGTCTCTTGATAATGGAGTCAATATGACCCCGAAACGTCGAGCAGCAATAAATCTTTCCTGGTTTTTTAATTACGATAGTGTCGCGCTTGGAAAAAAGGCAATGAAAACAGGTTTCAATTGTCGACCTTTCTCTACACCATCTAGGCACTGCTGAAAAGGTTGCCAATTATTTTTAGTATTAGTTTTTGTTATCAAAGAAAACTACCAACGATGGTCTATTTTTACGATATGACTCTTAGTTTTGTCAAACAATAAATTAATGCCTTTGGCCATGGATGACTAGGGTGGAATGAATCCCAACAGAACTTGAAAAAGCTGGACCAAAGTTTTCAAGTTCTACACATTTGTCTTGGAAAAATCGCTCCAATTGATTATGCACGGTTTTTTGTTATGGTATGTATACTTTGAAATAGTTATTTCATATCACGTTTTTTTTCCTCGGGTTCTGAGAGCATTGCGTGTAAGATAATTAGTGTATTGTTTTTGTGATTTTCAATATCCTGTGTTACTGCTAGTATTAGTTCTTAACACTTAACGTGAGGTATCTCCTAAAGGTTATTCCATGCCTTGACCTACTTCCAGTCATAACTGTCATAAATTAAATATGTCACTTAGTCAAACGTAGACTGCAAGCAGTCCCTTTCTGGTCAGTCGACAGGGTGCGCTTACAGAGCAGCGAGACTGGAGCGAAGAGAAATAAACGAGAAGAGACTGGAGGGGAATCTTTTCCTTTCCCTTTTTTCCCGCCTCTCCCCAAGCCCCCCTCCGCTCGTTCGCTCCAGTTTTTTCGCGCTCGGCTTTTTCGCGCGACCTCTCGACTATCCAGAAAGGGACTGCTGGCAGTCTAGGTCAAACGACGTTATTGATCAAATTCTAGGTCCTCAGGACTGGTGCAGATTTGATCACTTTCTGACCCTCTGAATTTTCAAACTTGTCGCTTCTTTTCCTAGTTACTTAGTCATACGTCTTGATTAAAATTGAGATTCTCTCAAACTTCCACCTGGACAGAAGGAATGAAAATATTAATTTTCGTCAGTTTATGGGATGGGCCCTTTATTAGGAGAATTCAACATGAATTTTCGCCAGTGGTATCTAGGATACCGGAAGAAGACAGGTCGAGACCCTGATTACGGCATTTCGATTGTTCTCTTCCAAGGATGAAGCTTATCACAGATGTTCAGCTGTTAGCTACGCTTTTGATTTTGTGCACACTTTCCTATTTGGTTGAAGGTAAGTCCATGCAATAATTTGTTAGTAACCGAAATCTATTTTGAGGAGTAAAAATTTGTAAATACTGATAATAAATACCGCAGCTCGTAACGTGTAGAGATATTTTACCCAAACGCAGTAAATTTTGACTGATTTGGTTAAAACGATTTCTTACCTCCTTTGAAGTATAAGTGTGCAAACTTATTAACGGACGCTGTCAGCAGATATGCACACACAGTCTCTTGTGGAATTTCTTGCTATTATTTAACGTTAATTCGAATACACCGCCTAAAAATATTCGCAACGCTAAACTATACTCTTCGTTTATTACCGAGGGTTACAGTTACACACAAAAAGAATACAACAGCATAAGCTATTTAAACTTAAATTCAAACGAAAATACAATAGTTTCAATAACAAAAGAAAATTCACTATTACCAATGGGAAGCTTAATTAAATATTCCTGTGAAGTAATGTCAGTGTGCATACATTAAAGTTCGAATTAGCAACCGTCAAATCACGTTCTTTTTCACAATAACAACACCGCCCCCATAATTAAAAGTTCAAGAAAAGTTCCAAATTCTGCTTTTATGACATTAAAACAAGAAAAATCAAAGGGAAATACAGCCTAACAGATTGGTTGTATTCCAATGGGCTCTCACCCGCCTAATTTCGACATACTGCAAAAGTTAAAAGCACAGTATATGCAGTGTTTGAATCTAGGATCAAATTGTCACAAAATCGCAGGATTAAGTAAAGTCATAAGTTACTTGGAAACTTAAACGTCACTCTCCTTTGAGTTGTTTCTTTTTGACGATCACTTGTACAATTTTCCCTCAAGGCAAAATCTCTTCCAGCAAGGAAAGGTCAACTTCACCGTGTCATATCCTGACTTGGTCCATTGCAAAACCGTGCAATACCCTGTGGCTCAGGTGTTTTCCAGTTCTGGCAATATTCGTGTTCTTGCATCCATCAGCCATGAAAATGAGCCGCTTAGTGTTCATGATTCAGCAGTAGTGTGGACCACAGAAGTGACGCAGAATAATTTCCGCGTCTGTGTGTTGGAATCAGGAATCAGGAATTCGAATACACCTTAAACTGATGTGTTTTATAAGTCGCAACACTTTCCTCCCCTCTCATGGGAGCCCAAAAATTAAGATTCAAGAAAAATTGACTACACTACAGCTGAATAGTTTGTATTCCAATGGCCTCTCACCCGGAAATTTCCACAGACCGGGAAAGTTAGCAGCGCAATATATACAGAGTTTCAACCTGGAATCAAAATTGTTCTCAGGATAAAGCAAAGTCATAAGTTACTTGGAAACTTAAACGTCATCTTTGAGTTGTTCCTTTTTGATTGTTTCTTATACAATTTTCCCTCAGGTCAGAATCTCTTCCAGCAAGGAAAGGTCAACTTCTCCGTGTCATATCCTGACTTGGTCCATTGCAAAACCGTGCAATACCCTCAGGTATTTTCCAGCTCGGGCAATATTCGTGTTCTTGCATCCATCAGCCATGAAAATAAACCGCCCAGTGTTCATGATTCAGCAGTAGCGTGGACCGCCGAAGTGACGCAGAATAATTTCCGCGTCTGTGTGTTGGAATCAGGAATTGGTTCAAATGGATCTGTTGTTGTGAACTGGGTTGCGTTTCGCGGCACGCCTTCTGGAGCACTTGACGGCACCGCCTCCTTCAATGCATTCACCAGCGGAACACAGTGTGAAAGGGTTGACTTTGCACAGGTATGGCTCTTATTTTATAATTTAGTGAAGAAAATTAAAGTTACTTAGTATTTCTTAACACGAAGGAAGCAGCACATTGAAGAGGTTTTCCAAGAATTTGGGCTTACTTATAAACTATGACATCATCCACTCTACATGCTTTTGCCTGTGCCACCCAGCTTACGTGTTAGCATGTTATGTCACTCAAAGATGAAAAGCGGGTTGCTTCGCCATGTAATTAAGGCGTCTCACCTCTTTTTAAAAAACAAACAAAAAACAATTTCGGCTCGCATTTGTGTCGGCAAATACGCCAAAGCAGTGGTAGTGGAATCTCATCGAGAAATAAAAGCAGTTTTTATTCTATTTTGTATGAATCCTGACTATAAACGGATTCACTGACCTGAGGTCTAACATGTAAGATCACACCTGGACTGCTGACAGTCTCCTATTTTCCGTGGGATTTTCGAGACCGAACTCCCGCCATATACATCTTCGTTTGTAAAGGCGAGCGCAACCTGGGGAGAGTGCCTAAACTACCGAGGGGTCCCTAGACAGGGGATTTCGATCGACGCCTACGAATCTCAAAAATCTCACGGAAAAATGGTGGACTGTGAACAGTCTAGATCACAACTGCCTGCTCCAAGCCAGACCTCTAAACACCAAGTGATCAGTAGTATTATTATCCCCCTTTGGAGAGAACGTCAATCCATCGCAGGGTATCCCCGGACGGAGAAGGCAGGTATTAACGTATAAATGACGGGAGTTGCTAAGACCTTTTTGGCTTTGAGATAATTTTTTTCAACTGGTGACTCTTTTGCGTTTGAAATTTTCATTCTAAACCTTTCATGTGAGAGGAAAAGATTTTGGCAGTTTGACCAGTTTAATGGGTTTAATGCGGTGAACAATCGACTTTTTGGGGATTACCTCCTGGCACAACAGTTTAACCAAATAGATTTGTATTTGATCGAGTGACTTGGCCTCATTCGCACGCTCGCCCCTAACCCTCAAGAGCTTTGTTAAATTTCGCTAACGGCTCTCTGAAATAGTAAACCTGAATGGTGTGAGACTTAAGCAGAGTACGTATCATGAGTTTGTTGTGAAATTTTTTTAATGGATTAATTTTGTTTTATAGTCCAATTTGTTTGCATGTATTTTTATTCGACGTGGAAGCTCTGCATGAATTTTATTTCGACAGAACTTCCTTTAATATCAAAGGCATGCAAAGCTTCGCACAGTTTAATTACAGTACCGCTCAAGGTGACAGTCTCTTTGGAGTCTCGATTTTCGCGAAATTCGAGTATCACGATTACGAGAAAGAAATAAGCTACTAAAGGTATCGCACCTCATTCGTCTTGAGCATTACACGATTACAAGATGACAATTAATGTTTTCTGTCGGAATATGTTGTTTGTTAGCGCGTTCGTGTTTAAAGTGCCGGTGGGGTCCAGCTTTACGGCTTCACAAATACTTTAATTTAACCATAACAAGGCAGGTGCCTGACAACACGCATGGCTAAGCAATATCGACGGTACTTTCATCGTCTGTATTGAATGTTTAGATATCTGAAAATATTTGTCGACATAGATCTTTATAACATACACCACCCCCCCCCCCCCCCCCCATTATTCTGCAACTATTCAAGTTGACATCTTTCCATTTCTTGATGTCATGATCTCCTTCAAAGATGGCTTCATAGAAACTGAACTGTACACTAAACCTACTGGTATAATTTTTTCTTTCCTGTCATTGTACTCACAAAACCCACATTTTTGCTCTTGGCCTCCCCCTCCCCCGGCGCCCCGGCTTTGCCTTCGCCGGCAACTGCTTTAACAATAACACTTACGAAAAAGGGAATCGCGTGAACTTATGGATTACCTCGCTAATCTGGGTTGTGACTTAAAATTCTTCAAACACAAATACAGCGAGCTTCTGACATTTCTCGCAACAGCGCACTCAAAAGCAAAATCTAAGAAAAAGATTGAGACCGTCCCTTTCGACATTATACAGAATCTCGAAATGGGTAACATTTCTCACATGACCCACAAAAATTCCACTCTACACTACTAGTCTGACCGTTGTAAAAACTCTTTTCAGTAATCTCGACTTAAGTAAGAAGTAATCCCTTGGTGAAGGAAGCGCGAGTGCACGCGGAAATCGCTTACTGCGAGAAGAGGCGACGCGCAGTAGGAAGCCGTTTGTGTTAACCCGTGCTAAACAGCAAATTTCAATTTTAAAAATGAGGCAATCAGGCTTGTCTGACCGTTCTCAACGCCATCAGAATTACTTGGGTCAGTGCGTTTTACTTGAGGGCAGAGCCCAATGACACTTTCAAGGATATAAATTAAACACTTGAAAGCAACAACAACAAAGAAAAAATGATCACACAACGCGCTTAGAAGGGTTTTTTAATAGATAATAAATATTTCTCCTCGGCTCACATAATTGTTTTAAGTTATGATCAATTCAGGAGACTGCTGCTTATTGGAGCAGATAATTTCCTAGAACAATTGTCCGTGCACATTCTAGCACCAAATTGATCGTGCATGTTTGTTTATATAAGTTTAAAAGGTCATTAAAATAACAGCTACATCCCTACTACAGTCTAGGTCTGCTTACAGAGCTATCTCATCTATTTTATATTTTAGAAACCTAAAAACTCCATGAAAGTCACAGATGATGGTTTATTTTGTTCGGAACGAACTCTTGGTTTTCTGAAGCAATAAGTTAAACTTTATGGGCCAGTTATTTAAACAGAGTCTAACTTAGGCCGTGGGTTAAGACAATCGGTGGGCAGCGCCAAATCTGTTTATAAGTGGTTTGTTTTAAGTAGATAAATAGTTTTCTAGTCTGGGATGCAAGTCGTCTTGTTACTGTCGGCAGTAGACAATGTTTAGATATGATTGTTGGCAAAATTAAAAATGGCTTAGAACGTGGTTTTGTTAAACACCGTCAAACTGTCTTTTAATAACTGACCCTATGTTTTGGCTATGGATTGCTAGGGTTGAAAATGAGTCCAACTTGGAAAAGCTGGCGTAATGTTTTGAACTTTTTCCCATGTGTCTTAGAAAATCGCTCAAATTGATTACGGCTTTTGTGTAATGGTTTCTTTTCTTTGTAAACGTTATTTCCTATCTTTTTGGGGATTCTGAGAGCATTGCGTGTACGAAAATTAGTGTATTGTTTTTGTTTTAACACAGGTTTGACCCAAAACCTGCGACTTCGCCCCTTCAAATGGCTGGCAAAAATCCACCATAGAATTGCAGATTTACTCTTGCGTGTAAGGCAACGTAATACGCGTTAAATCATAACTGTCAATATCGTGTGTTACTGCTATTATTAGTTATCAACACTTAACGTGAGTTATCTACTAAAAGTTATTCCATGCTTTGACCCACTTCCAGTCATAATTTTCATAAATTAAATACGTCACTTGGTCAAATGATGTTGTTGATCAAATTCTGTGTTCTCAGGACTGGTGCGAATTTGATCACTTTCTGACACTCTGAATTGTCAATTTGTCGCTTCTTTTCCTAGTTACTTCCGCCTTGATTAAAATTAAGATTCTCTCAAACTTCCACTCGGAAAAAAGAAATGAGAATATTAACCTTGGTCAGTTTAAGGGATGGGCCGCTAATAAAGAGAATTCAACATGAATTTCCGCCAGTGGTATCAAGGATACCGGAGGAAGACAGGTGGAGCCCTTGATAAAGCAGTTCGATTGTTCGCTTTCAAGAATGAGGTTGTCCACAGATTTTCAGCTGTTAGCTTCGCTTTTGCTTTTGTGCACACTTTCCTGTTCGGTTGAAGGTAAGGCCGGTACAGTAATTTGTTAGTAACCGAACTTTGTTTCGTTTTGAAGTTCTGATTCTATAAGATAGCTCAAAATCGAAGCAAGACAGATTAGAGCAAATCACACACTTCATAACAAACTGAAAGGAATTTAGCTGTAAGGAGTTAAAATTTGTTAATACTGATAATAAAAACCGCAGCTCGTCAGTTACGTGTGCAGATATTTTAGCAAAACGCAGTAAATTTTGTGTGATTTGGTTGAGGTTTCTTGCCTCTTTGGAAGGACAAGTGCGCAAACCTATCAACGGACACTGTCAGCAGATAGCGTACACAGTTGGTTTTTTTTGTGGAATTTCTTGCTAATATTTAATTTTAATTCGAATACACCTTAAACTGATGTGTTTTATATGTCGCAACACTTTCCTCCCCTCTCATGGGAGCCCAAAAATTAAGATTCAAGAAAAATTGACTACACTACAGCTGAATAGTTTGTATTCCAATGGCCTCTCACCCGGAAATTTCCACAGACCGGGAAAGTTAGCAGCGCAATATATACAGAGTTTCAACCTGGAATCAAAATTGTTCTCAGGATAAAGCAAAGCCATAAGTTACTTGGAAACTTAAACGTCATCTTTGAGTTGTTCCTTTTTGATTGTTTCTTATACAATTTTCCCTCAGGTCAGAATCTCTTCCAGCAAGGAAAGGTCAACTTCTCCCTGTCATATCCTGACTTGGTCCATTGCAAAACCGTGCAATACCCTCAGGTATTTTCCAGCTCGGGCAATATTCGTGTTCTTGCATCCATCAGCCATGAAAATAAACCGCCCAGTGTTCATGATTCAGCAGTAGCGTGGACCGCCGAAGTGACGCAGAATAATTTCCGCGTCTGTGTGTTGGAATCAGGACTTGGTTCAAATGGATCTGTTGTTGTTAACTGGGTTGCGTTTCGCGGCACGCCTTCTGGAGCACTTGACGGCACCGCCTCCTTCAATGCATTCACCAGCGGAACACAGTGTGAAAGGGTTGACTTTGCCCAGGTATGGCTCTTATTTTATAATTTAGTGAAGAAAATTAAAGTTACTTAGTATTTCTTAACACGAAGGGAGCAGCACATTGAAGAGGTTTTCCAAGAATTTGGGCTTACTTATAAACTATGACATCATCCGTTCTACATGCTTTTGCATTTGTCATCCAGCTTACGTGTTAGTATGTTATGTCACTCAAAGATGAAAAGCGGGTTGCTTCGCCATGTAATTAAGGTGTCTCACCTCTTTTTAAAAAACAAACAAAAAACAATTTCGGCTCGCATTTGTGTCGGCAAATACGCCAAAGCAGTGGTAGTGGAATCTCATCGAGAAATAAAAGCAGTTTTTATTCTATTTTGTATGAATCCTGACTATAAACGGATTCACTGACCTGAGGTCTAACATGTAAGATCACACCTGGACTGCTGACAGTCTCCTATTTTCCGTGGGATTTTCGAGACCGAACTCCCGCCATATACATCTTCGTTTGTAAAGGCGAGCGCAACCTGGGGAGAGTGCCTAAACTACCGAGGGGGGCCCTAGACAAGGGATTTCGATCGACGCCTACGAATCTCAAAAATCCCACGGAAAAATAGGGGACTGTGAACAGTCTAGATCACAACTACATGCTCCAAGCCAGTCCTCTAAACACCAAGTAATCAGTAGTATTACTACTCCCCTCTGGAAAGAACGTCAATCCACCTTAGGGTACCCCCGAACGGAGAAGGCTGGTATTAACGTATTAATGACGGGAGTTGCTTTGAGATTAATTTTTTCAACTGGTGACTCTTTTAGGTTTGAAATTTTCATTCGGAACCTTTCATGTGAAAGGAAAAGACTTTGGCAGTTTGACAATTTTAATGGGTTTTATGCGGTGAACAATCGACTTTTTGGGGATTACCTCCTGGCATACCAGTTTAACTAGGCTCCCCCGCAGCCGTTTTTTGGGCTGTCCCGCAATGCTCCCAAATAGATTTGTATTTGATTGAGTAACTTGGCCGCATTTGCACCTCCTCGTCATTAATATATTCAAATACCACCCCCGCCCCCAACCCCACTCCCTGAGGTAAATTCAAGAGCTTTGTTAAATTTCACCAACGGCTCTCACAAATAGTTAATATTAACGGCAGACTGATCCCAACGGCGGAGGTGACAAGCTTGAGAGAGCAAACAACAAAAGCTAGAATAACTGAAATATATTTGTTTTTTAAAAAAACAAATTTTTTTGCCCGATATTTCGGTTTGCAATACAAACCTTCCTCGGGGGCTGAACGAAAAAGAAAAGTGAGAAACATAAAAGGATCGTTACAAAGAAGATTTAAAATATAAAATGCGTGACAATGATTGGTTGTTTAGGACTAAGTGTGAGACATGTCATTGGCGTGTTTCGTCACGTCTATTTATACCAAGAGGGTGCAATGTTTTAGCTTTGTTGATTAAATGAGCTTCACGAGCCTTTCTAACTGAGTCACGTTTGCTGCGTATAAGTTCAAGCGGGATTAGTTGGACGTCGTTGATTGAGTGGCCAGGTTGGTTGAAATGTAGCGAGACAGGAGTGGGGTTGAGTAGTTGATGGTGATTCAGGATAGATCTGCGATGCTCCCCGAAACGTTCATTAAGTTTGCGCTTTGTCTCCCCAATGTATTGGGAGTGGCACTTCTTACATTGAATTAAATAGATTAGGTTTTTGGAATTACAAGATATGTAGTCAGAAATTTTGCGTGATTCGTGATATGTGATCTCATAAGAATGATTCTTACAATGAACAACTTTTCCTTCAACAACGAACACTATTTACAAGTACACGGGACAGCTATGGGAACCCGCATGGCACCTTCATACGCTAATCTATTCATGGGTAAATTTGAACAACACGCCCTTGGAAACGCTCCTCTCAAGCCGTTCGTTTGGTGGAGGTTCATCGATGATGTCTTTATGATATGGACAGAAGGAGAGGAACACCTTAAAGATTTCATCAGATACTTAAACTCTATTCACGCGAGTATCAAATTTACCCATGAATACTCAAATTCCTCTCATCAGACACTCCCTTTCCTAGATGTCCAAGTCCACCTCAGCAACAACCACATCCAAACAGATCTCCACACAAAACCCACAGACAAGCATCAATACCTCCTCAAAACTTCATGCCACCCGAACCACACTAAACAAACTATTCCATTCAGCCTTTTCCTGCGAATCCGTCGCATATGCTCTACTGACGCTTTCTTTGATAAACGAAGCGAAGAACTCATCAAGCACCTGGTCCAACGTGGTTATAGCCGCTATTCCCTACAAAAAGATGCAAATCGCGTACGAGCCATCCCACGTCACGCAACACTACAGCCACAAGAACAGAAAGCCACAAAAACAGACAGAACACCCTTCGTCATATCCTTCAATCCTGCACTTCCCAAAATCTCATCTATTGTGAAAAAACATATCAACATCCTCCAGTCCTCCGCCAACTGCAAACAAGTTTTCCCTCATCCACCAGTTATCGCCTACAAACGTAACGCAAGTCTACGTGATCTCCTGGTCCATTCCGAGCTACCTCAAAACAAGCCCTCCAACCAACAACCCGCTGGAATTCATAAATGCAACCACCCACGATGCCTAACTTGCTCATTTCTCCAAGAAGGTCAAACGAACTACACTTTTTTCAACACTAACGAATCACGCAAAATTTCTGACTACATATCTTGTAATTCCAAAAACCTAATCTATTTAATTCAATGTAAGAAGTGCCACTCCCAATACATTGGGGAGACAAAGCGCAAACTTAATGAACGTTTCGGGGAGCATCGCAGATCTATCCTGAATCACCATCAACTACTCAACCCCACTCCTGTCTCGCTACATTTCAACCAACCTGGCCACTCAATCAACGACGTCCAACTAATCCCGCTTGAACTTATACGCAGCAAACGTGACTCAGTTAGAAAGGCTCGTGAAGCTCATTTAATCAACAAAGCTAAAACATTGCACCCTCTTGGTATAAATAGACGTGACGAAACACGCCAATGACATGTCTCACACTTAGTCCTAAACAACCAATCATTGTCACGCATTTTATATTTTAAATCTTCTTTGTAACGATCCTTTTATGTTTCTCACTTTTCTTTTTCGTTCAGCCCCCGAGGAAGGTTTGTATTGCAAACCGAAATATCGGGCAAAAAAATTTGTTTTTTTAAAAAACAAATATATTTCAGTTATTCTAGCTTTTGTTGTTTGCTCTCTCAAGCTTGTCACCTCCGCCGTTGGGATCAGTCTGCCGTTAATATTTTCTATTTGAGATAATTTGCTGATCCAGGTCTACAAGTGATCCGGCACCACTCATTGGTTTGTCGCTGTGGAATTGCAGATTTTATTGTATTCACAAATAGTTAACCTGGGTGGGATGAGACAAAGTGGAGTATAATTTGTGACGTAAATCGTCAGCACGTTGGCAAAGACAACCGGTCTACACTGCGATAGTCAGACACCTTAAACACTGAGACAACGCGTTTCCATAAAATAATGCCTTCGCATTTTCTTTAAATCTATAAGTTCCCTTGATTTAATATTTGATGACTTCTGCCCCTTCTCCTCACGACAAGCAATACTTGACCTAGTTTATTCTCGCCATGAGTTATACATTATTTGCATACCGAAAAGTGAGGATTATCATTGTTTAGGTATAAGCTGGCTTGATAAACGGCTTTTACTTAAGCTTATTATTGAGCTAAAATTCGTTTTCATCTTAAAAAAATCCGTTCTTTTCTTGAGGGTTTGCACGTACGTCTCTTCATGGAGGTAAAGGGGGGGGGGGGGGGAGGGATGGGCCGGGGTTGGGGGGGGGGGAAGGGTGGAGAAGACAAGAGGAGCAAAGCAACTGAACGATTTCCAAAGAAATCTTTGGAAAAGCTTCAAGTGCTTCTTATTCGTTAGATAATTTCTACTTTATTATCGATTAAAAGGATTGAAATACAATTTCATTTTCTGGCGCGACATTTTTGTACATTAACAATGGAAGTCGTCTTCTTTGTTAGAATATGAGGGTTGGGGAGTAAAGGACAGGAATCGGGAAGGGTTGTGATTTCTTGTTCGACATGAAAAGAATTTAAAAACACTTTTCTTTTCATGACAAGACATCCTTCTTTTATTGCCTAAAAAGGTCAAAGGTTTAAATAAAGCAGTCCATACTCTCTCTAACCCCTTACCAAGTGTAAACAATTCTATTTCTTCCTTCGAAGCGATTTCCTTCTGTTCCCAAAGTATTTGCCACCGTACGTCACGCTGGAAGCACCAGACCACAGGACGCCATGAATTTGTGGATAGAAGAATTACGAGAAGATCATTTCCGAATCTGTATCCGAGAAGTGAAAACATTCGACGGAAAACATCAGAATCTGCAAGTGGTAAGTTTTTCATTTATACTAACGCGCACGTGACGCCTACCTCAAACCGCACGTGACCTCTTTGTACACACTTATATATTCCCAGATTTACGCAAATTTTAGTCTCGGTGTTTGAGCTAAATTTATCATATCCTCAAGGGGAAAACGGTAAAGATTTTTGTTCAAATACCCTTGAGTTTACACCCGTTTCTGTTCAGTCACGCAAAAGTCGCATGACAGATAGAAAACATTGGACTGTAGCCAAGGTTACAAAACAGTGAAAGTTGCGGATCTGTGACGGAGATCTGGATCGGCATAAAATCTTCAATGAATTTAAACATGTACTGCAAACTGTGGCGAAGGAAAGATAAACGCAAGAGGAATAGAACACAACCTGCCTTTTTAATAAGTGGATTGATTCACAGAGATGTAAAGAATCTGAAAAGAATTGTTGTTGCTGGAGGTACTGATTAGTACTGTGGAGTTCAAAATATAGTGTCGATCCACTGCTGACGATGATTGAGGTGTCATCAAGTTGAGATGAAATACCATTTCACTATTAGCCTGTTTGGTTAACATAGAAAATAATTCTCCCTCGCCTTCCTTAGTTCTTTCATCCTTTTCTTTTTTTTCTTTTTTTTTTTTTTTTACCAAGCAGGCTTCTTCAAACTAAACTGCAAGGTCGAAAGGGAGGCATTAGATAGATTTTTTTCCGTGTTTGGGATCTTTAGTAAGAGATTATCAGTATTATGTAACTAAGCGTACATTTTTTTTATTTTCTCCTTCAGGATTGGTTGGCGTTTTCACAGGGAATTGCTCAGTTGACTTTCCAAGGAAAACTCCAGTTTGAAAATGGTGGGGCTCCCTTAGAACAAGACAACTTCGCCTTCTGCAAGGTAATGATCATTTGTTCTTGTTTTGTACTTGTTTTTACGAACTTTTGAAATGATATAAAAGCAAATCAGAGCAGGAAATGAATAAAGAAATAGTTTCTCCCTCAACCAACTACACAGCATAGAGATTCGATTTAGCTCTCGGGCGCTGTTGTTATTTGGAGATATCAAAAGAGCGAACTGATAACAGGATGGGGCGCTTATTTCTGTTATGATCTCACATGTGGGAATGCCTGGACTGTAAAATGTAAAAATACCATGAACGTCCCAAAAAATTAAAATGACCTGTACAAGTAAAGCAAATATCAGTTTAATCAGCTTCGCTCTTGCATTTTTCTTTGTGACAGGTGCTTAATTTTACTGAGAAATTTTATGCACCTCCTGTTGTCATGGTAACAGTCAATCACCTATACGATAGCAAGAACGTGTATTCTGTTAAGCCGGAAAACAACGTCCTTAACACCTGGATAGAGGTAAGTTATAATCATTCCTGACAAGTAGATTTTTCGGTCTATTTAGTAAAAAAAAAAAAAAAAAACCCTTCAGAATCACAGTCACATGAATTTACAACCTTTAAATTACATGTCAAACCCGGTAGTGTTCCATCAAGCTATTCACCTCGAAACCTTCCATTAGTTTCATGAAAAACACAAGCCATTCTCCTCGAGACCTTCCAAGTTTCATGAAAAACAATTGTCTTCAACCTTAATTTTTTTGCAACAAATTATCGCTTAGTGCATTGATTGCCATTTTACTGATTTCATGCATTTCTGCTCTTATCACAGGAAACAACAATTTCTTATGTCCGCGTCTGCATAAAAGACTTGGCAGGAATGGAGAGCCAACATGATCCGGTAACAGTTGATTACGCAGTTATTGGAGGTAAATAAACAACACTGTATGACAGTTTTACTTTCTGATATTCTTTGAAGTCACCACGGGCTAAATGAGACCTCTTTCAATAAATGAAAAAAGCACATGTATGTATTACTTCATATTAAAATGAAAATAACATATTGGAAATTACGTACTTTTAGAAATTCTGATATTATTAGTCCAGTCCTGTTACAAAACTTAACGAACAGACAAAAATGTCGTTTGTGACATAAGGTCAGCTAGAATTTTCGGAAAGCCAACCGAGCAGCTCAACTAGCAGATTTTGGGGATTTGAATCTGTTCGCTAAAATTTTAAGCCACTTTCAACAAAAGAATCGGAATAAATTAAACGGCGTTTATAATAACAATGTTGTAAAACAGAAAACAGCATCCGAAATTTTTTTTGGTTTGTTTAAATTCCTTCATTGTGTGAAACAGTTGAAATGGATAAAATTTGAAAGTTATTTGCATGCAGAACATGACCCGGCCTTAGGCGAGGGACCACAATCGCTTGGCTTCTAAGAAAACAACCAGCAATCAAGTCTTGTTACATAACAGCGATTTAGAAATGCGTTCTATAATTGTTTCTTTCATTTTCTTATTCCTTATAAACCCTCTTAAGTAAGAGCAATTTTTGAGAAAAACAAAACGTAAACTTTGTTGCATTTCATGTTACAGATGTTGATCCCTGCATCAATGTTTCCTGTAAGTACTTTGCCGTTTGTAAGGCATTTGGTCCCAGGGACGCGCGGTGCATATGCGTGGATAATTGTCCGTCGTATGAAGAGCCTGTGTGTTCCTCTAATGGTACTACATATGACAACGTTTGTGTGTTCCAGCGAGAAATGTGCCATCTGAGAGCAAACTTCACTCTCTATCACCCGGGTGATTGTACAGGTAACATCATTGATTTCGCTTCTTTTCCATAGCTGTAGATGAGTGTTAAACAAACGTAAAGTGGACATTGACAGTTACACGACACCACAACACACCATCTACAGTATCCACGTCTGATAACAGTAGTCCCATTATAGGATTGAATTGACTTAGTGTTGTTAACTTTTTTGCAGGATTCCCTTCTCAAAAGGGCCGGCATCGCCTCCACCACTATCCAGTTTGGGCTGAAGCAGTTTGTGAACAAGTTCCACTGGCTCCTTACGTCTTTTATCCTGACAAACCGGTTCACATACAGGTTTCTGTCAATCACGTGAACTTCTCAGATCCCTCATATGTCCATGAAGCAGTTGTTGCTTGGGTTGAAGAAATCATGGAGAACAATTTTACAGTTTGTGTTACACGGGCCGGGAGAAACGAGAAAAGAAATGGAGAAACGTTTGCAACTGTTGACTGGCTTGCATACCAGGGGGCCCCTAACGGGGGAGTGTCTGGTGAAATGGACATGCCTACTTGGTGGACTGGAACGAGTTGTCGTACCGTGTCACTTCCCTCGGTAAGAAGCAAATTTGTATTGGTTTATTTTTGAAACTGAGTTTTAAATTTTGATCTGTTCTGTTGTGGCAACACAAACTCTAGCACCAGCTTAGTCAGTGTACTGGAAGGTATATTGAACTAGACGTAAGGGGAAAAGTGCTGACAATTAAATAATATCTCCACCCACAAATCAGAGAACTTCAAGATTTGAATTTAGTTTAGGCAAAAGAAATTTTTATTTACCGCTTTTATTTACATATAAACATTCGCATTGCCGTTAAAACTTAGCCCTTTTTTGTTGTCCTTGATTTCAGAGCAAGTTTAAGTCGACGCCCACAGTCCTAGTGTCAGCGGAGCATGAAAGGCGTGGTGTAAAACACGATGCATCCTCTGTGTGGTTAGAAGATATCACGAAAACTTCTTTCAAGATCTGCGTTCGAGAATTACAGAACTTTGATGGGGCGCACCAAAGTATTCATGTTGTAAGTGATTTTAGTTGTTACTCTCCTTATGATTTCCTCAAGTTCAAACTTAGCGCCAAAACTCAACCGAAGCCCGTTATATGAAAAACTGCACCCGATTTATACCGCTTTGTTGGACGGTACGGAAAAAGACTGGATGAAAGGAAAACAATTGTTCTTGGAGTTTTTCTTGAAGCATGCTCTTAATGTTTTCGATCCGTATATTTCATTTTATCACAAATGGAAATATGCTGCTTTCGATTTATACAGTCTTGCACTGGGTATTCTTATAGGAAGATCACCATAGCTATTTCTTCTGTCTTAAACATTAACCTCTTGAACGGTTGACAAGTAACAACGTGATAACAAACAATGGCTTCTTTATAGGATTGGATAGCGTTTGAAGAGCTTCATCGACCTCTGTTTAGAGAGCATGGAGCTATATACTTCTCCAATTCGAACAAGCCATCCCGAGATTTCAACTATGCTTTTTGTGAGGTAGGTAGGCCATTGTTGCACTCACGTTTACAACCTCTGACGGTCTTTGGACGGTTACGACTTCTTTTATAGATAACCAACCGCACGTCTGATCGCGAACATATGCAGTTATACATTCACACTTGTAGTTAAGTGCCTACATTTGCACGTGCACCCTAACTCGATCATGCAAACAAACTTACGTATATGCTCACACTCGCTTTTTCGTTCATTTTCTATTTGCTCTCCTATTCACTTTCTATCAGATGCACTGCTGCCCACTCATACATTCTCAACTTTTAATTTAATCAACCATTCATCTCTCCTTTCCCTATTTTTTCTCTCCCTTCTTATCTTTCTTCCCTGTTCTTTTTATTTCTTCTTTCCTTCCTTTTGTTGTTTTATGCCCTAGTTCATAATTGCTTGGTTGATTTTTTCAATTGTTAATTTCATTCTTTGTTTGAAAACTTTTCAAACAATTATAAACTTACAAAAGATTTGTTTTACCATCATACACAAACAGTTGAATTCTTTTCCTTTAGGATGTCGTATTTAAGAAGCATTACAATGACTCTCCCGAAGTCTTGGTGTCAGCAAACCATTCAACAAGTGGAGGAAACCTTAATCCTTTGTACAACTCCATTTCAGCTTGGGCTGAGGTAAGATAACAACAGCATTTGTAAGTTAATCTTAGCCTCACTCGTGTTTTGCAATGCACCGTAAGAGATGTGAGCATACAGTGTAGAGTGATCGTTAAGAGCTCGTTAGGCGAGATCCTTGGTTTGAGAATTGGACCTAGCTTGCTGTCTCCTTTTGAACGGGTGAGGGTATTATAGAGGCGAGAACTGAGGCCTTACGATAAACTGGCTATCTATATAGGGAAGTATAGTTACCCCTTAGTGACTTTATGCTAAGAAAACGGGATCTCATCTACGCCTTGATGGGCAATTTCAGGAACAGACTTACTCTTAAGTTGTCTTTATGGTTGCATGTTACTAATTTCTAAAACATTTTGTTTTTCTATTCTTTGCAGTACATAAACAAGACGGGCTTTAGAGCTTGCGTGAAGGAACTCTTTGTGCAACAACACGACCCTCTGTCAGTGTCTTACGCAGTTTTGCCAGGTAGGCTTTGAGCCATAGCAAATTATAAGTAGCGCTGGAATTCTTGGTCTAACTACAAATCCATTCTCAAGAGAATATTATTTGATGTCTCAGATTTGATCTGCTTCTGTTTAAAAAAAATTCCCTAAGTCTTCTTCTTCTTCTTCTTCTCATGCAAAAGTTGTCTTTTGAAAACAGGAAATTTTATTACAGCCGGGACAAATTTTAGTCTCCCACGGAAAAGCTACTGCTTGGGACGCAAGCCAAATTATGGGTTGGTTCACAACCTTAAAAAATGTTTGCCTATTTTTCCTCTTACGTCAAATAACTTTTTCGTACCATTAGTCTATCCTTTAACATTACGGTAACGACAAGAGCTTCGTAGTTTAATTTATTACTTTATTTTTCAAAGATGTCTGTGAACCCGGTTGGAGTTTCTACAATGCCTCCTGTTACTTCACCAGCGAAACATGCGAGACCTGGTCCAATGCAAGTATAACCTGCAGAGGCATGGGTGCTAATCTAGCTGCTATTGAAAGCCAGGAAGAAAACGTATATATCCAGCACAGGCACAATGGCGACAAAGCGTGGATCGGTTTAAATGACATTGCCACAGAAGGATTATTTAGCTGGGTGGATGGATGTCCTGATAAATTTCGCTACTGGGCTCAAAGCCAGCCAAACGACTTTAGAGGGGAGGACTGCGTCCACACCCTGGGGGCAGGGCATGGGTACATGTGGAATGACGTGGATTGCTCTGCCTGTCATCAGTACACATGCAAGAAAGGTAGTCACAAATTAGTTTCTGTCCTACTAGATACATTATCTTCCACTATACTGAGAGCAATATATATTCTCTAAAGGAGACTCTAAAAGAAACAAGAGACGGGGGAGACGGATAGGGAAGGGGGGAGGAGGAGGAGGATGGAGACAGACTTTCTAATAAACTGATTAGACTAGCTGTTATTTTTTCTCTCTCTTTTTTATGCCATAATATCCTTCTTTAAAGCCACTTTCAAATACCTTTTTGCTCAGATTATGATGAGTGCAGCAGCAATCCATGTTTGAATGGCGGCACATGTGTGATCGGAAAAAGGAAATTTACTTGCGTCTGCCCTCGGACACACAAAGGAAGGACATGTGAAGGTAAATATACAACTCAGTTTTTTGATTTCTCTTTACCTGTATTTAGCCTGGGCTTTTAAGTCTGTGTTCTGTGTCAGGGGTGCCCCACTCTCATCAATGGATCATTAACAACGTCAAGAGTGTTGAAAGTATCTCTACAAACCTTGAAGGGTACAAAGTATTTCCATATCTATTTCTTTTGAGGTCTGCAAAATGAGATGCTGACCGCATTTGATGTGCATATTGCGTATTTTTTCCCACACGTCCGCCAGCAAGGTTTCTCAATGAAAATATCAAGTCATTATACCATGTTCTTGCCACATAGATTTGGCGAAAAAGCCACAAACTTTTGTAGTGGTTGCCTTTGCATTTAAGGCGTTATGAACTTTAAAATTAAGCGCAGGTACTTTGTGCAGCGCCCCTCTCCTCCCTCAGGGAGACGTTGGGATATCCAACAACAAAGTTCTTTTTTTTACCTTATGGAATCGGAGAAAGTTTATCCGTGTAATATTTTTCTTTTATGGGAATAAAAATTGTAAATTTTCATTATTAGTTAACGGTTAAACGCATTTGTTGTGTTTCAGAGTTTGACGAATGTTCCAGCAATCCCTGTATGAATGGAGGCACTTGTACTGATGGAAACAATAACTACACATGCGCATGCCCTTCACCGTATTTTGGCAAGCAGTGCCAACGTATGTATAACAAAATGCTTTTAAGTAAAGGAAATATACTTGGGAATGCTCAGTTCCATCATCCGTCAATAACCCTTGACACATGATTTTCAATTTGAATGGCGATTTTGAAGGCGATTTAACCCTCAGGGCCGGGTTGTTCGAACGCCGATTAACGCTAATCCAAGATTAGATTTTAATCTAGGCTTTCAGCTCGCTCGTTAAAAATGGTTTTAAAGGCTAATTTCGAGCTAAAGGTAAAGAAAGGTCTAGGTAAAAACTGAGGGCCAAACTTTTTCTTGGAAGAATCTTTATCGATTAGCAATTAAACTCGAGTCAAAGTTTGCGTTCATCCAGGATTAGCTTAATCGGGCTTTGGACAACTGGGCTCAGGTGTAAAGGGGGGGGGGGGGGGGGGGCTACCCCTTCTAGATTTTGTCAGAAGCGAACTGTCGTCTAGAAGTATGCGTTTTTAGAGACGATTTTTATGGCAATTTTAAGCACAGTTATTTCAAATTGCCTATGGAAACTACAAGCGATAATTCCTGTAAAATTGCGGCGATCTGATTATGATTTGGAAATACTAAGCGTGTAACGACTCGAGAAATGCGCAAGCAATGTGAGCATAAATTACGTAAAAACCTCTCTCAAAGCAACTTTAAAGTGTATTTTTATTGAAATTATATTATTTGCTTGATAAAATCTTCATGTTGTTTCAACTCGAATGAAAATCGAAAAAACTTTTCCGTATCACCTTTTCCCCCCTCGAATTTCAAATGTATAAAAACGTGAAACTTCGCTTCGGCAAACGAAGGAAAGAAAAAATGATCAAGAATCTTTTTGAGTTTTGAAACGATAACAACGTGAAGATTAATAATACAAGTTAAAAGTATATAAAAAAGAGCTATTAAAAACCTATTCACATTTCATTTCGATTAAAAAAAGATAATATTTTTAAGCAACAATGTTTTTGTAAAGAAAAAGAAAAAAAAAAAACAAATGTTCTTTCATTTTTAATTTGCAGGACCCCACTGAAAACCGCCGAGGCGAGTGGGCTCCCTGGATAAATATTATTATTATTATTATTATTATTATTATTATTATTATTATTATTATTATTATTATTATTATTATTATTATTATTAATGTCATGAAGTTTTTAAAAAAAAATGAAATTCGGCATTTTAAAATCAGTTCCACTTGATAAAAAGAAAATAAAAAAAATAAACAAAATACGCATCTCTCAAATGGCCCCTTCTGCAGTTTCAATGTCAATAATAATAATAATAATAATAATAATAATAATAATAATAATAATAATAATAATAATAATAATAATAATAATAATAATAATAGAAACATCGCAATGAAGGAAATAGAAAAGAAAAGCAAATACAAAGACCTAGAACTAGAACTAGAGAATGTGGCACATGGCAACCATAGTGATCCCTGTAGTTGCTGGGGAGCTTGGTACAGTAAAGAAGGGGATGGTAGAAAACATCAACATCAATATCAGAGAGAGCTACTGTGACAGAGATTCAAAAGATCTGCATGCTGGGATCTGCGCAAATCCTCAGAAAGGTGCTTAGTATCTGAATAGAATGATTGACTTGAGTGACTGATGCCCCAGGTGCATGGTTTGCACCCAGCTGATGCACAAAATGAACACCAGCAAAGAGTGATAGTAGAGACAATGATAATAATAATAATAATAATAATAATAATAATAATAATAATAATAATAATAATAATAATAATGATAATAATAATAATATTATCTTTATCTTAATAATAATATCTTTATTAAACAAAATTACGCATCTCTGAAATGGCTCCCTCTGCAGTTTCAATGTCAATGTCCGCGTTCTTGATGTCTCGTTGAATTCTTCGTAATGTCCTAGAACCTCTTAGACAGACGAGTGCAGATCTTAACAGTGCGAATGAAATTCGGCTTCTGATCCATGACATGGTTTTGGCATATTGCTCCCCTTTCTTGATAGCAATCAGCTCCGCTAATCGACTATGGTATCTCAAGCATTCATTGCCCATTCCGCCGGTTGTAATCATTCTCATTCTCGTGCGTACGATAGATCTGTTGCAGCTCCAGGTCCTTATACGATTCAGCATTGGGGTGGCAAACCCTTACATCAAAGAACGCCGATCGTTGTTGCTCCCAGAACCCACGTGCATGAATATCCAATCTCGCATCTTGTGCTTTGTTGGATCCTCCTCTATGATGATAATAATAATAATAATAATAATAATAATAATAATAATAATAATAATAATAATAATAATAATTTTTTTAAACGGTAATAATCTCTTTATTAAAATATTCAAAGCAAAATTCCTATTTACAAGTTAAAAGTAGAAAAAGGAATAATAATAATAATAATAATAACAATAATAATAATAATCTCTTAACACAAACCTATGCACTCCTATTTCTTTTTTTAACTATTTATTTCGTAAAATGGATAACAACTCAAGACATTCTCAGTTTACATTGCATTATCCAGCCTAAAAATACAAATTTATAAAAATACAACACGATATTCTTCTTTTCTCCTCTTCTGCTCTATTTCCTACTTCATTTCTCACTTTCAATAGTTTAAAGGAGGACTTGACCTAAATTTGAATGAAATTCGAAGAGGTTTTAAGAAGGGATAGAAGAAAGAAAATGATTTTTGGAACACTAACAGACAGTTGATACCCACGCAAGAGCACCCCAGGTTGCTAGTGGACTAACTTGGTATCCGTCTATTAATTATTAACTACAAATTCTTATTTTAAAACTTCACTAATTCTTCAATATTTCTTATTTCTCTTAATTTAACCAATACTTCTAGAAAAACTATCTCCTCCTAAATATACCCAAAACTCACCCTAAAATTCACAAAACACCCCACAACAAGATTTACGGGATGAACATAGAGTTTTTGGATCGCTTGAAACGTGAACGAGATATTTCCATTACAGTCAACCCAGGTCACGCGTGAACAGTATTTCCAAGAATGAAATGAACATTCGAATTTCTCTTTGTAAGGTCCTACATGTGAATGGAATGTTGGACATTTCTCTGGAAATCGTTCCGAAAAGGACGCATTAACTGAAAAAAAGATTCAAAATACTTGGGAAACAATTGTTATTCTTGAAATATTCAATTTTGCAATGTAAAGAAAAATTCATAGCTTTATACCGTCAATAAGCTAGGGAAATTTATACGGGAACTCTGAAATCTCGTTGGCGATTTTCAAAACTGACACGTAATTTCAAAACTCCGTTCAAATTTCAAAAATATCGTTCACGCGTGACCTGGGTTGACTGTAAAGCCATGTAAAGTGCGGTAAAATGGCGTTTACGTTTTAGTCCCCCCTTAAAAAGCATCTAAAAGTTAATATATAATAATAATAGTAATAATAGTAATAATAATAATAATAATAATAATAATAATAATAATAATAATAATAACAACAACAACAACAACAACAACAACAACAATAATAATAATAATAATAATAATAATAATAATAATAATAATAATAATAATAATGGAATGATAACTTTATTATTTACAAGAATAAAATGTACTAGATACAGTTTGACTCTATTAAAACCTGAGTGATTTTACAGTTTGCTGTCCTAAAATTGTAAAATGTCAACATCTTATATATAAAAGCTAATTCATATGGGTTTGGTTCAGAAGATAAAAGAACAATTTCCACTGATGTAATAAAAATATATATACCCTCATAATAAGAATATTCTAAATAAATGCCCAGTCACAGTGTTTCCAATCATACACTAGCTAAAATAATAATAATAATAATAATAATAATAATAATAATAATAATAATAATAATAATAATAATAATAATAATAATAATAATAATAAATTGGTCATATACATTGTACAGTGACGTCACATGCCATTCCTTATTTCCGTTTTACAGATACGGATGAATGCCAATCAAATCCATGTCTGAATGGAGGAACCTGTATAGATGGAGTGTACAATTTTACTTGTGTTTGTCCAGGCTTTTATGGTGGACAGCGATGTGAAGGTACATTGTAGCATAGCTGCCATAGCTGCCATAAATTAAGAAGAACCGTGTGGTATTTTATTTTCTATTGAAAGAAATGTCCACACGTATCCGGAAAATTTTTTTCCCGCAAATATTTTTTTGCGGATGCGAAAATTTTCGCGTCCACACGCAGCGTACTCGAATCGTTTTCAGCCGTCCACACGTATCCGAGTGTATCCGGAAATTTTCTGATTTGCTCAGTGCGCAGTTCTTTTGCCAGAGAGAATCCTGAAATGAGCATGCACATAATTGCGATTTAGGCGCCATTGTTTTCTCGCCATAGCTACTGCGAGGTGTAAATAGTCGAAGCTTGTAGTTTATCACTCGAACAAATGTCTAAATCTACTGAAAAAGTCAAGGAAAAGTATGCTGATATGATGCCCACTGTTCATTGATAACAATCTCAAAACATTCTGTCTATCTCTAATGTATTGGTTGTGTAAATTTATCACAGCTGCATTTATCTGAACGCACGATATCAAACTAGAAATCAGAGCAACTAACAAACAAGCTACAACCTTGCTGTACGCCATGTTTGTTTATAATGCTCGCCGTGAAGACTGGATCCGAGAGAATGACGAAAGCGTATTCGAAAATTTCCGGATACGACCGTCCACACCTATACGTATTCGTGTCGGATAAAAAAAATTTCCACTCTGGAGAGCGTTTTCAAAAATTTCCGGATACGGCCGGAAAATATGCTGGATACGTGTGGACGCAAGCCGTATTCGTAAAAAAAATTGCGTTTTCACAAATTTCCGGATACGTGTGGACGACGCCTAAGGCCTGGAAAAGATTCTCCCTACACAATTCGTAGCTTGGAAGCAAGCGTCAGCTGAACGAATCCAGATTCGCGCGGAAAATACTCAAAGTGATACAGGGGATAAAATCGTGCAGACCGAAAATAAAACCTAGAGGAAACACTTGTTTTCAGGTCACAATTTGGCGCAGTGCCCTGCGTTGATTTTCATTTTCATGCACGCAACATTAAGTATGCCACCGTAAAATACAGAAGCATGTTATTTGATATAGCGAAAGTTCTACTGGAAAATTTTTTCTCGTCCTACCAGAGAAGTTTAAAGTTTGAGAATATAGCAAGCTTTGGAAAATAAAAACAGACAAACAATGCGATAGGTCTTCAACTATCTTCAACTGCAATTTAGAGGTTCTTTTGTGTGGAGATAGGATATAACCATGGTAACCACTATGATGTCACAATTGCATGATGACAGATTTGTAAAGATATCCAGAGGTTGCCTTGGTGATCAGATGATTACTTGTTGTCTCAGATTCATCCGGTTTGGGCAAAAAAAAAAAAAAAAAAAAAAAAAAAAAATGTGGTGATATTAAAACTAACTACCTTTACAAGCGTATACAAAATGCTTCTGGAGCACCAAGAGGACCAACAAAAAGTGCTTTTTTTCACAGTATAAAAAAACGGAATCACTTTTTATACACAAGAAAAGAACCTGAAAAAGCTTGAGCAATCTTTTTCAAGTTTCTGAGATCCATTTCTATCTTGGCCTTCTGTAGCCGAAGACACATATTTTTTACTGAAGCCATTACAGAGTATCTAGCACAGCGCAATTAAACAAAACTGGATCATTAATCTTGGATTTCTTCCTATTCCGTTGAGCCTTTAAAAATTGTTAAATTAAAGGACTTTAGAGGAACACTAGACACGGGTGAAAAGGTCCTTTTAAAACCCGTTCGGTGAAATTAACTCCCATGGCTTTGAGAACTGTGGTATTTGGAATTGGAAGCCGCCGAAACTGAGTAACAAATGTGGACTTATCATCAGTTTGGACCTTGGTTCAGGCTTTCAGCTTTTTATCGCTTAAAAATAATTAGTTGGTGTAAATGAAGTATTAATCTTGAAATTAATCCTCTCTTGTTTCCATTATTTTAAGCTGATTATTTCTACATCTTTGCCAGATCTAAGTCTTTTTTTCCTATTTCTTGTTAAAGGTATCGCAAGAGTATCGTGTAAAAATCTTCTACAAGCCGGTTACACCTCAAGTGGAACATACTCTTTGAAAATTAACGGTCATTCGTTCCAGGTTAGTTCTAATGTAATTTTCTCTGTTTCTTCAACGTACGTTTTTCGATGTTAATATTGATCAAGTACTAAGATAACCACGATATTCTAAATGTCAGGAGCTCTCTAGAGTCAACAATTGGCTTCCTGCAAATACGCTTACTCTTAATACATCTAAAACTGAGTTTATGTTGATTGGATCAAGACAAAGGCTTAGCACATTTGATACTGACTTCCCTCTCACTTGAAATTTATGAGGCACCTGTTAGTCAAGTGACTGTTACTAAATCCCTTGGTGTTTATGTTGACCAAAATCTATCTTGGAATGTTCCCGTCAACAATTTGTGCAAAAAGATTGCTGCTGGCATTGGTGTGATGAAACGTTTTAGAGCTTTTGTTCCATTTGATACTCTTCAATGTATGTATTCCTCTTTAGTGCAGCCAACTTCGATTACTGTAGCGAGAAACACTATCTACTAAACTTCACTATCTACTAAACTTTTAGTTTAATATAGAAATAGTGTTTTTAAGTCCTGATGAGATGACCTTGTTTAAATAAAGTTATTTATTCGTTATTCATTCATTCATTCATTCATTCATTCATCCATCCATCCATCCATCCATCCATCCATCCATCCATCCATCCATCCATCCATCCATCCATCCATCCATCCATCCCTCCCTCCCTCCCTCCCTCCCTCCCTCCCTCCCTCCCTCCCTTCCTTCCTTCCTTCCTTCCTTCCTTCCTTCCTTCCTTCCTTCCTTCCTTCCTTCCTTCCTTCCTTCTTTCCATGCTTCCTTCCTTCCTTCCTTCCTTCCTTCCTTCCTTCCTTCCTTCCTTCCTTCCTTCCTTCCTTCCTTCATTCATTCATTCATTCATTCATTCATTCATTCATTCATTCATTCATTCATTCATTCACTCATTCATTATCAAGGGCATGCATTTATATTTTAAAAGCTCTGCTATTTTAAATTAGCAATAATTAGTGACGATTCAAGTATAATGTCTGATGCTTGAAAGCATTCGTAAATTCTCTAAACCGTTTGGCTGTTAGCGTGTTTACTGAACATTCCATGAAACCTGCGACAAAATACAACCGCTGTGTTTATGATTAGACAGGTTTTGTTAGCCAATGCACTGCATGCATCCCAAAAACGTCCTGAATGAATAAATGCGATTACTCCAGTCAGCTGTCATACAGAGAGTAAGGAAAACCACAGAACAACAAGACAGCAGGGATATTTGTCTTGTTGATTGCTGTAACTTCTTACACACACAAAAAGATATGTTTTGGCAAACTTTTCCTTTATCGGGAGTGGGTCTATCCAGGCTCCTGATCTATCTTAGTAGAAGTGGGAGTCTTAAGTACTTCTTCCAAATTAGAGTAATTTAACTCCAACCGGGGGGAAGGCGGGTGGTCGAACGATTATGACACTCGCGCTCCTTGGTGAATTAATTTGTAACTCGCCGCCTCAGATTGTAGCTCGGGTTCAAATAAAAGCACTAATCGAATACTTTCTTCTTTTAATTCTTCAGTATTTTTTAACTAGTTATCCTTTTCCGTTGTTGCCTTAATAGAAGAAACAACTGATGACATTTTTTATTTCCGAGTAAGCCTTTGCTCACGTTGTATCGGTTGTTTAGATACATGATAAGCGAAACTAAGCGAGGTTGGCACCTGAATATCAAATTAGCTTAAGCTTACAGCATCTGTAATAACGCTCGACCTGACTAAGAACGAAAATTATAACCAAAAGACAACATGGATAACAAGGAATGGAGAGGAAACCAACACATGGCTGTCAAAAGAGCAAGCAGGAGAAAACGTAGCTCGAGTAAGTGACTTGGTGGAAAAAACTGGCAATTGTTATGCTAACCTGTTAGTGCACACAAGCGAGGGCAAGTGAAACTTCTTTTGCAGTCGGAGACTAGTATTGGACTAGGAAAAGTGAACTACTCGTTTGACTGATTCAATCAGTGAAGTATAATCATTACAAAACATTTGTACAACCTAGTAAATACCTAAAACAAGAGATAGAGGAAATAAGCCGGTCTCAGGCCCCTTTATGCAAGCTTGTAATCCAGACGAACATCACCAGAAGCCGCCCGGCACAAACCGGATAAACGGTCACTTGAAGTTACAGCTTTGGAACCGAGTGCGTGTGTCATATCTGCCAGCCATGGTGGATCAGAGAATTAACTCTGCTGCGTTTGTTTAAGTGCTAAGTGAACCCATGAAAATCCTACTGAGGGTTAGTCCTAGTAAGGAAATGCAATGGGAAACCACACGAAACAAAGAAAAACATTTTTGACCTCCGCGGCCTTCACATTTGCCGCAATTACCACCATTATTATCCACGACTTGCTCAGTTCTGTCCTCGTATCTCAGTTCGTAGAGCAACGGATGATCAAAATCGGAGGTCGTGGGTTCGTTTCCCGCCGAGGTCAAAGAGTTTTCCTTGCCTTATATTGTTGTTGTTGTTGTTGTTGTTGTTGTTGTAGTAGTTTATTGTGGAAATACGCTTAGCTTTTGTGAGACCAGGAAGCTAGGCTTATGACCTCCCATTTCCTTACTAGGGATAACGCTCGGTGGGAAATTCATGGGTTCACTTAGCACTTTAACATACACTGCAGAGTTAATTCTCTGACCATCATTTGTGTCACTAGAACTTAAATAAGCGGTGCAACATTCATTTGAACCATTCATATCTATTAGCTACTTGGACACAATAAAGCTTTTTCAGGCGCTTATCTACCGTCAATAAAGTCAGTTTTGAAAGCCTGGGTTTTCGACCAGGCTACAAACAGTATGTTTTCATTCGAATTGCTTGGCAATTACGTTAAATATCGGATATAGTCCTCTTGCGTAATCTCACTGCTATCATGCCATTAAATATTTCCTGAATAACGTTGTGGCACACGACGTTCGTCGTTCAGCTATAGATAGTCGCAAAATTAACTCCGTCGTTACCAGAATGTACCTTAAAGCTGTGTCAAACCCTTTCCTTAGAATCTATTCATAGAACATTTACCGTTAAAAATTAAATTCGCTAATAGCTTACGGTGCTTTATCCCCCTCGCATAATTGATATAAAAAGATTATTTTTATTTTAGCAAGGTCATGCTCCGTCTTAAAAAGTACGTCTTGACCTTACATAAGCTCTTGCTGTGTTTCTCCAGGCTTATTGTGACATGTCAGCAAACGGAGGCGGTTGGACACTTGTTGCTCGGTTCTCAAATAATGATGGGAAAAATTGGATGAGAGACGATGCTTACTGGTGGTACGACATCCAATCCTCGCGGGGATCCTACACAAGCACTTCAAGTAACTATGACATGATATCACCAGCGTTTTGGAAAGTCAGGGGAAGTGACCTTAAGATCACACGAAGCGACGATAGTTCGCACTCCGCCCTACTTCGTACTTACACCAACTGCTTAGGTTCAAGAACTCTCAGGGGATTCTTGTCCAGCTATGGTAGGTTTACTTATACCACCATTTGGTCTGATGATCGATGCCTTGGAAGCTGCCGAGTGTATTTTGGAGGATGGTATAGCTCCACTCCAAGCTTCAAGTATGCACACTGTAGTAGCAACATTCAGCGAAGCAACCGCATTGGATTCTGGTGCCAGTGGGATACTGGTGATGGGTCAGTGATGATGTTTGGTGGAGGAGGTGGCAACTGTGGCAGAGCAGATCATGGTATTGGGATCACTGAGAGGAATAATGGAGGGGCGTTTCAATGGTCAGGCTCTGAGCAAGATTTTGGAGGAGAGACTGACAGCTCCCACACCAGTTCTTACTCTTTAAATTTGTGGATTCGCTGAAAGCAAGAACCTGAACACAGCTACTGCCTTTTTTAAATAGAAGCCGTGTAGTCATAAATGATATATCCGATAGTAAAACCAAGTTAAAGTAGGAACCTTTTCCATTGCAAAGTCGGTATGAAATAATTCAGAATGAAATTAAAATTTTCACTGTCGTGCGTACAATGCCTAGGCTTGATGATGTTTGGAAATGGAGGTGCCAGCTTTAACAGAGCAGATAATGGGATTTGAAGAATATTCTCAGAATGGAGAACTAGATTCTGGCGATGATACTAATTCTTATTCCCTGAACTTGTGGATTCGCTTAAAGTAGTAAACTTAACAACAGTGCATGCCTTTACAAGAAAGAAACATTGTCTTATGAGAGCTAGATAAGATATTTGTCTCACTAGAAACTGTTTGCGCTTATGAGGACGTCTTCTTCACATACGATTTGCACTTTGACCTAGTCATGCGCACAAGTCCGAAATTGGCGAGACTTGTCACATGATCGCTAGGGTAATTCTGGGAGTAATTTCATCGTCTCTAATCACAGTTTTATGACACGCGATCTAGTCTTCTTAAGGACTCTCACTTGTCATATTAAAATCTTTAAAAATGCCTCTCCTCAGCCGAAAAATCGAAACTCGTTACTAGGAGCTATATCACAGTTTACTCGTCTTAAAAATAAATAATGTAAACAACTTTGTCTTGTTGTTTTTGATGTTTGGTAACAATTGTTATTGTTAAAAAAAATATTGCCGCAGAGCATTTAGAAACTATTTTTGTTATATTTGCACCAGGACGTACACCATCCTCGTTAGCACAAGAAATACACATGTCTGAGGTTCAAGACCGTTCTGCGCACAAGCATTGAGACTTCATGATTTATTATCTACTCCCTCGGCAAGCCTTATTTTCGGATCTTTAGAACAAGGTTGGATAAAATTCCAGCTTAAATAAGTATGTGCTGATATGATACCAGGAAGGCTAGTTGATACTTTTAGTCAGGCCAGATTTGTTTGTAGTCAGTCACTGAAGTAATATCACCAGCCGGCCCTCCGTAACAGCCCCGCGGTAAAAAGCACTGCGCCCGAGCACAAAATTGAACTTCCAGAAAATATCGCATTTCCGTTTACGCATTGACACCTGTTAACTGACCATAAAAATTCCCATCCTGCTAAGTTTAAAAAAGCAACTAACTTTGAGTGTGGGAAATTAATTTATTGTGCTAACGTAAAGCTTTTGCTTGGATAAAGTCGTATCACCTGCGCGAGCAAAAATATCGCTTGTGTAGCCGAAGATTAAAGTTCAGAGCCGTTCACCCTAAGAAAAATTTTTTTTTGTTAAATCCGAATTGTGTATTACATTGTTCAGTGAGTGACACAGGCATGCTCGGAAAAAGGATCGAAATCCGAGCTCTCCGTGTTGATATATGTCACATGCGAAATTGAATAAATGTGATGGTATAGTTTAGGCCTAGTAAATGAATACGGGTGTTATTGTGTTGGTTTGATGTTGCGGTTCGGTGAAAGGCGAGAAATGTAAAAAGAAATGTCAAAGTTAACGTAAATGTTCAAATGCGAAGGCTGCAGCCGATATTCTTTTTACAAACATGCATAGTTAGCCGGCCAGAGCCAGTAAGATCCCAGGGGGCAACAAAAGGTTCCTCGTGAAACTCATGATCATTCGTGGCCTCTCCGAAAACTGTCAACTTGGATGCCATTGGAAACATAGTTATAGTCTGTACCGTTTAGAAACTAGCCTGCCTGACAGTCACTAGAAAAGGGAAGGGAAGAGGGGCATCAGGCGCGCGCGCGAGGTGAGAGCGCGGAACACTGCATGACGACGCGTAAGAGAAGGAGGGAGGCGCCTGTAGCTTAGTTATTTTCAGTTTCGCCATCACGCCCTCATGTTAAAGAGACACTGTCATGGGTTAACATGCACAGTACTGCACCCTCTCAGAGACTCTCTCGGGCCGTGTGTTTATGTCACCCGCTAAAAAATTATTTTTGCAATCGATGATTTGAAGGTCAAGAGATGGTAAACAACCCAGCTGCAACAAGGCCCCGTGCGGTGGAAAGTAGCAGATGCTTCATGCTACAGAAATAATAATAATAATAATAATAATAATAATAATAATAATAATAATAATAATAATAATAATAATAATAATAATAATAATAATGATGATGATGAGCTGCCCTTGGGTTGAAAACAGGGGGGGAAAGATGCTGAGAAAGACAACAAAGTACGGGCCATTACGCTGGGAGCTCGAGCAGAGATATCCTGAATATCGTGTGAGACAGTTCAATATTATTGTGGATGTACTCGGAGGTTATTCAAGAGACGTCAGGAAGGCACTTAAAGAGCTAGTGGGAGATAAAAGCGACAAAATAGCTCTGCAGATACAGAAATCAGTTATCACAAGCTCACTCAACATTGCCAGGCGTTTTAAGCTTTTTAAATAATGGACATTAGGCGTTTTATTATACTTTTATTTTTATTTATTTTTTAAGTGTTTTCTTCGCGATAAGCAGAACTTTTAGTATTTAGATTTAGGATTTTATGGATGATAAATAGTTTTAGCATTTAATTACTAGGATTTTTATGATTAGAAGTTCAAGGGTTAATTGTGAATTTGTAATTTGTAATTTGTAATTTGGTCGTTACATTGATTGGCTACGGCTGGCCGCCCAATCATTGTTTAGGTAATCTGGGCATCCAGAAGTTTTTACTGCCATTTTATAATAATAATAATAATAATAATAATAATAATAATAATAATAATAATAATAATAATAATAATAATAATAATAATAATAATAATAATAATAATAATAATGATAACAGCATTTATTTAAACACGATTAAAAGTTCAGCAAAGCTGATGTGCTCGTGTACAATCAATAAAATTAAACTTCCTAAACTAATCGCAATAAAACTAAAACGGGTTAATCTCTGGCGTTGTGGTTAACAAAGTTTAAACGTTCATCTTTTTTAGTCAAGTTCAACCATTAGCAAATATCTCAGAAAAAAAGGGTCATCTCTGTCAGTGTTTTTCTCGAAGAATTTTCTCTCATAACCGTTTGTGGTATGAACTTTTTCTGTACTGTAGGATATAGCTTACAGGGATGTAGTTGGTAAGTAACAGAACTTTAATCAGAGCACCAGATAACAATCGCAAACTATTGAAGGATTCTGGTAGCTAGTTGCAGTCAAAGGGAGAGAGTGTACAACTGGTGCTCTGCGCTAAATACTTTGACACTTAAATAAAGTGATTTATTTTTGTATTTATATTTTAATGACGCTATAATGAAAATGTCGTATTGGAATTTGGTTTTAAAATATTTCTGTTCTGTCTGACATGGTAGGGTGAGTCTATATTCACCTCAGATTTTATTTCATCAAACAGGAAACCAAGAAAATAAGAGAGGACATTAAGCTTCTGCCTAAACATCCACTCAGAATAAGCGTAGGTAGGTACTATCTGAACTTAAACTTAAAATTATTAACTGATGCAATGGTACCTTATAAACATTTTTAAATTCGATTATACGAGCAGATACCATGGCTACGTACGTTGTGGTACATTTATCTTGGTTTATTTATTTTTAACCCCACGTTTAATTTTTTTTTTTCAGCTGCCTATAATTGATCGTTTTCCGTCCCTTCTTTTGTGGTTGTTTCAACTGTAAATCATTGTCTTATCCATTTGTAATTATATTAACTGTCTTACCATCTCCTTTTTTGTTTTTGTATATGTAACAGCACTGTAATGAGGAAGCCTTATTCTATAAGCCGTATGGTTTACTCCTAAGGCTTCCTTACAACTTTCTCTTTTCCATTTCAACTTCGGTTCGTTTTTTTTATAACTTGTGGGTGGACAGCCTACGAATACAGCTGCCTTACAATACTCCTGCCGCTTTGGATGTTCGCGATCGTTTAGCGGTGGGAGGCGGCTGTCTTTGCAGGCTAGGGTGTGGACAAAAATAAATGAATGAATAAATAAATAAATAAACAAATAAATAAATAATTAATTAATTAATTAACTAAATAAATAAATAAATAAATAAATGACTGAATCTTACAAGTTGAAGACAATCTCGTTCCCAGAGCCCTCGTTACCCTTGTCCAGCGGAGCGGGAAACGAGAGACTCTGGGATAAAGCGTTTCGGATCACATTCTCATTGGCTGAATATCTGAGCATGCGTAACTGTTTTCGGCTCTGACGGGGCTGGGAACAAACAATAAAATGGCGGAAAAGATCAGGCCGATTTCTGGCTTCGCAAACCACCCGATTGATTTGTTTGGAGCCAAAGCAGAGAGTGAGAATCTATTAAGTCTTATAGAGAGTGTAACGGGTCTAAAGTATTGTGACGGCGACGCGTTTCTCCGGAGAATTTGTAGAAATTTCTAGCAGAGCAACGGGAAGCCAAGCCAGGTAAACGCGATCACGTTGAGCAGGCCGAATGAAAATTAAATCTGTCCTCGATAATTAAGACAAAAGTCTGGCCAAGAGACGAAGGTTGTATTTGAGAACTTCGATTTCAGAATTCTGGCCAACATAATTCTTCGCAACCATCGTAACTCTGAAATGCATTAGATCGCTCAGTTTGTCACATTTGAGAGAGTTCCAACCAGCCAACTTGATGATTCACAGCCAATTGTAACCGACATTAAGGACTTTGATAATGTCAACTTTCTGATGAGTAAGACCGAGCTTGATCAGCAACGGAATAATTATATTATCCTTGTTGTCAGTGCTCATATATAGTTAAATGTTGCTTAATGCATGATATTACACAAACATTGGTTTAACAGGCTGCAATTCTATCTGTTCAAGCTTTGTTTGGATGCAAGATTTGTTATCATTCCTAGTATATGAAGCAGTGATGTGTACAGAGTACCCAGCACCTAACTATGCACTGTTTATATAGTTGTTTGAGACAAGGATTTTGATGGACTGTCCACATAGTGATACTTATTTTGAATGTTTAATAAAAATAATTATATTGTTTCCTTTGAGGTACCTGAATGAAATGGCTCAAAATTCTTGTATTTTGTTTTCCTTTATGTCATTTTATGATAATATTTGACAAAAAAAAAACAAAGAAAAAAAGAAATCAAACTAGTTTCTAATCATTTCCAGTTTTAGACTATAACATTTACATTAAACCTCTAAGTCAACATTGACAAGTGGGGAAAGGGGTGCATGCTAAACAAAAGGTGCTATGCATTCATGTATGTTTGTCTGCACTGGTTTTGCTGAAGATTGCATGTTAAAATGGAACCCAAATATCCTCAGACAAGTTCACAATTGTCTATAAAATTTGAATTACAAGCCCCCTCTCAAAAAATATCACAATATCATTCTTTTAATCTGCCAAGCACAACCAAGGACTGTCAGAGATAGCTACATATCTTAACTCCCCCCCTCCCCCCCCCCCCCCCCCAAACCCTCTGGCTGTGCACAATAAAGTCCTACAAATATAAGCCTAAGGGTCAGGCCTTAAAATTAGAATTTCATGGTCAATCATTTTTACCATAATTATTCAAGGTTGCCAAAGGTGTTCTTCTGAATAATACAGAAAATATCTGTAGCAATCTCATGGCTATAGACAGGTAAGATTGTTTGCACCTTTTCAACAGAAGTTAATTGTGTTAGTTAAGTGTTGTAGGACTAAATCAATCAATTAAAAAGAAAATCCACTTGAAAGACCCACACTACCTACAGTACTCCTGCCTAGTTGTCGTTGTAGGTTGACTCGGTATTGAATAAGGTACATTTTGATTTGGGTCTTGACTTCAGCATCAAAGATAGTTTCCTTCAGCTCTTCACCTGATTGATCCTGGAGAAGATGAAGAGCACTTGGTTGCTCCTGGGGAATGTCAACGACTATGTCTGCAAGTGCTTGTGCAAACTCACAGTCATTACACCTGCACTGACGACTGTGAAAGTCACAGCACATGGGCAGGATCATGATTGTTGAGGACATCATGGTCAAAATTGCTGAGAATCATTTTCCCTTTGCACTGTTTTTATTGCACAAAGTTCCTCATTTCATCAGACATGTTTTTTCTGATTTGGAGATATTGTTCAGTAGGAGTTGTAAAAGATATCTGCCCTGGCTGAGAGACCATCTCTTCCAGCCCGGCCTACCTTCCTGGCAGTAATCTTCCATTGTGTGGGGGACTCCAATGTGGATTACTCGTCTGATGTTGTTACAGTCGATCTTAAGGTCGAATGCAATGGTCACAAAAAGTATGCGGTGGATACATGTTTCCTTCACTAATTCTTCAACAATGAGATTTTGTTCATGCTCAGGGTACTGTGCATGGTACAGGCTGAAAAGCTTGGTTTTTTTTTTTTTTTTTTTGCTAAAGGCAGTGCAGTAGAAGGGTAGTACTGATCTTTTTAATTACCCATACTGTTGGTGAAGTAAAAGAAACATTCAGCACCTGTTACCAGATTTCCATAAATTAAGATAAGTGGCATTTGATTATTTTTAGCTTTCAGTTCAACAACAATGGGTTGTAAAATTGATTCAAGTTTCCCATCTCCTCTATTGGGGTGAACATGATACGCATAATATAGGTTTGCCCTGTTTGGGTTTGATTCAACAATAACTGGATCAGAGAGCCCCAGGGAATCTATTATACCACCCTTGGTGGCTCTTGTGGCAGTTCCTGTGAGTGCCAGAACTGGTACTGCAGGGAATAATAATTTAATAATAATTTATTCGCTTACATTGCGCATTTTCCATGACAAGATGATCAAATGCGCATTACAATAATTACAAAAGCACAATATGTATTTTAACAATAGGAGTATTACTTCGATTATAATAAGTTATGATTAAAAGTAAAAATATATAATAAAATGTAAAATGTAAAAATAAAAAAAAAATTTAAAAAAAATGTATATAAAACTACTTAAAAAAGAAAAATCAAAAAATCAATCAGGAGCGAATGCCATAGTAAAAAGGTGTGTCTTAAGTAGCGCCTTAAATTGGGTGAATAGAACTACAGGAACAAATTGGACAGAACCCCAATCTTCCCTTAAGCTGGCTTAAATGAGCATCTTAGAACAGAAAAAAGTATTTGTTAATTCACTTGGTTCATTCACAGGCATGCACCTCACCCACTATTGGTTACTCAAGGGTGATTTGTTACAATGTTTAAGCGTAACCAAGAGACTGATATACTACAAAAAATTTCCAGTAACAGTGGTGATTTCAAGAGGTGTTCCATGCAGGTGTTAAGGCAGTCTATTGAAGCAGATAAAAAGTTACACAACCCTTGCAAAATGTTAAATTATCGGTTTTTCTAACATCCGGGTCATCATACTAACATTGTACAGGGAAACCCTGAATGACAGATTATATTTGCTATCCAAAACCAAATGTATTTTTTCAGTAGGACTAGAGTTTGAGCTAACAGCAAACATCTAGATCCTGGACGGAATATGAAAGTGGCTAAGCCGGATTGCTCATCAAGGGACTGTCTATAATATAGCAAAAGGCACCATTGATTGTTTATAGAGTTTATATCAGCTTAGATTAATTCCTTTTCCCCAGGGGTGGAAAAGGGCCACTTTTATATAGAATGTATCGAATACAGAATAATCAAGAAATGTGAATTAAATGATAACTTTATTCTGAGGCCTACATTGATTAATGCAGATTAATGAAATAAAAGATGATAACTCAACAACATTCTAAACAACATTCTTATTTTTTAAATAAAATATATAAATACCATTGTAGAACCAAATGAGCCTCATTTATGACTATCGCTCGCACTCGCCTCTGAAATTCCTAACATCTTCGCTACGGTTTTTTTGTCCACAAAATCTCGGGATAACCAAACAGCAATCTACATTTGTTAACATCTTTAGGGACCGTAACCTTCTGCTCTCCTTCGTCTTCCACTATACTTTTTTGGAAACACAGACATACACACAACCTTTTAACTTCTGCAACTGATCCCGGATCATTTCATTTAACAGCGACGCAATGATGACTATCGAGTCTTTCTATTTACCTTCACTTTCAATATGTTTCAAGTTTGGAACAGAGCGATTTGCCAAAAGCCGTTGGCGACACAGTCCGGTACATCCTTTTTCTCCGGTCAAATGGCCCCAATCTCATCGTACTGCTCCTTTTTTAATTCTAGGTTAGGATTTCCTAATTTTGTAACAGAAAATTCAATTCCATCGTGGAATACTTTCTCCGCATTCGTCGCCATTTTGTCAAGATGCTCACGCCTGCGCAGTTGAACCCATGACAAGAATCTTGTCATCCGAAAACGCTTTATCCCAGAGTCTCTCGTTTCCCGCTCCGCTGGACAAGGGTAACGAGGGCTCTGGGAACGAGATTGAGTTGAAGACACAACGAGAACATTGTGCGCATGCGCATATTTACAACAAGTTGCTAGAAGGAAACACTTATCCGGCACAGTTACCTACATACAGCTAATATTTTCTCGTCCATATCATCTAACCACCTCCTATGCTATTGAAATTTTATGGACCACCCGTATTCGTTTCATGGTTATACTGTTTGAAAGTGCTATGTTGAAGTTGTAGCTAAGAGTTTTTTTTATTCTAAATGATGATCGACAGGGGTACGTGGGTCCAAAATAAGTTAGGATTAATGATGGACTTAAGTTGCCCTATACAATCACCGATAATGCATTATACATAGTGTAAACTATAGAGCACTTTTGCAGATTCCTTTATTCTTTTAAAAAACTTCTAGGCTATCATAACGTTCGAGAGGAGGAAGCCCTACACGATCACTTCGATGAACAGTAGAAAACGTCTTCGAGAAAACAATTTGTTTTGTCCTCTATAATTTTTCAGTTGTGTTTCTCCGTCTTTGTTGGTTTTGCAGTTATTTTGTACTACTTATTATTTACTAGGCATTCATTTCCTTAATGCCTTTTTGTGTATCGTTGGCTTCTAAGTTATGAGTTAACTGCATTGAAGGACAAAGCAAAGTAGACAAACCCCTTTTAAATATGGCTAGAAGAGAACTGGACATTTAAAGATGGGTAGCTAAATGAGAACTGGAAAAATTTAGTTCTGATCATCGTCGCCATATTTTCTTTGATCGTAGTTGTTGGGATTTAATGTTGATGCTTCTCTAATTCAGGGTGAGGATCCCTGGGTGTACTCTTTTCAACTGAGGTCAATCTTTGATTATAAAAGTAAATATTTAGCAAACGTATAGGCACAGAGGAATTAAATAGCTAGTTAATGTCACTGTACGTGTACAATGTTTATCCTAACACATTTGGGTTTAAATAAGTGAATGATCATCGCAGATATATTCGCAACTTTCAAAAGCAGTTGCGAAAACAAAGCATGACAAAAATTCAGGCTTGAACTGGATTCGAACCCATGACCTCTGCGATGCCGGTGCAGTGCTCCACCAATTGAGCTATTTGTTGGCGCGAAATGATTAATCGCAGGTTAAGGAAACAGTTTCTGTGGGCCACAAGCAAAGTCTTTTCTTATCGTGAGTTTCTTGGAATATTTAGCTTTCTGTAACACATTTCAGCCATGCCAATCCTCCGGTCAACTGGAAGGTACTGTTTATGTTAGCTTACAATAATATTTCGAAATGCATGAAAAGAAAGCTACATCTCTCGATTGAGCATGGCTTATCTGGGCACTGTTAACGGCCGGCAAAAATCCACCACAGAAAACCCAATTTACCGTTTAGCGTAAGGCATTTTACATAAATTAAATATGAAAGTTAAACGGTCAATATCGTGTGGTTACGCTTTTGCTATTTTCAACATAAATATGAAGTTATTTCCCCGAGGTTATTCAATGCCTTGACCCACTTCTACCTATTTTTCTTTCTTTTTTTTAAATTTGATACTTCACTTGGCTGAGCTGAGTGACTGATTGATCATAGTCTATATTCTCCGGACCTCTGTGAAACTGATCTCCTCGACACTATCTATTTTCTTACCTTTGTCGCTTCGTTTCCTAGTTACTTTCGCCTTGCTAAATTCCTAGATTCTCCCAGAATTGTACCCGGATAAAAAGAGTGAGAATATTAACCTTCGTCAATAAGACATGGACCCTTTATATAGAAATTCGATGGGATGTTTCGCCAGTGGTGTGTTCGACACCCAGAACACACAGGTCGGAGTCCTTGTTTCTGCAGTTTTGCTGCTTTTCTGCAACAATGGGGGCGTTCCCAGGCGTACAACTGTTAGCTACGCTTTTAGTATTGTGCGCTCTTCCCTTTTTGGTCGAAGGTAAGACCAGTGTAATTATTTCTTGCTAATTGCGACTCGTTTTAGCCTTGAAGGACCGGTTCTCGAATAACATCAAACATCCAAACTGTTAGAAGCACATGTTTGATTCCGGTACTCAAACGATCAGCTCAGGCTGGATCTGTCACAGGACAAACTTGTCTAAAGTCACACGTTACCCCTAAGCTTTAATTTTTGAATTCTGAATCACTGTTTTAGCCTACATTTTCTCATAAAATTTTCCCTCAGGTCAAAATCTCTTCCAGCAAGGAAAGGTCAACTTCTCCGCGTCTTATCCCGACTTGCTCCATTGCACAACCGTTCAATACCCTCAGGTATTTTCCAGCTCGGGCAATATTCGTGTTCTTGCATCTATCAGCCATGAAAATGAACCGCCCAGCGTTCGTGATTCAGCAGTAGCGTGGTCCACAGAAGTGACGCAGAATAATTTCCGCGTCTGTGTGTTGGAATCAGGCCTTGGTTCAAATGGATCTGTTGTTGTGAACTGGGTTGCGTTTCGCGGCACGCCTTCTGGAGCACTTGACGGCACCGCCTCCTTCAATGCATTCACCAGCGGAACACAGTGTGAAAGGGTTGACTTTGCATAGGTATATGAGCTCCTAATTTATAACTTTAGTGAAGGAAATTGAAGTTGCTTAGTATTCGTTAAACACAAAGGAACTAGCATATCGAGGAGGTTTTCCAAGAATTTGGTGTTACTTATAACCATGACATCATCCACTCTACATGCTTTTACCGGTGCCATCCAGCTTACGTGTTAGTATGCATGAGAGGACGCAGTGGAAGTCTACTTTAAGTACGACTTCACGCAGAGATTTAATCTTTGTGGTTCCTTGAGGCGTCTGTAATCTCATTCAATATGACAGAGAATGAACGGCTCATGTTATTCTCACTTCTTTCTTTGCGATCTGGACAGTGTTTTTGAATATTGTAACTCGATACAAAATTACCGCATTACTCCTCAAGACGAGATAAATTCGAATTAAATAAGTCTGTGGCCTGCCAGTGCTTATGTACGTACCGTCTAATGAGAGGTACCAAGCAATTGTTGATCATACCGATCAAAAAAAATATATATACCTTTAATTATATAAAAGGGACGCGTCGGCAAAATACCAAGATTGTATGACGCTTTGCTTTGCCACGTACTTTGTTTTGTAATGAATCAACAAGATCGATTTGCGCGAATTTTGCCGCAATTGTATGGTGAAAAAAATATTAGCCTGAATTTCGTACGATGCGTCCTGTGCACAAAGCTCGGAAACTAATCGCCATCCTTTTTGACCGGGCCTTTAGATCTACTAGTTGTACATTCGCTTCCGGAACACAACATTCCCAGCTAATGTTTCTATTGTTTTGCGATAAGCCGCTGGCTTTTCAAATTTGGATAATAACCATCACTGTATGGAAACGCGGGCACATATACAAGCATCTTGAAATGCGATCGCGTAATTATATTACGGCACTGTTTAGCGGGAACGAGAAGGAAGCACGCCCTTCCGAAATTGTGATCGATCATGCCACGAAAGTCGCGTGGAAGTTCATTAGAGAAAAAAAAAAAGGAAGATGCGCAAAGCAAGAAATAAAAGGAAGAGCCACTAATGAAAGCGAAGCCGGACAGATGCGAAGACAAAACCTGAGAGACGTATTCTTCTGCTTTGGAATTGGCGCGTGTTAATTATGCGAAATGGTAGGCATTGAAACAAAAGAAATGACAGAACCAAGGTAAGTCTCGCTTAGTCAAGAAGACGTAAGTTATCACAGAAGAGCATTTGCCTAGACAACCACAATTTTGAATATTCACGCTTAACATAAACACGACCAACATGATCTTGCCTTGTGCATCATCCGGGTTATTGTTCCGGGGGTAGGCGCCATAACATTCATAGTGTAGCAGAGCGGCCTTTAAAATTTATACTCCTGAACTTACAATGAAATGGAACAATCCATACTCACTTTCAGAGCAGGGGGCACGACAAATTCACTTTGTGCTCGAAATGAGGGGACTATATAGAACACTTTTATCAGTGAGGTCAGTATTTTACAAAAAAGCAATAAAAAACACGCAACTATATAGCTGGTGAAGTAATGAAGGAAGTGACTATGAAGCAAACTCGTAAAAATAATTAAATGAAAAATAAAAAAATGCACAGCCAATGTCGTGGTTGATATCGGTGTCATGATCTCGTGTAACAAAACAAATAACGCTAATACAGCAACTCAGCCTTTAATTTTTTATCCATCAGAACGGCGGGTGTTCCACCTGATACGGTCTGATGTAACGTAAAAAACGCTAATACAGCAATTCAGCCTTTAATTTTTTATCCATCAGAACGGCGGGTGTCCCACCTGATACGGTCTGATGTAACGTAAAAAACGCTAATACAGCAATTCAGCCTTTAATTTTTTATCCATCAGAACGGCGGGTGTCCCACCTGATACGGTCTGATGTAACGTAAAAAACGCTAATACAGCAATTCAGCCTTTAATTTTTTATCCATCAGAACGGCGGGTGTTCCACCTGATACGGTCTGATGTAACGTAAAAAACGCTAATACAGCAATTCAGCCTTTAATTTTTTATCCATCAGAACGGCGGGTGTCCCACCTGATACGGTCTGATGTAACGTAAAAAACGCTAATACAGCAATTCAGTCTTTAATTTTTTATCCATCAGAACGGCGGGTATCCCACCTGATACGGTCTGATGTAACGTAAGAAAAGCTAATACAGCAACTCAGCCTTTAATTTTTTATCCATCAGAACGGCGGGTGACCCACCTGACACGGTCTGGTGTAACGTAAAAAAACGCTAATACAGAAACACAGCCTTTAATTTTACATGGTATGATGTGACGATGCATTCACCAGTGTAGCCAGGCATCGGCCAATTGATATCGATCAGTATGGTGGGTACCCCCCCCCCCCTCCTCCCCCCTTACATACACGCTCTAAAATAAAATGAAGTAATTTATTTCCACAAGACTGAAAGTTGTTTCTCCTCGTACAGTTTACTATAGCATCGTTAATATGATGGAACAAGACAGAGGTATGCATATACATATACATGTCTCACAACTCCTGTCGCTCGTGACTTGAAGTGCGCTTTTTCTCGCGTTTTGCGCTCGCCCGCGAAACACACACGAAAAATAACGCTTTTTCTGCGGGGCCAGTCTGGTGTTTCTTCTATGGAAAAGTGCGTGTGCATTTTGCTTTCGTCTAAAAGTTAACTTTTTTTCCGGTGCAAATATCGTACTCAATTTTCGGGTTCTTTTAGCCTCTTCGAAAAATCGCGAGACAATTAGTGTATCTGGTATCGCAGATTATAAGTGAAGAGAGACAACTAGTCACAACATTAACAGGACCGCTCGCCAAATGCCATGGGATCTGATAATTTTGTCCACATAAGACTCCCTTACCCGGCTCAACTTTTTTCTTACAAATATGATAATACTTTAAAGTAAATTTAAACTAATAGAGAGCAACTGTTTACTATGGTAGTGCCATGAATATGCATATTCTTCAAGATTCGCCATAATTAATGCATTTGTCATTGTACTGTGTTGACAATAACACTCGTGCGATCACTTTTTTCAGGATTTCACTCCCAAGCTCACGATGTCTTTTTTTATGTTTCTTCTAACCGTGTCTCAAGGTGATTTAATAGCGCGCTTGATTTATGTCTGCCCTCTTGAATATACTCCGGGAAAATGTTGCACTTCATTTCAGAAAACGTATTATTTGCTCGATGATTAAAATTAGATCATATTCTTTCGGCATACAATTTTGTGGTCTCAAAACAGAATAATCTAGGAATGCCAGTAAATTCTGCACCACGTTACTCACAGTAGAGAACGCCTGTGTCCTGTTATGCGCGTGATTGTTTCGTAATCGAAACCGTATATTTACACTATCAAATCATTTGCAGGATCCCGTTACAGCATTTCTTGCCTCTCTTACCCACTCACGTCTTCTCTTTTTCCTTCCTCTCTTCTGCCTTAACCTTTCTTCATGAGTATCTCTGCGCCAGTAAATGGCCTGCCTTTGCGAGCTATTTTAGTTGGCCACGTCCGCCATTTCGAGTAGCGCAATTACATTGTACATTTGCATTTAGTCTAATTTCACATCACGTTTTTATTTCTTGGCACTTCTTGATGTGACATGTAGTCCAGATCATATTCCTATAACCTGTCTAGTCTGTTTTCGATTTAATTACATCCTCCATGACATAAAAACAGATTACGACACCTTGCAAGTCCCAAAAGAAAAGAAACCGGGTGAGTCTTAATTTGAGGAATGTTAGGAATGCTAGGAGATTCTACTAGCATTCCTTTGCGGAGCCCGCCTGCGTCCTGTCATGTATGTCACTCAAGATGAAAAACGGGTTGCTTCGCCATGTAATTAAAGCGTCTCACCTGTTTAAAAAGAAAAAAAAAAAACAACAACAACAACAACAAAAAACAAAAAACAAAAACAAAACAAAACAAAAAATTTCGGCTCGCATTTGTGTCGGCAAATACGCCAAAGCAGTGGTAGTGAAATCTCATTGGGGGAAAAAAAGCAGTTTTAAATCCATTTTGTATGACTCAACTATAAACGGATTCACTGACCTGAGGGCTAACAAGTGAGATCACACCTGGACTGCTTACAGTCCTCTATTTTTCCGCGGTATTTTTGAAACTCGTACGCTTCGGTCGAACTCCCGTCATCAGTTTGCAAAAGCGAGCGCAGCCTGGGGAGAGTTGCCTAAACTACCAAAGGGGACCCTAGTCAGGGGAGTTCGATCGAAGCATACAAATCTCAAAAATCTCACGGAAAAATGGGGGACTGTGAACAGTCTAGATCACAACTGCCTGCTCCAAGCCAGACCTCTAAACACCAAGTGATCAGTAGTATAACTACTCCTCTCTGGAGAAAATGTCAATCCACCGCAGGGTATCCCCGGACGGAGTAGGCAGGTATTAATGACGGGAGTTGCTAAGACCTTTTTGGATTTGAGATAAATTTTTTCAACTGATGACTCTTTTGCGTTTGAAATTTTCATTCTAAACCTTTCACGTGAGAGGAAAAGATTTTGGCAGTTTGACCAGTTTAATGGGTTTAATGCGGTGAACAATCGACTTTTTGGGGATTACCTCCTGGCACACCAGTTTAACCAAATGGATTTGTATTTGATTGAGTAATTTGGCCTCATTCGCACCCTTGCCCCCCAACCCCTGACGTAAACTCAAGAGCTTTGTTAAATTTCGCTAACGGCTCTCTCAAATACTTAACCTGAGTGGTGTGAGACTAAAATGCAGTACGTATCAGGAGTTTGCTGTGAAATTTTTCAATGGATGAATTTTGTTTTTTAGTCCAATTTGTCTGCATGTATTTTTATTCGACGTGGAAGCTCTGCATGATTTTTATTTCGACAGAACTTCCTTTAATATTAAAGGCATGCAAAGCTTCGCACAGTGTAATTACAGGGCCCCACTGAATATCACTTTCGTGATGTGGGCTCCCTGTATAAAGATTGTTATTATTATTATTATTATTATTATTATTATTATTATTATTATTATTATTATTATTATTATTATTATTATTAATATTATTATTATTATTATTATTATTATTATTATTATTATAGTCTCTTTGGAGTCTCGATTTTCGCGAAATTCGAGTATCGCGATTACGAGAAAGAAATAGGCTACTAAAGATATCGCACCTCTTTCGTCTTGAGCATTACACGATTACAAGATGACAATTAATATTTTCTGTCGGAATACGTTGTTTGTTAGCGCGTTTAAAGTGCCAGTGGGGTCCAGCATTACGGCTTCAAAAATACTTTAATTTAACCATAACAAGGCACGTGCCTGACAACACGCATGGCTAAGCAATATCGACGGTACTTTCATCGTCTGTACTAAATGTTTAGATCACTGAAAATATTTGTCGACATGGATCTTTATAACATACACCTCCCACTCCCCCACCCCCCCAATCCATCCGCATCAAGTTGACATCTTTCCATTTCTTGATCTCATGGTTTCCTTAAACTGAAGATGGCTTCATAGAAACCGAACTGTACACTAAACTTCCTGGCAAACACCAGTATAATTTTATTCTTTCCTGTCATTGTACTCACAAAACCGATATATCAGTTTGTGCTCTTCGCCTCCCCCTCCCCCTCCCCCGGCGCCCCAGGCTTTGCCTTCGCCGACAACTGCTCTAACAATAACACTTACGAAAAAGGGAATCGCGTGAACTTATGGATTACCTCGCTAATCTGGGTTGTGACTTAAAATTCTTAAAACACAAATACAGCGAGATTCTGATATTTCTCGCAACAGAGCACTTAAAAACAAAACCTAAGAAAAAAGATTGAGACCGTCCCTTTCGACATTATATAGAATCTCGAAATGGGTAACATCTCTCACATGACCCACAAAAATTCCAGTCTCCACTACTAGTCTGACCATTGTAAAAACTCTTTTCAGTAATTTTCTCTTAGGTAAGGAGTAATCCCTTGGTGAAATCGCTTACCGCGAGAAGAGGCGACGCGCAGTAGGAAGCCATTTGTGTTAACCCGTGCTAAACAGCAAATTTCAATATTAAAAATAAGGCAATCAGGTTTGTCCGACCGGTGTCAACGCCATCAGAATTACTTGGGTCAGTGCGTTTTACTTGAGGGCAGAGCCGAACAACACTTTCAAGGATATAAATTAAACACTTGAAAACAAGAAAAAAAAAATGATCACAGAACGCGCTCAGAAGGGTTTTTTAATAGACAATAAATATTTCTCCTCGGCTCACAAAATTGTTTTAAGTTATGATCAATTCAGGAGACTGCCGCTTATTGGAGCAGATAATTTCCTGGAACAATTGTCCGTGCACATTCTTGCACCAAATTGATCGTGCATGTTTGTTTATATAAGCTTAAAATGTCATTAAAATAACAGCTACATCCCTAAATCTAGGTCTGCTTACAGAGCTATCTCAACCTATTTTACTTTATATCAAAAACCTAAAAACTCAATGAAAGTCATAGATGATAGTTTATTTTGTTCGGAACGAACTCTTGGTTTTCTGAAAAAGCAATAAGTTAAACTTTATGGGCCAGTTATTTAAACAGAGTCTAACTTAGGCCGCGGGTTAAGACAATCAGTGGGCCGCCAAATCTGTTTATAAGTGGTTTGTTTTAAGTAGATAAATAGTTTTCTAGTCTGGGATGCAAGCCTTCTTGTTACTGTCGGCAGTAGACAATGTTTAGATAAAAAAGAAGCCCCCCCTTGTTTAGATATTATTGTTGGCAAAATTGAAAACGGCTTGGAACGTGGTTTTGTTAAACACCGTCAAAACTGTCTTTTAATAACTGACCCTGTGTCTTTGGCTATGGATTGCTAGGGTTGAAAATGAAGTCCAACTTGGAAAAGCTGGACCAGTGTCTTGAACTTCTTCCCATGTGTCTTGGAAAATCGCTCAAATTGTTACGGTTTTTGTGTAATGGTTTCGTTACTTTGTAAACGTTACTTCCTAACTTTTTCCTGGGTTTTGGAGCATTGCGTGTATACGAAAATTAGTGTATTGTTTTTGTTTCAACACAGCAGTTGACCCAAACCCTACGACTTCGCCCCTTTAAATAGCTGGCAAAAATCCACCATAGAATTGCAGATTCACTCTAGCGTAGAAGGCCACGTAATAAGCATTAAATCATAACTGTCAATATCGTGTGTTACTGCTATTATTAGTTTTCAACACTTAACGTGAGTTACCTACTAAAGGTTATTCCATGCTTTGACCCACTTCCAGTCATAATTTTCATACATTAAATACGTCACTTGGCCAAATGACGTTATTGATGAAATGCTATGTTCTCAGGACTGGTGCGAATTTGATCACTTTCTGACACTCTGAATTGTCAAATTTGTCGCTTCTTTTCCTAGTTACTTCCGCCTTGATTAAAATTAAGATTCTCTCAAACTTCCACCCGGAAAGAAGAAATGAGAATATTAACCTTGGTCAGTTTAAGGGATGGGCCGCTAATAAGGAGAATTCAACGTGAATTTCCGCCAGTGGTATCAAGGATACCGGAGGAAGACAGGTGGAGACCTTGATAAAGCAGTTCGATTGTTCGCTTTCAAGGATGAAGTTGTCCACAGATTTTCAGCTGTTAGCTTCGCTTTTGCTTTTGTGCACACTTTCCTGTTTGGTTGAAGGTAAGGCCGGTACAGTAATTTGTTAGTAACCGAACTTTGTTTCGTTTTGAAGTTCTGATTCTATAAGATAGCTCAAAATCGAAGCAAGACAGATTAGAGCAAATCACACACTTCATAACAAACTGAAAAGAATTTAGCTGTAAGGAGTTAAAATTTGTTAATACTGATAATAAAAACCGCAGCTCGTCAGTTACGTGTGCAGATATTTTAGCAAAACGCAGTAAATTTTGTGTGATTTGGTTGAGGTTTCTTGCCTCTTTGGAAGGACAAGTGCGCAAACCTATCAACGGACACTGTCAGCAGATAGCGTACACAGTTGGTTTTTTTTGTGGAATTTCTTGCTAATATTTAATTTTAATTCGAATACACCTTAAACTGATGTGTTTTATATGTCGCAACACTTTCCTCTCCTCTCACGGGAGCCCAAAAATTAAGATTCAAGAAAAATTGACTACACTACAGCTGAATAGTTTGTATTCCAATGGCCTCTCACCCGGAAATTTCCACAGACCGGGAAAGTTAGCAGCGCAATATATACAGAGTTTCAACCTTTGAATCAAAATTGTTCTCAGGATAAAGCAAAGCCATAAGTTACTTGAAAACTTAAACGTCATCTTTGAGTTGTTCCTTTTTGATTGTTTCTTATACAATTTTCCCTCAGGTCAGAATCTCTTCCAGCAAGGAAAGGTCAACTTCTCCGTGTCATACCCTGACTTGGTTCATTGCAAAACCGTGCAATACCCTCAGGTATTTTCCAGCTCGGGTAATATTCGTGTTCTTGCATCCATCAGCCATGAAAATGAACCCCCCAGTGTTCATGATTCAGCAGTAGTGTGGACCGCCGAAGTGACGCAGAATAATTTCCGCGTCTGTGTGTTGGAATCAGGCCTTGGTTCAAATGGATCTGTTGTTGTGAACTGGATTGCGTTTCGTGGAACTCCTTCAGGAGCACTTGACGGCACCGCCTCCTTCAATGCATTCACAAGCGGAACACAGTGTGAAAGGGCTGACTTTGCACAGGTAAATACATGTAGCTCCTATTTCATAAGTTTTAGAAGCTCCTATTTCAGTGTAAGTTTAGAATATTGAAGTTACTTAGTATTCTTTAAACACAAAGGAAGTAGCATATCGAGGAGGTTTTCCAAGAATTTGGTGTTACTTATAACCATGACATCATCCACTCTACATGCTTTTGCATTTGCCATCCACCGTTTACGTGTTAGTATGTTATGTCACTCAAAGATGAAAAGCGCGTTGCTTCACCATGTAATAAAAGCGTCTCATCTACCTGCCAAAGCCAGTCGACCCATAAAAACCAAGGGTCAGCTATTAAAAAAAAACAGTTTAGAGGGTGTTTAACAAAACCACGTTTTAAGCCATTTTCATTGTTGCCAAAAGTCATATCTAGGCTTGCATCCCAGACTAGAAAACTATTTATCTACTTATAATAAACTACTTATAAACTGATTTGGAGGCCCACTGGTTGTCTTAAGCTGCGGCCTAACTTAGACTCTGTTTAAATAACTGGCCCCAAGTGATTAGTAGTATTACTACTCCCCTCTGGAGAGAACGTCAATCCACTGCAGGGTATCCCCGAGCGAGGTGGGCAGGTACATTAATTATTGGAGTTGATAAGATCTTTTTGGCCATGAGATTAAGTTTTGTAATATTAAGCAAGTAGTGGCTCTTTTGGGTTTGAAATTGTCTTTCGGAACCTTTCTGGGAGGTTGAGATTTTTGTAGTTCCAATATTTAAAGGCTTTTATGCAGTGAACAATGGACGTTTTGGAGATTACCTTCTGGCACGTCAGTTTAACCAAATAGATTTGTATTTGATTGGGTAATTTGACCTCACCCGCACCTCCTCGTCATTAATAAATACATCCGAGTGCCACCCCGCCCCCACTTCCCACTCCCTGGGGTAACGGGTTTTATCTAAACCTAGCTGGTGTGAGAGAAAGTGGAGTACGTGTCATGAGTTTGTGGTGTAAATCATAACAACGATGGAAAAGACAACCGGTCTACACCGAGACGTCTTAAACACTGAGACAACGCGTATTCACAAAAAAAATGCCCTCGTATTTTCTAAAAAGCTATAATTTCCCCTTGATTTAATATTCGATGACTTCTACTCCTTGTCCTCAGACAAGCAATACTTGACCTGTAGTCTATTCTTGCCGTGAGTGATGCATTATTTGCATACCGAAAAGTGAGGATTATCATTGTTTAGGTATAAGCTGGCTTGATAAAAGGTTTTAACTTAAGCTTATTATTGAGCCAAAAGTCTTTTTCATCTTAAATGATCTTTTCTTTCCATGAGGGTTTGCACGTCGCTTTATGGAGGTTAAGGGAAGGGGGGGGGGGGGGGGGGGAATTGGGGATGGGCCGGGGTTGGAGCGGGGGGGGGGGGGAGAGGATGGAGAAGACGAGAGGAGCAAAACAACTGAACGATTTTGAAAGAAGTCTTTGGAAAACCTAATCAAGTTCTTCTTATTCGTTAGATAATTTCTAATTTATTATCCATGAAAAGGATGCAGATTCAATTTCATGTTCTGGAGCGACATTTTTGTACATAAGCAATGGAGTCGTCTTCCTTGTTAGAATATGAGGGTCGGGAGGTAAAGGATGGGAATCGGGAAGAGTTGTGATTTCTTGTCCGACATGAGAAGAATTATACACTTCTCGTGACAAGATATCCTTGTTTATTGTCTAAAAAGGTCAAAAAATTAAATAAAACAGTCCATACTCTCTGTAACCCCTTACCAAATGTAAACAATTCTATTTCTTCCTTCACAGCGATTTCCTTCTGTCCCCAAAGTACTTGCCACCGTACGCCACGCTGGCAGCACCAGACCACAGGACGCCATGAACACGTGAATAGAAGAATTACGAGAAGATCATTTCCGAATCTGTATCCGAGAAGTGAAAACATTTGACGGAAAACATCAGAATCTGCAAGTGGTAAGTTTTACATTTATGCTAACGCGCACGTGACGCCTACCTCAAACCACACGTGACCTCTTTGTACACCCTTATATATTCCCAGATTTACGCAAATTTTATTTCGGTGTTTGAGCTAAATTTATCATATCCTCAAGGGGAAAACGGTAGAGATTTTGTTCAAATACCCTTGAGTTTACACCCGTTTTTGTTCAGTCACGAAACAGTCATATGACAGATAAAAAAAAATTGGACTGTAGCCAAGGATACAAAACAGTGATAGTTGCGGATCTGTGACGGAGATCGAAATCGGCATAAAACCTTCAATTAATTTTTAAAATGTACTGCAAACTGCGGCGAAGGAAAGATAAACGCAAGAGGAATAGAAACCAACTTGCCTTTTTAATAAGAAATTTGATTCACAGAACTGAAAAGAATCTGCCGGAAAAGAATTGCTGCTGCTGTTGCTGGAGGTACTGATTAGTACTGTGGCCGAAGTTCAAAATTTAGTGTCGACCCACTGCTGACGATGATTGAGGTGTCATTAAGTTGAGTTGAAAGACCATTTCACGTACCATTAGCCAGATAGAAAAGAATTCTCCCTCGCTCTCCTTAGTTCTTTCATCTTTTTTTTTCTTTCGTTTTTGTTTTACACGCAGGCTACTTCAAACTAGAATGCAAGGTCAAAAGGGAGGCATTAGATAGATTTTTTTCCCGTGTTTGTGATCTTTAGCAAGAGATTATAAGTACCATGTAACTAAGCGTACATTTTTTTTTCTCCTTCAGGACTGGTTGGCGTTTTCACAGGGAATTGCTCAGTTGACTTTCCAAGGAAAACTCCAGTTTGAAAATGGTGGGGCTCCCTTAGAACAAGACAACTTCGCCTTCTGCAAGGTAATGATCATTTGTTCTTGCCTCTTTTGTATTTGTTTGTACGAACTTTTGGAAAAGATAAAAAAGCAAATCAGAGCAGGAAATGAATAAAGAAATAGTTTCTCCCTCAACCAACTACGCAGCAGAGAAATTCAATTTAGCTCTCGGGAACTGTTGTTATTTGGAGATATCAAAAGAGCGAGCTGATAACAGGATGGGGCGTTTATTTCTGTTATGATCTCACACGTGGGAATGCCTGGACTGTAAACTGTAAAAACACCATGAACTGTCCAAAAAAACTAAAGTATGACCTGTACAAGTAAAGCAACTCTCAGTTTAATCAGCTTTCGCTCTTGCATTTTTCTTTGTGACAGGTGCTTAATTTTAGTGAGAAATTTTATGCACCTCCTGTTGTCATGGTAACAGTCAATCACCTATACGATAGCAAGAACGTGTATTCTGTTAAGCCTGAAAACAACGTCCTTAACACCTGGATAGAGGTAAGTCATAATCATTCCTGACAAGTAGATTTTTTTGGTCTATTTAGTACAAGAATAAAACCCTCCAGAATTATCGACAGTCACATGAATGTACAGGCTTTAAACCCGGTGGTGTTCTATCAAGCTATTCACCTCGAGACTTTCCATTAGTTTCATGAAAAACACAAGCTATTCACCTCGAGACCTTCCAAGTTTCATGAAAAAACAATTCTTGAACCTTGAAACCTTGCAACAAGTTACTCCTTAGTGCATAGATCGCCATTTTACTATTTTGAGTTCATTTCTGCTCTTATCACAGGAAACAACTAATTCTCATGTCCGCGTCTGCATAAAAGACTTGGCAGGAATGGAGAGCCAACATGATCCGGTCACAGTTGATTACGCAGTTATTGGAGGTAAATAAGCAACATTGTGTGACAGTTTTACTTTCTAATATTCTTTGAAGTCACCACGAACTAAATGAGAACGCTTTCAATAAATGAAAAAAAAGCGCATGTATGTATTGCTTTCTGTAAAAATGAATTCAAAAACTCATTAATAATTCATAAGGCCATTTGACCTATCAAATGGTCGATAAAACATCACGTGGGTGGTTTTAAAACCCGATAAAACTTCCTCCTTATAAGTATGCAGTGTTTAATGTTTTTCTCGTATGCTAATTTCCAACGTTCACAAAAGCATTATTGTTATGAACTCTCTTGACACACGCATTTCCAGGAACATTTTTGAAGCCGTTCAAAAAACTCGCAGGACGTGTTTTATCGGATCTAACACCACTCGGCTGCGCCTCGTGGTTTTAAATCCCGACAAAACACTGCTGCTCGTATTTTAAACGTTACATAACATATTGGAAATTACTTACTTTGAAAAGTTATGATTTTATTAATCCAGTCCTGTTATGAAACTTAACGAGCGGACAAAAATGTCGTTTGACATAAGGTCAGCAAGAATTTTTGGAAAGCCAAAAATATCTCAGCTGGCAGGTTTCGGATATTTGAATCTGTTTGCTAAAAGTTTGAGCCACTTTCAACAAAAGAATATGAATAAATTACACAGCGTTTATAATAACAATGTTGTAAAACAGAGAACAGCATCTAAAGTTTTTTTTGTTATTATTTATATTCCTTCATGTGGTGAAACAGTTGACATGGATAAAATTTGAAAGTTGTTTGCATGCAGAACATGACCCGGCTTTAGCCGAGGGGCTAAAATAGGCCATTTCCGAGGTGCTTTGAACCTCATTATGAAAGCGAGGCTAAAGCGAGGCTAAGTGCAAAGCTTTTCATATGAAAATTAGTTTTGGTTGCATATGAATGAAAACTAATTTTCATAACAATAACTTTGCACTTAGCCCCACTTTCACAATAAGGTTCAGAGCAACTCGGAAATGGTCTATTGCTTGGCTTCCAAGAAAACAACCAGCAATCTATTGTCGCCACGTAGCAGCGATTTAATCATACATTTTATAATAATTTCTTTCATTTTCTTATTCCTTGTAAAAAGAGAGGATGAAGGTAAGAGAGGTAATCCCCCATATAGGCCCTATTCCCATCGTAATCCTTCTGAAGTTATTTTTAGAAGGTATCGATTTTCTCGCGGATAATGTTACCTCGCGCGTTACGTGTCTTTCACCGTTTTTAATTTTACAACGGCTACATGTAATCACAATCATGCACTTCCATAAAAAAAAAAAAAAAAAAAAATTGTTTCTCGCGTTACTTCCAACGAATCTCTAAGAAATACATGTGATTTGAAAGCTAATAGAATGTAGATTTGAATGTCCGAAGAGATTTTAAACTCGCTGTGACAAAAATATCAAAATTTTCGTGCCGCGGTTGGGATATTTATACTCGTCTGTTCAATCGCGGCTTCAATTCAAATATAATGTAACACTCTTGCATAATAAAGCTAAGATTTGTTTCTCGCCTTTCCTTTAAAGAATCTCTTGGCTACTTGCGTGATTAGAAAGCTAATAGAATGTAGATTTCAATGACCAAAGGGATTTGAACTCAGTGGGATAAAAATATTAAAATTCGTGCCGAGGTTGTGATGTTTATACTCGTCTGTTCAATCGCGGTTTTGACAGCTAAATGTAACACTCGTGCATGAAAAAAGATTTATTTCTCGTGTTTCTTAACTACAAACGTAATTTAAAAGTAAATAGAACGTAGATTTCAATGACTGAAGGAATTTTGTACTCACTGCGATAAAAATATCAAAATTCTTGCCGGAGGTTGTGATGTTTATACTCGTCTGTTCAATCGAGGCTTTCAATGTTTCGACAGCTATTAAACTGTAACACGGTTGCATGAAAAAAGATTTGTTTCTCGCGTTTCTTCCAACGAATCTCTTAGCTACATGCGTAATTAGAAAGCTAAAGGATGCAGATTTCAATGACCAAAGGGATTTTGAACTCACTGAGATAAAAATATCAAAATTCTTGCCGGAGGTTGTGATGTTTATACTCGTCTGTTCAATCGCGGGTTTCAATGTTTCGACAGTTAAATGTAATACTCTTGCATGAAAAAATATTTGTTCTTGCGTTTCTTCCAAACGAATCTCTTAACTACATACGTGATTAGAGAAGTAAATAAAACTTAGATTTCAATGACTGTAGGGATTTTGTACTCACTGCGATAAAAATATCGAAATTCGTGCCTAGGTTGAGATGTTTGCATTTGTCTGTTCAGTCACGGCTTTTAATTTTCGCCAGCTAATTGTATGTAATATTCTTGCATAATTTCCGCACAGCTGGGCTCTAAAACAAATCATGCCGGAGCGATTCTTTTCCAATCTGCGTTGTCCAAATACAACCACTTTAAACTCGCATTCGTCCACAAAACATATGCAGGCACCGCTTTCTGTATGCATGTTCCCCCATTTTGTTTTTAGATCAATTCGCGAAAGACGCGTAGCATTGCGTGGGAATCGGCTCAGCTGTCAACGTGGGTAAAATTCAGGATATATGATTGGCTATCACCTAACCCTCTTGGGACACTGGATCTCGCGGGAGATCTAAAAATAACTTCAGAGGGATTACGATGGGAATAGGGCCTATATGGGGGATTACCTCTCTCACCTTCATCCTCTCTTGGAGAGGATGAAGGCATCCTCTCTTGTTGTAACATGTAGACCCTCTAAAGTTAGAGTACTTATTTTGAGAAAAAAAAAACATAAAATTCTTTGCCTTTCATGTTACAGATGTTGATCCGTGCATTAATGTTTCCTGTAAGTACTTTGCCGTTTGTAAGGCATTTGGTCCCAGGGACGCGCGGTGCATATGCGTGGATAATTGTCCGTCGTATGAAGAGCCTGTGTGTTCCTCTAATGGTACCACATATGAAAATGTGTGTGTGTTCCAGCGTGAAATGTGCCATCTGAGAGCAAATTTCACTGTCTATCATCCGGGTGACTGTACAGGTAATATCACTGATTTCACTCCATTTCCACAGCTGTAGATAAATTTTAAACAAACGTAAAGTGGACACTGACACGTTTACACGAGATTCTAACAACATCGCATTAACACCAAAACACACCATCTACAGTGTCCACGTCTGATAACAGTAGTCCCATTATAGGATTGAATTTACTTACTTCTTAACTTTTTTGCAGGATTCCCTTCTCAAAAGGGCCGACATCGCCTCCACCACTATCCAGTTTGGGCTGAAGCAGTTTGTGAACAAGTTCCACTGGCTCTTTACGTCTTTTATCCTGACAAACCGGTTCACATACAGGTTTCTGTCAATCACGTGAACTTCTCAGATCCCGCCTATGTTCATGAAGCAGTGGTTGCCTGGGTTGAAGAAATCTTTGAAAACAATTTTACAGTTTGTGTTACACAGGCCGGGAGAAACGAGAAAAGAAATGGAGAAACGTTTGCAACTGTTGACTGGCTTGCCTACCAGGGAGCCCTTAACGGGGGAGTGTCTGGTGAAATTGACATGCCGACTTGGTGGACTGGAACGAGCTGTCGTACGGTGTCACTTCCCTCGGTAGGAAGCAAATTTCGTATTGTTTTATTTTTGAAACTGTTCTGTTGTGGCGACACAAACCCTCGCACCAGCTTAGTCAGTGTACTGGAAGGTACATTGAACTAGACATAATGGGAAAAAGTGTGGTCAATTAAATAATTTCTCCACCCACAAATCAGAAAATTTCAAGATTCGAGTTTAGTTTAGGCAGAAGAATTTTTTATTTACCGATTTTATTTACATATAAACACTCATAATGCCGTTAAAAATTAGGCCTTTTTTGTTGTCCTTGGTTACAGAGCAAGTTTATGTCGACGCCCACAGTTCTAGTGTCAGCGGAGCATGAAAGGCGTGGTGTCAAGCACGATGCATCTTCTGTGTGGTTAGAAGATATCACGAAAAATTCTTTTAAGATCTGCGTCCGAGAATTACAGAACTTTGATGGAGTTCACCAAAGTATTCATGTTGTAAGTGATTTTAGTTGTTACTCTTCTTATAATTTCCTCAAGTTCAAACTTCGCGCCAAACCTCAACCGAAGCCCGTTATATGAAAAACTGCACCCGATTTATACCGCTTTGTTGGACGGTACGGAAAAAGACTGGATGAAAGGAGAACAATTGTTCTTGGAGTTTTTCTTGAAGAACGCTCTTAATGTTTTCGATCCGTATATTTCATTTTATCACAAATGGAAATATGCTGCTTTCGATTTATACAGTCTTGCACTGGGTATTCTTATAGGAAGATCACCATAGCTATTTCTTCTGTCTTAAACATTAACGTCTTGGACGGTTGACAAGTAACAACGTGATAACAAACAATGGCTTCTTTGCAGGATTGGATAGCGTTTGAAGAGCTTCATCGACCTCTGTTTAGAGAGCATGGGGCTATATACTTCTCTAATTCGAACAAGCCATCCCGAGATTTCAACTATGCTTTTTGTGAGGTAGGTAGGCCATTATTGCACTCACGTTTACAACCCCTGACAGTCTTTGGATGGTTACGACTCCTTTTATAGATGACCACGCGTACGTCTGATCGCGAATATATGCACGTATACATCTACATTTGCAGTCGTGCCAACATTTGTGCATGCACCCTAACCCACTCATGCAGACAAACTTAGGTATGCTCACACTCGCTTTTTCGTTCATTTTTCATTCGCTCTCTTATTCACTTTCTATCAGATGCACTCCTGCCCACTCATGCATTCTCAACTTTTAATTTAATCAACCCTTCGTCTTTTCTTTCCCTTTTTTGTCTCTCCCTTCTTATCTTTCTTTCCTGTTTTTTTCATTTCTTCTTCCCTTCCTTTTGTTGTTTCATCCTTTAGTTCATAATTGCTTGGTTGGTTTTTTTCAATTGTTTATTTCATTCTTTGTTTGAAAATATTCTAAACTTACAAAAGGTTTGTTTTACCATCATGCACAAATAGTTGACTTTTGTTTTCCTTTAGGATGTCGTGTTTAAAAAGCATTACAATAACTCTCCAGAAATCTTGGTGTCAGCAAACCATTCAACAAGTGGAGGAAACCTTAATCCTTTGTATAACTCCATTTCAGCATGGGTTGAGGTAAGATAACAACAGAATCTGTAAGTTAATCTTAGCTTCACTCGTGTTTTGCAATGCACCGTAAGAGATGTGGGCATACAGTGTAGAGTGATCGTTAAAAGCAATGTTAGACAGGGAGATTCTTGGTTTGAGAATTGTTCCTAGCTTGCTGTTTCCTTTTGGACGGGTGAGGGTATTATAAAGGCGAGAACTGAAGCCTTGCGATAAACTGGCTTCCTTTACAGGGAAGTATAGTTACCCTCTGGTGACTTTATGCCGAGAAAACGGGTCATCTACGCCTTGATGGGCAACTTCCGGAACAGAATTACTCTTAAGTTATCTCTGTGGTTGCATGTTACTTATTTCTAAAACATTTTATTTTTCTTATCTTTGCAGTACATAAACAAGACGGGCTTTAGAGCTTGCGTGAAGGAACTGTTTGTGCAACAACACGACCCTCTTTCAGTGTCTTACGCAGTTTTGCCAGGTAGGCTCTGAGCCATAGCTAATTATAAATAGCACTGCAATTCTTGGTCTAACTACAAATCGATTCTCAAGAGAATGTTATTAGATGTATCAGATTTGATCTACTCCTGTGTAAAAAATTTCCCCAAGTCTAATTTATCTTCTCATACAAAAGTTGTCTTTTGAAAACAGGAAATTTTATTTTAGCCGGGACAAATATTATTCTCTTACGGAAAAGCTACTGCTTAGGTTATGGGTTGGTTCACAACCTTAAAAGAATGCTAGCTTTTTTTTTGCCTCTTTCGTCAAATAAGTTTTTTGGTAGCATTGTTCCGTCCCTCAACATTAAGGTAACGACAACAGCTTCGTAGTTTAATTTATTACTTTATTTTTCAAAGATGTCTGTGATCCCGGATGGAGTTTCTACAATGGCTCCTGTTACTTCACCAGTGAAACATGCGAGACTTGGTCCAATGCAAGTATAACCTGCAGAGCTATGGGTGCTAATCTAGCTGCTATTGAAAGCCAGGAAGAAAACGTATATATCCAGCACAGGCACAATGGCGACAAGGCGTGGATCGGTTTAAATGACATTGCTACAGAAGGATTATTCAGCTGGGTGGATGGATGTCCTGATAAATTTCGCTACTGGGCTCAAAGCCAGCCAAACGACTATAGAGGGGAGGACTGCGTACACACCCTGGGGGCAGGGCATGGGTACATGTGGAATGACGTGGATTGTTCAGCTTGTCATCAGTACACATGCAAGAAAGGTAGTCACAAATTAGTTTCTGACCTACTAGATACATTATCTTCCACTATACTGAGGGCAATATACATTCTCGAAAGAGACTCTAAAAGAAACAAAGAGATAGTATTATTTAATCGGGGAAGACCGAAGGCGAAGGAAGAGGAGGAGGAGGAGGAGGAGGCGGAGGAGGAGGAGGCGGAGGAAGGAGACAGGCTTACTAATAAGCTCATTAGACTGACTGTTCTGTTTTTTTTTTCTTTTCTTTTATGTCATAGTAACAATTAATTTCCTTTGAAAGTAACTTTCAAACATCTTTCTGCTCAGATTATGACGACTGCAGCAGCAATCCGTGTTTGAATGGCGGCACCTGTGTAAACGGCAAAAGGAAATTTACTTGCGTCTGCCCTCGTGCACACAAAGGAAGGACATGTGAAGGTAAATATACAAGTCAGTTTTCTGATTTCTCTTTCACCCTATTTCGCCTGGGTTTTTTCTGAGTTTCTGTGTCAAGACTGCCCCACCACTCACCACCGGATCACTAATAACTTCAAGAGTATTGAAAGTATGACTTCAAACCCTGGAGGATACCAAGTGCTTCCATATCTATTTCTTTTGAGGTCCGCAAAATGGGATGCTAACTGCATATGACGTGGATATCATGTCGTTTTACCTCACATCCGCATTCTTGGTTTCTCAATTTAGAAAACCATCCGAAATAACTCAAAGTAATGGAAACTGATAAAGAAACGTCAAAATAGGTCGAAAATGTAAATGTTGCGAGGATTAACTTAAATTTTTTTTATTAAAAGGTAAGAAATCCAAAGTTTGAAGCATGGAAATATCTAGTCATTATAAACATATTTTTGCCATTTGAGGAAAAGTTTGGTTCTGGTTTCCTTAAATTAACATTAAGGATGCTATGTACGTTCAAATCAAGCGCAGGTACTTTGTGCATCGCAGACATTTAATTGTGCTGTTAAAAGGAAATCCAACAATAAAATTCTTTACTATCTAACCTTATGGATAGCAACCAGCAACCCCTGGAAGCGGACAAAGTTTGGCCGTGCTATATTTTTCTGTTATTTGGATGAAAACTATTAATTCTAATTATAAGTTGAAGTTTTAACGCATTTTTTGCCTTTCAGAGTTTGACGAATGCTCCAGCAACCCCTGTATGAATGGAGGCACTTGTACTGATGGAAGCAATAACTACACATGCGCATGCCCATCACCATTCTATGGAAAACAGTGCCAAGGTAAGAAACCAATTTCGCAGTTTTTGATTAATGATCGTACAGAGCTACCAAAACTTTTAATCGTGTAGTTTATGGTGTTAGTTTTTGGCAAATAAAAAAAATTATGTGTTAAGTAAGTCGAGATAAAACGTTTAGGAAAGGTAGGTCTTAGTGGCAGGAATCATCATCCACTTCAATGAAGACTATATAATAAAATCAATGTAGGTATTTACGTCGAGCTCAACTAAAAGATCTCCGGACTCGTTTACCCACTAAGATCTATGACCCACAATGCGTGTCATTTTAACTTGCCTTAGTTTGCCCCATTAAAACTCAAGGCAGAGTTTAAGGTGACAATTTTTCACAAGTGCAAGTGACATTTATTGAGGTTGATTTCATCATGATCTTAGCAGAAACAAATGAGTGTCAGTCCAACCCTTGTCAAAACGGTGGAACATGCGTAGATGGTGTGAACAAATTTACTTGTCTGTGTAGAAGTGCTTACGGAGGAACATTTTGCCAAGGTAAGACCAAGTACAATTAGTTATTATCCCTGAAGTTCATTCCTTTTCATTAGTGTATACTCAAAACCTCATCCAAATATTAAATTAGGCTTTGACCAATCTTTCTTAGGTCTAGTTTCCAGACACCACTCGGGTATCTTATCAGTCAGTTTGAAATTACCCAATTAAAGTGCACCTAACCCCCAATTCGCTTAAACAATGCTACTTAGAATTAATAACTCCCGGAAAATAATGGATTTGGATGAATCTGATATTTTCTGTGGCACGACGAATTTCGAAACTACCGTCCAAAACGGCGCCATTTTGATTCGCTGTCGAGTTTAAGTTTTTCTTGAATGAGTCTGGCCTCTATTGTGACGTCTACACAGGAACGAAGGATCTGTCGCATTCAGTAATTTATCTGAAGGAAGAGCACATGTAAATGAGTTAAAATGAGCTCGAGGTTAGAAGGCCTGCATAACTTATACTTACTACGCAATGAAACATAACCAAACTTGGTAAACTTACCAATTTTTATGTGGTCTTTCTGGTGATGGGGTTTATTTCCGTTCATGCGACGCAATTTGAACAATGATTAAACTAGGGCCCAGTCCCTTTATGAACTTCGGAGCGGGCAATTATACGTTTGCAGGGGGTTAACATGGTGATTTGGAGGTTTTTGCTGCACTTAACCATCGCTTGTTTTGCATTTTGATCTGAAATGTCATTTCTGTCTTTCGTGGTCTGTGGCACTCTCCTGTTTATCTGACTCTTATTGATTCTCTTTAGCGACTGTGGTTCTTGTGCTATTTGAGTTATTTCAAGTAGGTTTAGCTGGGCTCGTTTCAGTCCATGATAGTACGACTTCACTTGTTGAGATCTATATAACGATACGATCTGAATCACTGTTTGGGCCGTATAATAAGCTCTACTGTTATAAGATGTAATTGGCAGTTGTGCTGTAGGCAGGTTTGCTACTCCTTTAACCTTGGTCAAGACCTTCTTGAAGGTTAATGTTATGAAGCTAACAGGACACCTTTTTAGTCATTCTTACTGGTTACCCTTTTTTAGACACTCTACTAACATGTTACTAAAAATAATAAATAAATGACTAAATAAATAAATAACCTTTATTTACCTTCGGCAGTGTTTATAGCACAAATGCTAGTGGGGCCCAGCGCTCAAAGTTATAAAGAAATAATACAAATTGAAAATAACATGGTTAAAAATCCCAACTGGCAGGAGGCAGACCAGCTGGCTATTTACAAGCGCGTTCAAGGAGTTGAACTTGGGGCTACCGAGAAACAACTCCTGTTAGTGGTCGGTCTCCATTGGTGTGTTTTTGCATACCACATTGCTTATCGTTTGTGGGAAACGTCTGGTCTTGGTTGACATAAAGTAACAAACGATGCTTACAGTACAATGGGCTGCAAGCCCTGTAGTTCTAGTGCATGTTCTCGAGAAGAGCAAGCTGACAGAGTAATAAAGCAGATTGACTAAAGATTACCGTTACCTCTACCTTTTATGAATTAGAACTATGCATGCGCAGTGTGTAGTAGAAAGAAGGCTGAAGTCTGTCTAAGTGTAGGTCGCACGGCGCTTTTTTTCTGTCATGGTTTAGCTCAGTATTATAACTGTAAGGTTTGTGTCGGCAGGAGCTCAATATTTTCTTTGTTCTTGTTTAGGCCAGCCCAGTGTATTAAAAAAATTAACTGTGTTTTGACTATTTGATACTTTTGATACTTCCTCCTTGCATCACATCAGTTGCCCTGAAAGGCTTAATTTTGAAGTTGCTTTTTGGACAATATAGAGTTTCTTTCGACAATGACAAGACAGTTCTGTCTAGCAGCCCAGGTACTGTGCGGATAGGAAATAGTCTTTGGTTTCTATCAAGGACTATTCGAAGAATGCAAACTGTAAACTACGGTTTTCGATCCTTTTAAGTTTGAAGATTGTACACGTTTTCGCTCGTACAGCACAGCCTCAGAACATTTTAGCAATTTTGTGCCATTTGGGAGAATTGAGGAGTTGTTTGTAAGTGGGCGCACATAATTTCTGCTTTACTGTATATAGCTTTTTTTTCTGCCATCGGACCCCGCCCAGCCTGATTTGTTCTTCTTGCAAAGTGTCATGTTTCTTGTCACGGCTTTTGGTATTTTGATCATTTCTTTCACGATGTAGCGTCTTGCAGAGCTACGTTAGACAAAAGTCTGCCTAGCTCACGTCTGTTCTTTACTCTTACACTAGCTACACTTTATAACTGCCTTTCGTTTTTTATTTACACGCCGCTAAATGGAACGCTTCGTGTCAACCTTTAAGCTCCTAGCAGGCTATGTTTTGCAACAAGTATGTAGGGTTTAGGTTAAAGTTTAAACAAGGAAAGGAAACAGAAAAAGTCCCTTCATGTAATACAGGCTTTTTTTATAGCTAAGAAGGGTGGTGAGAATTACGAAACTCCATAGTGATAAGTCTACTTACCATTCACTGCTTGCTATGGTCTAGGGCTTTCCTTCTTACTCTTCATTTTCTTTCGTTGCTCCTTCATATCTTGTGTCTATTCCTGGTCTACAATGGCTCGTCGGCGAAGAGGACCTCGTCGTCGTCGTCGTCGTCGTCGTCGTCGCTTGAAGTGCTGCTTTGTTTTGCGCGTTGCTCATCCCGCTCAATTTCTACTTCGATTCAGCAATGAAGTTATGTTGATGTCATACAAATAAAAATTTAAATCTGACTCCAAAGACGAACAACACATAATGTTGGCATGTACGCTCTGATGGCCAAAACAAAACCAACAAACAATTCAAAGGGAATGACTTAGAGGTTTGTTTTCCCTTGTAAATTTTCGAATGTTAAAATAAATATTTCTCCTCAAACTTTTAAAAATTGTTTAGAATGCTGAAAATCACCCGAAGAGGCATTTTTAAGATACGGAACAGCTCTGTCACGGCCGTCCTATTGATGTCACGCACGATGAAAGCTCGGAAATTGAAACTGTCCTATTTTCAAAAGGAAGTACGACATCGAGCTATGAAATTGTGAAAAGACATATTTTTAGGTAATCTTTCCTTGAATGAAGGTAAAAATTTTGTAGGCCTCCCGGTTTTGAATTCTAGAATTTGGTGACGTCACGTGAAAACCAAGAATCGCTCAGATAGTTCTCGGTCAAATTCCTGCGGAAACGTCATCAATCCCGCTCGGTCCAGGTGTCCTGCACTCGGTCGTGCAATGTGAGGAGAGAATAAGACTTTGGCAGGACATAGAAAATCTAGGGTTCAACCAAATCCATTTTTTTCTAAGTAATACATGAATGAAAAATAGGGGATTGGTCGTTTTTCTACGCACAACGGAGGATAGTTCGTCGAGACGCATAATGCGTGTTGTGCCCGTCTTTACACTAGCGACGCATAGCCAGACGAACAACAAATGTTTGGCTAACTTCGTCCAGACGCGTACGGATAATGTGACTGTCCTCTAGTATAAAAGTGGCCAATTTATTTGAGCGGAAACTGAACTTTGAAGTAAGGAGCACGGCTTAGAAATCATTAATTTATGGCCTTCTTTCTTGAAATTCGAAGATACATGGACAGTTCGCACGACATTGAAGTCGTCCGCAATGAAAGCTCAAAATTTACAATCAAACATAACAATGATTAATTACGCTTACAAAACAAGCCAAATATGAAATTGCGCCACATGCAAGGCGGCGTTACACCGACAAGCGATACTTCAGACTCGCTGTCGTAAAAAACTTCGAAGTTATTCCGGCAGAAATTTACGAAGGAAGGAATTTACGAAATCATCGTTAGTTGAAATTCTAACAAGCTCGATTTTGTTTGATCCTATACTGTCAAAATAATAGAATAAGCAGACTTGAGAAAGGAATGCCAAAAGCAGTCTTTGCGTGGAAAAAAAAAGAGGGAAAATTATTACTCGGGCCGTAAGGCGGCTCGAGTTAAGTTTTCGTTCGCGTTATCAATTTTTTTTTTAATTTTTTTGGTCGCGATGGGCCGAGACTGATAAGACTTCGGGCCACGAGTTAAGTTCTCGGTCTCTTTTTTTGTAGTCGGGCGGAAGGAGTTAAGTTTTCGGTCGCGTTATCAAATTCTTTCATTTTTTTTTTTTTTGGGGGGGGGGGGGGGGGGGTCGCGATAGTCCGGAACCCATTTTTAGACACAGTTTGCCCCTTAGCGCGTCCCACGTAATTTTAACTCGGCACCTCACGGCCGGACTACAAAGAACGCGACCGACAACGTAACTCATAACACGAAGTCTTATGCGTTAATTGATAGATACAGAGATATAGTGAAGCCACCGGATAAAATTGCATTATTTGCAGTACGAGTAAAATACAGGGGAAAACATTTGTTAAGTAGAATACCTTGTGCTTCATACCGGGATGCTTTTTTAAAATTCCCGGGCTTTAATCCTTACGTTTTCACCTTTGATTTGGAGACAGAAACCATTTGTACATTGATTAATTATATTTCAATACGAACCGAGAGTCATATAAATATCTGTATGACTTCGAGCATTGATAACGCTAACAGCAATTTCCGGTATGATCGTTGTGCATGTGAAGGCCACATTCAATTAAAAGTGTTCTACGCTTTCTACCAAATCTTGTGGTGATCACTAGCATTGTACTAAAACGCAAACTTTTGCAAGCGTTTTCCGTCATCATTGTCATGTCCGGATATTTACAGGTTTCGACAGAAATGATTTAAAGTAGTCATTAAGAATTTCCGAGATAGTCCTCTCTATGAATGCTAAAGTCTTGACCCGGGGTCACATGAACAGACGCGAAGAAACTTAATCTGTTTATGTGTCTATTTTTATAGTGTCTTTTGTGCATGACAAATGTCGTTTTTCCCTGTATTTCATTCTGATGCAAGAAACGCAATTTTATCTGGTGGTTACTTATTGCCTCACTACATCTCTGTATCTATCGATTTGGGGAAATTAACGGTGCTGGAGATTATCACTGCCAAAAGATCGTAAGCTTAGCACCACACAGTCAAATATGGCCCGAGTATAGGCTGAAAACGGCTTTTTGTTTACACTAAAGCCACTTTAAAAATGGAAAGCAAACACGCTGAACTGATCGTCATTGAACATTCGATGGTGGAAGCTGAGGTTGGAACCAAAACATCGTTTCCTAGGCCTACCTAATAAAAGCAATTTTTGAACTCAGTCTAAATCGCGTTTTATCAACTCTCCCTTAATAACATTCAAGAAAAGAGGCGAAAAGAATGCGAAATCAAGGTCACTGCGCATATTGGTTGGGAATTTGTGTTTGAAGCTCAAGTGCTTTGCACGACGTCTACAAAACTCTGACAGTTCTAACATAAGTTCCCACTCAGAACCAATATGTACAGTTTTATTGGCATTTTTTTTTAAACATTTTTTTCTTGTTTCGATCGAGAGGGAAGTCGAGTAGCGCGAGCGGCGATGTCCCTCCCTCCCAATCTCTCCTCGTTTTTGCCGTAAATTTGAATAAGTTATCCGAATTTCAGCTCCTATGTATGATCTGAGGAAAGAGGATGACTGCTTGCAGTCTGCACTGTTTATTACCGGCTAGATATGACGTACACAAATCTCGTTTGGAAATTGCTGTAACATTAAGCATTTGTTCACCAAAAGAAAAAAAAAAAACTCCACGAAAATTATGTCCTTTAAAAAAAAGTGAGCCAACCAAGTCATTCAGAACTCTCCGAAATTTTAATAGAA